>NW_028187290.1:600000-1100000 GCF_964204655.1 Triturus cristatus | reverse complement strand
CTTACTCTGGCCTAATGGTTTAGGTCTAGACTCTTAATCTGGCCTAATGGTTAAGGTCTTAACTCTTAATCTTGCTTAATGGTTAAGGTCTAGACTCTTACTTTGGACGAACGGTTAAGGTCTTAGACTCTTACTCTGGCCTAATGGTTAAGGTCTTAACTCTTATTCTGGCCTAATGAATAATGTCTTAGACTCGTACTCTGGCCTATTGGTTAAGGTCTTAGACTCTTACTCTGGCCTAATTGTTAAGGTCTTAGACTCGTACACTGGCCTAATGGTTAAGGTCTTAACTCTTACTCTGGCCTAATGGTTAAGGTCTTAGACTCTTACTCTGGCCTAATGGTTATGGTCTTAACTCTTACTCTGGCCTAATGGTTAAGGTCATGACTCTTACTCTGGCCTAATGGTTAATGTCTTTGCTCTTACTCTGGCCTAATGGTTAAGGTCTAGGCTCTTAATCTGGCCTAATGGTTAAGGTCTTATCTCTTACTCTGGCCTAATGGTTAAGGTCTAGACTCTTACTTTGGACTAATTGTTAAGGTCTTAGACTCTTACTCTGGCCTAATGGTTAAGGTCTAGACTCTTATTTTGGACTAATGGTTACGGTCTTAGACTCTTACTCTGGCCTAATGGATAAGGCCTTAACTCTTACTCTGGCCTAATGATTAAGGTCTTAGACTTGTACTCTGGCCTATTGGTTAAGGTCTTAGACTCTTACTCTGTTCTAATTGTTAAGGTCTTAGACTTGTACTCTGGCCTAATGGTTAAGGTCCTAACACTTACTCTTGCCTAATGGTTAAGGTCTTAGACTCTTACTCTGGACTAATGGTTAAGGTCTTAACTCTTACTCTGGACTAATGGTTAAGGTCATGACTCTTACTCTGGCCTAATGGTTAATGTCTTAGCTCTTACTCTGGCCTAATGGTTAAGGTCTAGACTCTTAATCTGGCCTAATGGTTAAGGTCTTAACTCTTACTCTGGCCTAATGGTTAAGGTCTAGACTCTTACTTTGGACTAATGGTTAAGGTCTTAGACTCTTACTCTGGCCTAATGGTTAAGTCTAGACTCTTACTATGGCCTAATGGTTAAAGTCTTAACTCTTACTCTGGTCTAATGGTTAAGCTCTTAGACTCTTACTCTGGCCTTATGGTTAAGGTCTTAACTCTTACTCTGGCCTAATGGTTAAGGTCTTAGACTCTTACTCTGGCCTAATGGTTAAGGTCTTAGACTCTTACTCTGGCCTAATGGTTAAGGTCTTAACTTTTACTCTGGCCTAATGGTTAAGGTCTTAGACTCTTACTCTGGCCTAATAGTTAAGGTCTTAACTCTTACTCTGGCCTAATGGTTAAGGTCTTAACTCTTACTCTGGCCTAATGGTTAAGGTCTTAGACTTTTACTCTGGCCTACTGGATAAGGTCCTACACTCTTACTCTGGCCTACTGGCTAAAGTCTTAACTCTTACTAAGCCTAATGTTTAAGGTCTTAGACTCTTACTCTGGCCTAATGGTTAAGGTCTTAGACTCTTACTCTGGCCTAATGGTTAAGGTTTTAACTCTTACTCTGGCCTAATGGTTAAGGTCTTAGACTCTTACTCTGGTCTAATGGATAAGGTCCTACACTCTTACACTGGCCTACTGGCTAAAAAGTCTTAACTCTTACTAAGCCTAATGGTTAAGGTCTTAGATTCTTACTCTGGTCTACTGGATAAGGTCTTAACTCTTACTCTGGCCTAATGGTTAAGGTCATGACTCTTACTCTGGCCTAATGGTTAAATTCTAGACTCTTAATCTGGCCTAATGGTTAAAGTCTTAGACTCTTACTTTGGCCTAATGGTTAAGTCTAGACTCTTACTCTGGCCTATTGGTTAAAGTCTTAACGCTTACTCTGGCCTAATGGTTAAGGTCTTAGACTCTTACTCTGGCCTAATGGTTAAGGTCTTAGACTCTTACTCTGGCCTAATGGTTAAGGTCTTAACTCTTACTCTGGCCTAATGGTTAAGGTCTTAGACTCTTACTCTGCCCTACTGGATAAGGTCCTGCACTCTTACTCTGGCATACTGGTTAAGGTCTAGACTCTTACTAAGCCTAATGGTTAAGGTCATGACTCTTACTCTGGCCTAATGGTTAATGTCTTAGCTCTTACTCTGGCCTAATGGTTAAGGTCTAGACTCTTAATCTGGCCTAATGGTTAAGGTCTTAACTCTTAATCGGGCCTAATGGTTAAGGTCTAGACTCTTACTTTGGACTAATGGTTAAGGTCTTAGACTCTTAATCTGGCCTAATGGTTAAGGTCTTAACTCTGACTCTGGCCTAATGATTAATGTCGTAGACACGTACTCTGGCCTATTGGTTAAGGTCTTAGACTCTTACTCTGGCCTAATTGTTAAGGTCTTAGACTCGTATTCTGGCCTAATGGTTAAGGTCTTAACTTTTACTCTGGCCTAATGGTTAAGGTCTTAGACTCTTACTCTGGCCTAATGGTTAAGGTCTTAACTCTTACACTGGCCTAATGGTTAAGGTCTAGACTCTTACTTTGGACTAATGGTTAAGGTCTTAGACTCTTACTCTGGCCTAATGGTTAAGTCTAGACTCTTACTCTGGCCTAATGGTTAAAGTCTTAACTCTTACTCTGGTCTAATGGTTAAGGTCTTAACTCTTACTCTGGCCTAATGGTTAAGGTCTTAACTCTTACTCTGGCCTAATGGTTAAGGTCTTAGACTCTTACTCTGGCCTACTGGTTAAGGTCTTAACTTTTACTATGGCCTAATGTTTAAGGTCTTAGACTCTTACTCTGGCCTAATGGTTAAGGTCGTATCTATTATTGTGGCCTAATGGTTAATGTCTTAGACTCTTACTCTGGCCTAATGGTTAAGGTCTTAGACTCTTACTCTGGCCTAATGGTTAAAGTCTTAACTTTTACTCTGGCCTAATGGTTAAGGTCTTAGACTCTTACTCTGGCCTAATGGTTAAGGTCTTAACTCTTACTCTGGCCTAATGGTTAAGGTCTTAACTTTTACTCTGGCTTAATGGTTAAGGTCTTAGAGTCTTACTCTGGCCTAATGGTTAAGGTCTTAGCTCTTACTCTGGCCTACTGGTTAAGGTCTTAACTCTTACTCTGGCCTAATGATTAAGGTCTTAGACTCGTACTCTGGCCTATTGGTTAAGGTCTTAGACTCTTACTCTGGCCTTATTGTTAAGGTCTTAGACTCGTACTCTGGCCTAATGGTTAAGGTCTTAACTCTTACTCTGGCCTAATGGTTAAGGTCTTAGACTCTTACTCTGGCCTAATGGTTAAGGTCTTAACTCTTAATCTGGCCTAATGGTTAAGGTCTAGACTCTTACTTTGGACAAATTGTTAAGGTCTTAGACTCTTACTCTGGCCTAATGGTTAAGGTCTTAACTCTTACTCTGGCCTAATGATTAATGTCTTAGACTCGTACTCTGGCCTAATGGTTAGGGTCTTAACTCTTACTCTGGCCTAATGGTTAAGGTCTTAACTTTTACTCTGGCTTAATGGTTAAGGTCTTAGGTCTTACTCTGGCCTAATGGTTAAGGTCATGATCTCTTACTCTGGCCTAATGGTTAATGTCTTAGCTCTTACTCTGGCCTAATGGTTAAGGTCTAGACTCTTACTCTGGCCTAATGGTTAAAGTCTTAGCTCTTACTCTAGTCTAATGGTTGAGATCTTAGACTCTTACTCTGGCCTAATGGTTAAAGTCTTAGCTCTTCCTCTGGCCTAATGGTTAAGGTCTTAGACTCTTACTCTGGCCTAATGGTTAAGGTCTTAACTCTTACTCTGGCCTAATGGTTAAGGTCTTAGACTCTTACTCTGGCCTAATGGTTATGGTCTTAGACTCTTACTCTGGCCTAATGGTTAAGGTCTTAACTTTTACTCTGGCCTAATGGTTAAGATCTTATACTCTTACTCAGGCCTAATGGTTAAGGTCTTAACTCTTACTCTGGCCTAATGGTTAAGGTCCTACACTCTTACTCTGGCCTACTGGCTAAAGTCTTAACTCTTACTAAGCCTAATGGTTAAGGTCTTAGACTCTTACTCTGGCCTAATGGTTAAGGTCTTAGACTCTTACTCTGGCCTAATGGATAAGATCCTACACTCCCTTCTCTGGCATACTGGTTAAGGTCTAGACTCTTACTAAGCCTAATGGTTAAGGTCTTAGACTCTTACTCTAGTCTACTGGATAAGGTCCTAACTCTTACTCTGGCATAATGGTTAAGGTCATGACTCTTACTCTGGCCTAATGGTTAATGTGTTAGCTCTTACTCTGGCCTAATGGTTAAGGTCTAGACTCTTAATCTGGCCTAATGGTTAAGGTCTTAACTCTTAATCGGTCCTAATGGTTAAGGTCTAGACTATTACTTTGGACTAATGGTTAAGGTCTTAGACTCTTACTCTGGCCTAATGGTTAAGGTCTTAACTTTGACTCTGGCCTAATGATTAATGTCTTAGACTCGTACTCTGGCCTTTTGGTTAAGGTCTTAGACTCTTATTCTGGCCTAATTGTTAAGGTCTTAGACTCGTACTCTGGCCTAATGGTTAAGGTCTAGTCTCTTACTCTGGCCTAATGGTTAAGGTCTTAACTCTTACTCTGGCCTAATGGTTAAGGTCATGACTCTTACTCTGGCCTAATGGTTAATGTCTTAGCTCTTACTCTGTCCTAATGGTTAAGGTCTAGACTCTTAATTTGGCCTAATGGTTACGGTCTAGACTCTTACTTTGGACTAATGGTTAAGGTCTTAGACTCTTACTCTGGCCTAATGGTTAAGTCTAGACTCTTACTCTGGCCTAATGGTTAAAGTCTTAACTCTTACTCTGGTCTAATGGTTAAGGTCTTAGACTCTTACTCTGGCCTAATGGTTAAAGTCTTAACTCTTACTCTGGTCTAATGGTTAAGATCTTAGACTCTTACTCTGTCCTAAATGTTAAGGTCTTAGACTCGTACTCTGGCCTAATGGTTAAGGTCCTAACACTTACTCTGGCCTAATGGTTAAGGTCTTAGACTCTTACTCTGGCCTAATGGTTAAGGTCTTAACTCTTACTCTGGACTAATGGTTAAGGTCATGACTCTTACTCTGGCCTAATGGTTAATGTCTTAGCTCTTACTCTGGCGTAATGGTTAAGGTCTAGACTCTTAATCTGGCCTAATGGTTAAGGTCTTAACTCTTACTCTGGCCTAATGGTTAAGGTCTACACTCCTACTTTGGACTAATGGTTAAGGTCTTAGACTCTTACTCTGGCCTAATGGTTAAGTCTAGACTCTTACTATAGCCTAATGGTTAAAGTCTTAACTCTTACTCTGGTCTAATGGTTAAGCTCTTAGACTCTTACTCTGGCCTTATGGTTAAGGTCTTAACTCTTACTCTGGCCTAATGGTTAAGGTCGTAGACTCTTACTCTGGCCTAATGGTTAAGGTCTTAACTCTTACTCTGGCCTAATGTTTAAGGTCTTAACTTTTACTCTGGCCTAATGGTTAAGGTCTTAGACTCTTACTCTGGCCTAATTGTTAAGGTCTTAGACTCGTACTCTGGCCTAATGGTTAAGGTCTTAGACTCTTACTCTGGCCTAATGGTTAAGGGCTTAACTCTTACTCTGGCCTAATGGTTAAGGTCATGACTCTTACTCTGGCCTAATCGTTAATGTCTTAGCTCATACTCTGGCCTAACGGTTTAGGTCTAGACTCTTAATCTGGCCTAATGGTTAAGGTCTTAACTCTTAATCTAGCCTAATGGTTAAGGTCTAGACTCTTACTTTGGACGAATGGTTAAGGTCTTAGACTCTTACTCTGGCCTAATGGTTAAGGTCTTAACTTTGACTCTGGCCTAATGATTAATGTCTTAGACTCGTACTCTGGCCTTTTGGTTAAGGTCTTAGACTCTTATTCTGGCCTAATTGTTAAGGTCTTAGACTCGTACTCTGGCCTAATGGTTAAGGTCTAGTCTCTTACTCTGGCCTAATGGTTAATGTCTTAGCTCTTACTCTGGCGTAATGGTTAAGGTCTAGACTCTTAATCTGGCCTAATGGTTAAGGTCTTAACTCTTACTCTGGCCTAATGGTTAAGGTCTACACTCCTACTTTGGACTAATGGTTAAGGTCTTAGACTCTTACTCTGGCCTAATGGTTAAGTCTAGACTCTTACTATAGCCTAATGGTTAAAGTCTTAACTCTTACTCTGGTCTAATGGTTAAGCTCTTAGACTCTTACTCTGGCCTTATGGTTAAGGTCTTAACTCTTACTCTGGCCTAATGGTTAAGGTCTTAACTCTTACTCTGGACTAATGGTTAAGGTCATGACTCTTACTCTGGCCTAATGGTTAATGTCTTAGCTCTTACTCTGGCGTAATGGTTAAGGTCTAGACTCTTAATCTGGCCTAATGGTTAAGGTCTTAACTCTTACTCTGGCCTAATGGTTAAGGTCTACACTCCTACTTTGGACTAATGGTTAAGGTCTTAGACTCTTACTCTGGCCTAATGGTTAAGTCTAGACTCTTACTATAGCCTAATGGTTAAAGTCTTAACTCTTACTCTGGTCTAATGGTTAAGCTCTTAGACTCTTACTCTGGCCTTATGGTTAAGGTCTTAACTCTTACTCTGGCCTAATGGTTAAGGTCATGACTCTTACTCTGGCCTAATGGTTAATGTCTTAGCTCTTACTCTGGCCTAATGGTTTAGGTCTAGACTCTTAATCTGGCCTAATGGTTAAGGTCTTAACTCTTAATCTTGCTTAATGGTTAAGGTCTAGACTCTTACTTTGGACGAACGGTTAAGGTCTTAGACTCTTACTCTGGCCTAATGGTTAAGGTCTTAACTCTTATTCTGGCCTAATGAATAATGTCTTAGACTCGTACTCTGGCCTATTGGTTAAGGTCTTAGACTCTTACTCTGGCCTAATTGTTAAGGTCTTAGACTCGTACACTGGCCTAATGGTTAAGGTCTTAACTCTTACTCTGGCCTAATGGTTAAGGTCTTAGACTCTTACTCTGGCCTAATGGTTATGGTCTTAACTCTTACTCTGGCCTAATGGTTAAGGTCATGACTCTTACTCTGGCCTAATGGTTAATGTCTTTGCTCTTACTCTGGCCTAATGGTTAAGGTCTAGGCTCTTAATCTGGCCTAATGGTTAAGGTCTTATCTCTTACTCTGGCCTAATGGTTAAGGTCTAGACTCTTACTTTGGACTAATTGTTAAGGTCTTAGACTCTTACTCTGGCCTAATGGTTAAGGTCTAGACTCTTATTTTGGACTAATGGTTACGGTCTTAGACTCTTACTCTGGCCTAATGGATAAGGCCTTAACTCTTACTCTGGCCTAATGATTAAGGTCTTAGACTTGTACTCTGGCCTATTGGTTAAGGTCTTAGACTCTTACTCTGTTCTAATTGTTAAGGTCTTAGACTTGTACTCTGGCCTAATGGTTAAGGTCCTAACACTTACTCTTGCCTAATGGTTAAGGTCTTAGACTCTTACTCTGGACTAATGGTTAAGGTCTTAACTCTTACTCTGGACTAATGGTTAAGGTCATGACTCTTACTCTGGCCTAATGGTTAATGTCTTAGCTCTTACTCTGGCCTAATGGTTAAGGTCTAGACTCTTAATCTGGCCTAATGGTTAAGGTCTTAACTCTTACTCTGGCCTAATGGTTAAGGTCTAGACTCTTACTTTGGACTAATGGTTAAGGTCTTAGACTCTTACTCTGGCCTAATGGTTAAGTCTAGACTCTTACTATGGCCTAATGGTTAAAGTCTTAACTCTTACTCTGGTCTAATGGTTAAGCTCTTAGACTCTTACTCTGGCCTTATGGTTAAGGTCTTAACTCTTACTCTGGCCTAATGGTTAAGGTCTTAGACTCTTACTCTGGCCTAATGGTTAAGGTCTTAGACTCTTACTCTGGCCTAATGGTTAAGGTCTTAACTTTTACTCTGGCCTAATGGTTAAGGTCTTAGACTCTTACTCTGGCCTAATAGTTAAGGTCTTAACTCTTACTCTGGCCTAATGGTTAAGGTCTTAACTCTTACTCTGGCCTAATGGTTAAGGTCTTAGACTTTTACTCTGGCCTACTGGATAAGGTCCTACACTCTTACTCTGGCCTACTGGCTAAAGTCTTAACTCTTACTAAGCCTAATGTTTAAGGTCTTAGACTCTTACTCTGGCCTAATGGTTAAGGTCTTAGACTCTTACTCTGGCCTAATGGTTAAGGTTTTAACTCTTACTCTGGCCTAATGGTTAAGGACTTAGACTCTTACTCTGGTCTAATGGATAAGGTCCTACACTCTTACACTGGCCTACTGGCTAAAAAGTCTTAACTCTTACTAAGCCTAATGGTTAAGGTCTTAGATTCTTACTCTGGTCTACTGGATAAGGTCTTAACTCTTACTCTGGCCTAATGGTTAAGGTCATGACTCTTACTCTGGCCTAATGGTTAAATTCTAGACTCTTAATCTGGCCTAATGGTTAAAGTCTTAGACTCTTACTTTGGCCTAATGGTTAAGTCTAGACTCTTACTCTGGCCTATTGGTTAAAGTCTTAACGCTTACTCTGGCCTAATGGTTAAGGTCTTAGACTCTTACTCTGGCCTAATGGTTAAGGTCTTAGACTCTTACTCTGGCCTAATGGTTAAGGTCTTAACTCTTACTCTGGCCTAATGGTTAAGGTCTTAGACTCTTACTCTGCCCTACTGGATAAGGTCCTGCACTCTTACTCTGGCATACTGGTTAAGGTCTAGACTCTTAATAAGCCTAATGGTTAAGGTCATGACTCTTACTCTGGCCTAATGGTTAATGTCTTAGCTCTTACTCTGGCCTAATGGTTAAGGTCTAGACTCTTAATCTGGCCTAATGGTTAAGGTCTTAACTCTTAATCGGGCCTAATGGTTAAGGTCTAGACTCTTACTTTGGACTAATGGTTAAGGTCTTAGACTCTTAATCTGGCCTAATGGTTAAGGTCTTAACTCTGACTCTGGCCTAATGATTAATGTCGTAGACACGTACTCTGGCCTATTGGTTAAGGTCTTAGACTCTTACTCTGGCCTAATTGTTAAGGTCTTAGACTCGTATTCTGGCCTAATGGTTAAGGTCTTAACTTTTACTCTGGCCTAATGGTTAAGGTCTTAGACTCTTACTCTGGCCTAATGGTTAAGGTCTTAACTCTTACACTGGCCTAATGGTTAAGGTCTAGACTCTTACTTTGGACTAATGGTTAAGGTCTTAGACTCTTACTCTGGCCTAATGGTTAAGTCTAGACTCTTACTCTGGCCTAATGGTTAAAGTCTTAACTCTTACTCTGGTCTAATGGTTAAGGTCTTAACTCTTACTCTGGCCTAATGGTTAAGGTCTTAACTCTTACTCTGGCCTAATGGTTAAGGTCTTAGACTCTTACTCTGGCCTACTGGTTAAGGTCTTAACTTTTACTATGGCCTAATGTTTAAGGTCTTAGACTCTTACTCTGGCCTAATGGTTAAGGTCGTATCTATTATTGTGGCCTAATGGTTAATGTCTTAGACTCTTACTCTGGCCTAATGGTTAAGGTCTTAGACTCTTACTCTGGCCTAATGGTTAAAGTCTTAACTTTTACTCTGGCCTAATGGTTAAGGTCTTAGACTCTTACTCTGGCCTAATGGTTAAGGTCTTAACTCTTACTCTGGCCTAATGGTTAAGGTCTTAACTTTTACTCTGGCTTAATGGTTAAGGTCTTAGAGTCTTACTCTGGCCTAATGGTTAAGGTCTTAGCTCTTACTCTGGCCTACTGGTTAAGGTCTTAACTCTTACTCTGGCCTAATGATTAAGGTCTTAGACTCGTACTCTGGCCTATTGGTTAAGGTCTTAGACTCTTACTCTGGCCTTATTGTTAAGGTCTTAGACTCGTACTCTGGCCTAATGGTTAAGGTCTTAACTCTTACTCTGGCCTAATGGTTAAGGTCTTAGACTCTTACTCTGGCCTAATGGTTAAGGTCTTAACTCTTAATCTGGCCTAATGGTTAAGGTCTAGACTCTTACTTTGGACAAATTGTTAAGGTCTTAGACTCTTACTCTGGCCTAATGGTTAAGGTCTTAACTCTTACTCTGGCCTAATGATTAATGTCTTAGACTCGTACTCTGGCCTAATGGTTAGGGTCTTAACTCTTACTCTGGCCTAATGGTTAAGGTCTTAACTTTTACTCTGGCTTAATGGTTAAGGTCTTAGGTCTTACTCTGGCCTAATGGTTAAGGTCATGATCTCTTACTCTGGCCTAATGGTTAATGTCTTAGCTCTTACTCTGGCCTAATGGTTAAGGTCTAGACTCTTACTCTGGCCTAATGGTTAAAGTCTTAGCTCTTCCTCTAGTCTAATGGTTGAGATCTTAGACTCTTACTCTGGCCTCATGGTTAAGGTCTTAACTCTTACTCTGGCCTAATGGTTAAGGTCTTAGACTCTTACTCTGGCCTAATGGTTAAGGTCTTAACTCTTACTCTGGCCTAATGGTTAAGGTCTTAGACTCTTACTCTGGCCTAATGGTTATGGTCTTAGACTCTTACTCTGGCCTAATGGTTAAGGTCTTAACTTTTACTCTGGCCTAATGGTTAAGATCTTATACTCTTACTCAGGCCTAATGGTTAAGGTCTTAACTCTTACTCTGGCCTAATGGTTAAGGTCCTACACTCTTACTCTGGCCTACTGGCTAAAGTCTTAACTCTTACTAAGCCTAATGGTTAAGGTCTTAGACTCTTACTCTGGCCTAATGGTTAAGGTCTTAGACTCTTACTCTGGCCTAATGGATAAGATCCTACACTCCCTTCTCTGGCATACTGGTTAAGGTCTAGACTCTTACTAAGCCTAATGGTTAAGGTCTTAGACTCTTACTCTAGTCTACTGGATAAGGTCCTAACTCTTACTCTGGCATAATGGTTAAGGTCATGACTCTTACTCTGGCCTAATGGTTAATGTGTTAGCTCTTACTCTGGCCTAATGGTTAAGGTCTAGACTCTTAATCTGGCCTAATGGTTAAGGTCTTAACTCTTAATCGGTCCTAATGGTTAAGGTCTAGACTATTACTTTGGACTAATGGTTAAGGTCTTAGACTCTTACTCTGGCCTAATGGTTAAGGTCTTAACTTTGACTCTGGCCTAATGATTAATGTCTTAGACTCGTACTCTGGCCTTTTGGTTAAGGTCTTAGACTCTTATTCTGGCCTAATTGTTAAGGTCTTAGACTCGTACTCTGGCCTAATGGTTAAGGTCTAGTCTCTTACTCTGGCCTAATGGTTAAGGTCTTAACTCTTACTCTGGCCTAATGGTTAAGGTCATGACTCTTACTCTGGCCTAATGGTTAATGTCTTAGCTCTTACTCTGTCCTAATGGTTAAGGTCTAGACTCTTAATTTGGCCTAATGGTTACGGTCTAGACTCTTACTTTGGACTAATGGTTAAGGTCTTAGACTCTTACTCTGGCCTAATGGTTAAGTCTAGACTCTTACTCTGGCCTAATGGTTAAAGTCTTAACTCTTACTCTGGTCTAATGGTTAAGGTCTTAGACTCTTACTCTGGCCTAATGGTTAAAGTCTTAACTCTTACTCTGGTCTAATGGTTAAGATCTTAGACTCTTACTCTGTCCTAAATGTTAAGGTCTTAGACTCGTACTCTGGCCTAATGGTTAAGGTCCTAACACTTACTCTGGCCTAATGGTTAAGGTCTTAGACTCTTACTCTGGCCTAATGGTTAAGGTCTTAACTCTTACTCTGGACTAATGGTTAAGGTCATGACTCTTACTCTGGCCTAATGGTTAATGTCTTAGCTCTTACTCTGGCGTAATGGTTAAGGTCTAGACTCTTAATCTGGCCTAATGGTTAAGGTCTTAACTCTTACTCTGGCCTAATGGTTAAGGTCTACACTCCTACTTTGGACTAATGGTTAAGGTCTTAGACTCTTACTCTGGCCTAATGGTTAAGTCTAGACTCTTACTATAGCCTAATGGTTAAAGTCTTAACTCTTACTCTGGTCTAATGGTTAAGCTCTTAGACTCTTACTCTGGCCTTATGGTTAAGGTCTTAACTCTTACTCTGGCCTAATGGTTAAGGTCGTAGACTCTTACTCTGGCCTAATGGTTAAGGTCTTAACTCTTACTCTGGCCTAATGTTTAAGGTCTTAACTTTTACTCTGGCCTAATGGTTAAGGTCTTAGACTCTTACTCTGGCCTAATGGTTAAGGTCTTTGACTCTTACTCTGGCCTAAATGTTAAGGTCTTAACTCTTACTCTGGCCTAATGGTTAAGGTCTTAGACTTTTACTCTGGCCTACTGGATAAGGTCCTACACTCTTACTCTGGCCTACTGGCTAAAGTCTTAACTCTTACTAAGCCTAATGGTTAAGGTCTTAGACTCTTACTCTGGCCTAATGGTTAAGGTCTTAGACTCTTACTCTGGCCTAATGGTTAAGGTCTTAACTCTTACTCTGGCCTAATGGTTAAGGTCTTAGACTCTTACTCTGGCCTAATGGATAAGGTCCTACACTCTTACACTGGCCTACTGGCTAAAAAGTCTTAACTCTTACTAAGCCTAATGGTTAAGGTCTTAGATTCTTACTCTGGTCTACTGGATAAGGTCTTAACTCTTACTCTGGCCTAATGGTTAAGGTCATGACTCTTACTCTGGCCTAATGGTTAAATTCTAGACTCTTAATCTGGCCTAATGGTTAAGGTCTTAGACTCTTACTCTGGCCTAATGGTTAAGTCTAGACTCTTAATCTGGCCTATTGGTTAAAGTCTTAACGCTTACTCTGGCCTAATGGTTAAGGTCTTAGACTCTTACGCTGGCCTAATGGTTAAGGTCTTAGACTCTTACTCTGGCCTAATGGTTAAGGTCTTAACTCTTACTCTGGCCTAATGGTTAAGGTCTTAGACTCTTACTCTGGCCTAATGGATAAGGTCCTACACTCTTACTCTGGCATACTGGTTAAGGTCTAGACTCTTACTAAGCCTAATGGTTAAGGTCTTAGACTCTTACTCTGGTCTACTGGATAAGGTCTTAACTCTTACTCTGGCCTAATGGTTAAGGTCATGACTCTTACTCTGGCCTAATGGTTAAATTCTAGACTCTTAATCTGGCCTAATGGTTAAGGTCTTAGACTCTTACTCTGGCCTAATGGTTAAGTCTAGACTCTTACTCTGGCCTATTGGTTAAAGTCTTAACGCTTACTCTGGCCTAATGGTTAAGGTCTTAGACTCTTACGCTGGCCTAATGGTTAAGGTCTTAACTCTTACTCTGGCCTAATGGTTAAGGTCTTAACTCTTACTCTGGCCTAATGGTTAAGGTCTTAGACTCTTACTCTGGCCTAATGGATAAGGTCCTACACTCTTACTCTGGCATACTGGTTAAGGTCTAGACTCTTACTAAGCCTAATGGTTAAGGCCTTAGACTCTTACTCTGGTCTACTGGATAAGGTCTTAACTCTTACTCTGGCCTAATGGTTAAGGTCATGACTCTTACTCTGGCCTAATGGTTAATGTCTTAGCTCTTACTCTGGCCTAATGGTTAAGGTCTAGACTCTTAATCTGGCCTAATGGTTAAGGTCTTAACTCTTAATCGGGCCTAATGGTTAAGGACTAGACTCTTACTTTGGACTAATGGTTAAGGTCTTAGACTCTTAATCTGGCCAAATGGTTAAGGTCTTAACTCTGACTCTGGCCTAATGATTAATGTCGTAGACTCGTACTCTGGCCTATTGGTTCAGGTCTTAGACTCTTACTCTGGCCTAATTGTTAAGGTCTTAGACTCGTACTCTGGCCTGATGGTTAAGGTCTTAACTCTTACTCTGGCCTAATAGTTAAGGTCTTAGACTCTTACTCTGGCCTAATGGTTAAGGCCTTAACTCTTACACTGGCCTAATGGTTAAGGTCTAGACTCTTACTTTGGACTAATGGTTAAGGTCTTAGACTCTTACTCTGGCCTAATGGTTAAGTCTAGACTCTTACTCTGGCCTAATGGTTAAAGTCCTAACTCTTACTCTGGTCTAATGGTTAAGGTCTTAACTCTTACTCTGGCCTAATGGTTAAGGTCTTAACTCTTACTCTGGCCTAATGGTTAAGGTCTTAGACTCTTACTCTGGCATAATGGTTAAGGTCTTAACTTTTACTATGGCCTAATGTTTAAGGTCTTAGACTCTTACTCTGGCCTAATGGTTAAGGTCGTATCTATTATTGTGGCCTAATGGTTAATGTCTTAGACTCTTACTCTGGCCTAATGGTTAAGGTCTTAGACTCTTACTCTGGCCTAATGGTTAAGGTCTTAACTTTTACTCTGGCCTAATGGTTAAGGTCTTAGACTCTTACTCTGGCCTAATGGTTAAGGTCTTAACTCTTACTCTGGCCTAATGGTTAAGGTCTTAACTTTTACTCTGGCTTAATGGTTAAGGTCTTAGAGTCTTACTCTGGCCTAATGGTTCAGGTCTTAGCTCTTACTCTGGCCTACTGGTTAAGGTCTTAACTCTTTCTCTGGCCTAATGATTAAGGTCTTAGACTCGTACTCTGGCCTATTGGTTAAGGTCTTAGACTCTTACTCTGGCCTAATTGTTACGGTCTTAGACTCGTACTCTGGCCTAATGGTTAAGGTCTTAACTCTTACTCTGGCCTAATGGTTAAGGTCTTAGACTCTTACTCTGGCCTAATGGTTAAGGTCTTAACTCTTAATCTGGCCTAATGGTTAAGGTCTAGACTCTTATTTTGGACGAATGGTTAAGGTATTAGACTCTTACTCTGGCCTTATGGTTAAGGTCTTAACTCTTACTCTGGCCTAATGATTAATGTCTTAGACTCGTACTCTGGCCTAATGGTTAAGGTCTTAACTTTTACTCTGGCTTCATGGTTAAGGTCTTAACTCTTACTCTGGCCTAATGGTTAAGGTCATGACTCTTACTCTGGCCTAATGGTTAATGTCTTAGCTCTTAATCTGGCCTAATGGTTAATGTCTAGACTCTTACTCTGGCCTAATGGTTAAAGTCTTAACTCTTCCTCTGGTCTAATGGTTAAGGTCTTAGACTCTTACTTTGGCCTCATGGTTAAGGTCTTAACTCTTACTCTGGCCTAATGGTTAAGGTCTTAGACTCTTACTCTGGCCTAATGGTTAAGGTCTTAACTTTTACTCTGGCCTAATGGTTAAGGTCTTATACTCTTACTCAGGCCTAATGGTTAAGGTCTTAACTCTTACTCTGGCCTAATGGTTAAGGTCGTAGACTTTTACTCTAGCCTACTGGATAAGGTCCTACACTCTTACTCTGGCCTACTGGCTAAAGTCTTAACTCTTACTAAGCCTAATGGTTAAGGTCTTAGACTCTTACTCTGGCCTAATGGTTAAGGTCTTAGACTCTTACTCTGGCCTAATGGATAAGATCCTACACTCTTACTCTGGCATACTGGTTAAGGTCTAGACTCTTACTAAGCCTAATGGTTAAGGTCTTAGACTCTTACTCTGGTCTACTGGATAAGGTCCTAACTCTTACTCTGGCCTAATGGTTAAGGTCTTAGACTCTTACTCTGGCCTAATGGTTAAGTCTAGACTCTTACTATGGCCTAATGGTTAAAGTCTTAACTCTTACTCTGGTCTAATGGTTAAGCTCTTAGATTCTTACTCTGATCTACTGGATAAGGTCTTAACTCTTACTCTGGCCTAATGGTTAAGGTCATGACTCTTACTCTGGCCTAATGGTTAAATTCTAGACTCTTAATCTGCCCTAATGGTTAAAGTCTTAGACTCTTACTTTGGCCTAATGGTTAAGTCTAGACTCTTACTCTGGCCTATTGGTTAAAGTCTTAACGCTTACTCTGGCCTAATGGTTAAGGTCTTAGACTCTTACTCTGGCCTAATGGTTAAGGTCTTAGACTCTTACTCTGGCCTAATGGTTAAGGTCTTAACTCTTACTCTGGCCTAATGGTTAAGGTCTTAGACTCTTACTCTGCCCTACTGGATAAGGTCCTACACTCTTACTCTGGCATACTGGTTAAGGTCTAGACTCTTACTAAGCCTAATGGTTAAGGTCATGACTCTTACTCTGGCCTAATGGTTAATGTCTTAGCTCTTACTCTGGCCTAATGGTTAAGGTCTAGACTCTTAATCTGGCCTAATGGTTAAGGTCTTAACTCTTAATCGGGCCTAATGGTTAAGGTCTAGACTCTTACTTTGGACTAATGGTTAAGGTCTTAGACTCTTAATCTGGCCTAATGGTTAAGGTCTTAACTCTGACTCTGGCCTAATGATTAATGTCGTAGACACGTACTCTGGCCTATTGGTTAAGGTCTTAGACTCTTACTCTGGCCTAATTGTTAAGGTCTTAGACTCGTATTCTGGCCTAATGGTTAAGGTCTTAACTTTTACTCTGGCCTAATGGTTAAGGTCTTAGACTCTTACTCTGGCCTAATGGTTAAGGTCTTAACTCTTACACTGGCCTAATGGTTAAGGTCTAGACTCTTACTTTGGACTAATGGTTAAGGTCTTAGACTCTTACTCTGGCCTAATGGTTAAGTCTAGACTCTTACTCTGGCCTAATGGTTAAAGTCTTAACTCTTACTCTGGTCTAATGGTTAAGGTCTTTACTCTTACTCTGGCCTAATGGTTAAGGTCTTAACTCTTACTCTGGCCTAATGGTTAAGGTATTAGACTCTTACTCTGGCCTTATGGTTAAGGTCTTAACTCTTACTCTGGCCTAATGATTAATGTCTTAGACTCGTACTCTGGCCTAATGGTTAAGGTCTTAACTTTTACTCTGGCTTAATGGTTAAGGTCTTAACTCTTACTCTGGCCTAATGGTTAAGGTCATGACTCTTAATCTGGCCTAATGGTTAATGTCTTAGCTCTTAATCTGGCCTAATGGTTAATGTCTAGACTCTTACTCTGGCCTAATGGTTAAAGTCTTAACTCTTCCTCTGGTCTAATGGTTAAGGTCTTAGACTCTTACTTTGGCCTCATGGTTAAGGTCTTAACTCTTACTCTGGCCTAATGGTTAAGGTCTTAGACTCTTACTCTGGCCTAATGGTTAAGGTCTTAACTTTTACTCTGGCCTAATGGTTAAGGTCTTATACTCTTACTCAGGCCTAATGGTTAAGGTCTTAACTCTTACTCTGGCCTAATCGTTAAGGTCGTAGACTTTTACTCTAGCCTACTGGATAAGGTCCTACACTCTTACTCTGGCCTACTGGCTAAAGTCTTAACTCTTACTAAGCCTAATGGTTAAGGTCTTAGACTCTTACTCTGGCCTAATGGTTAAGGTCTTAGACTCTTACTCTGGCCTAATGGATAAGATCCTACACTCTTACTCTGGCATACTGGTTAAGGTCTAGACTCTTACTAAGCCTAATGGTTAAGGTCTTAGACTCTTACTCTGGTCTACTGGATAAGGTCCTAACTCTTACTCTGGCCTAATGGTTAAGGTCTTAGACTCTTACTCTGGCCTAATGGTTAAGTCTAGACTCTTACTATGGCCTAATGGTTAAAGTCTTAACTCTTACTCTGGTCTAATGGTTAAGCTCTTAGACTCTTACTCTGGCCTTATGGTTAAGGTCTTAACTCTTACTCTGGCCTAATGGTTAAGGTCTTAGACTCTTACTCTGGCCTAATGGTTAAGGGCTTAACACTTACTCTGGCCTAATGGTTAAGGTCTTAGACTTTTACTCTGGCCTACTGGATAAGGTCCTACACTCTTACTCTGGCCTAATGGCTAAAGTCTTAACTCTTACTAAGCCTAATGTTTAAGGTCTTAGACTCTTACTCTGGCCTAATGGTTAAGGTCTTAGACTCTTACTCTGGCCTAATGGTTAAGGTTTTAACTCTTACTCTGGCCTAATGGTTAAGGTCTTAGACTCTTACTCTGGCCTAATGGATAAGGTCCTACACTCTTACACTGGCCTACTGGCTTAAAAGTCTTAACTCTTACTAAGCCTAATGGTTAAGGTCTTAGATTCTTACTCTGATCTACTGGATAAGGTCTTAACTCTTACTCTGGCCTAATGGTTAAGGTCATGACTCTTACTCTGGCCTAATAGTTAAATTCTAGACTCTTAATCTGCCCTAATGGTTAAAGTCTTAGACTCTTACTTTGGCCTAATGGTTAAGTCTAGACTCTTACTCTGGCCTATTGGTTAAAGTCTTAACGCTTACTCTGGCCTAATGGTTAAGGTCTTAGACTCTTACTCTGGCCTAATGGTTAAGGTCTTAGACTCTTACTCTGGCCTAATGGTTAAGGTCTTAACTCTTACTCTGGCCTAATGGTTAAGGTCTTAGACTCTTACTCTGCCCTACTGGATAAGGTCCTACACTCTTACTCTGGCATACTGGTTAAGGTCTAGACTCTTACTAAGCCTAATGGTTAAGGTCATGACTCTTACTCTGGCCTAATGGTTAATGTCTTAGCTCTTACTCTGGCCTAATAGTTAAGGTCTAGACTCTTAATCTGGCCTAATGGTTAAGGTCTTAACTCTTAATCGGGCCTAATGGTTAAGGTCTAGACTCTTACTTTGGACTAATGGTTAAGGTCTTAGACTCTTAATCTGGCCTAATGGTTAAGGTCTTAACTCTGACTCTGGCCTAATGATTAATGTCGTAGACACGTACTCTGGCCTATTGGTTAAGGTCTTAGACTCTTACTCTGGCCTAATTGTTAAGGTCTTAGACTCGTATTCTGGCCTAATGGTTAAGGTCTTAACTTTTACTCTGGCCTAATGGTTAAGGTCTTAGACTCTTACTCTGGCCTAATGGTTAAGGTCTTAACTCTTACACTGGCCTAATGGTTAAGGTCTAGACTCTTACTTTGGACTAATGGTTAAGGTCTTAGACTCTTACTCTGGCCTAATGGTTAAGTCTAGACTCTTACTCTGGCCTAATGGTTAAAGTCTTAACTCTTACTCTGGTCTAATGGTTAAGGTCTTTACTCTTACTCTGGCCTAATGGTTAAGGTCTTAACTCTTACTCTGGCCTAATGGTTAAGGTCTTAGACTCTTACTCTGGCCTAATGGTTAAGGTCTTAACTTTTACTATGGCCTAATGTTTAAGGTCTTAGACTCTTACTCTGGCCTAATGGTTAAGGTCGTATCTATTATTGTGGCCTAATGGTTAATGTCTTAGACTCTTACTCTGGCCTAATGGTTAAGGTCTTAGACTCTTACTCTGGCCTAATGGTTAAGGTCTTAACTTTTACTCTGGCCTAATGGTTAAGGTCTTAGACTCTTACTCTGGCCTAATGGTTAAGGTCTTAACTCTTACTCTGGCCTAATGGTTAAGGTCTTAACTTTTACTCTGGCTTAATGGATAAGGTCTTAGCTCTTACTCTGGCCTACTGGTTAAGTTCTTAACTCTTACTCTGGCCTAATGATTAAGGTCTTAGACTCGTACTCTGGCCTATTGGTTAAGGTCTTAGACTCTTACTCTGGCCTAATTGTTAAGGTCTTAGACTCGTACTCTGGCCTAATGGTTAAGGTCTTAACTCTTACTCTGGCCTAATAGTTAAGGTCTTAGACTCTTACTCTGGCCTAATGGTTAAGGTCTTAACTCTTAATCTGGCCTAATGGTTAAGGTCTAGACTCTTACTTTGGACGAATTGTTAAGGTCTTAGACTCTTACTCTGGCCTAATGGTTAAGGTCTTAACTCTTACTCTGGCCTAATGATTAATGTCTTAGACTCGTACTCTGGCCTAATGGTTAGGGTCTTAACTCTTACTCTGGCCTAATGGTTAAGGTCTTAACTTTTACTCTGGCTTAATGGTTAAGGTCTTAGGTCTTACTCTGGCCTAATGGTTAAGGTCATGATCTCTTACTCTGGCCTAATGGTTAATGTCTTAGCTCTTACTCTGGCCTAATGGTTAAGGTCTAGACTCTTACTCTGGCCTAATGGTTAAAGTCTTAGCTCTTCCTCTAGTCTAATGGTTAAGATCTTAGACTCTTACTCTGGCCTCATGGTTAAGGTCTTAACTCTTACTCTGGCCTAATGGTTAAGGTCTTAGACTCTTACTCTGGCCTAATGGTTAAGGTCTTAACTCTTACTCTGGCCTAATGGTTAAGGTCTTAGACTCTTACTCTGGCCTAATGGTTATGGTCTTAGACTCTTACTCTGGCCTAATGGTTAAGGTCTTAACTTTTACTCTGGCCTAATGGTTAAGGTCTTATACTCTTACTCAGGCCTAATGGTTAAGGTCTTATACTCTTACTCAGGCCTACTGGATAAGGTCCTACACTCTTACTCTGGCCTACTGGCTAAAGTCTTAACTCTTACTAAGCCTAATGGTTAAGGTCTTAGACTCTTACTCTGGCCTAATGGTTAAGGTCTTAGACTCTTACTCTGGCCTAATGGATAAGATCCTACACTCTTACTCTGGCATACTGGTTAAGGTCTAGACTCTTACTAAGCCTAATGGTTAAGGTCTTAGACTCTTACTCTGGTCTACTGGATAAGGTCCTAACTCTTACTCTGGCCTAATGGTTAAGGTCATGACTCTTACTCTGGCCTAATGGTTAATGTGTTAGCTCTTACTCTGGCCTAATGGTTAAGGTCTAGACTCTTAATCTGGCCTAATGGTTAAGGTCTTAACTCTTAATCCGGCCTAATGGTTAAGGTCTAGACTATTACTTTGGACTAATGGTTAAGGTCTTAGACTCTTACTCTTGCCTAATGGTTAAGGTCTTAACTCTGACTCTGGCCTAATGATTAATGTCTTAGACTCGTACTCTGGCCTTTTGGTTAAGGTCTTAGACTCTTATTCTGGCCTAATTGTTAAGGTCTTAGACTCGTACTCTGGCCTAATGGTTAAGGTCTAGTCTC
The DNA here is from genome assembly GCF_964204655.1 of Triturus cristatus. NCBI lineage: Eukaryota > Metazoa > Chordata > Amphibia > Caudata > Salamandridae > Triturus > Triturus cristatus. The sequence goes on along the minus strand of NW_028187290.1, from coordinate 1,079,222 downwards.
TTACTCTGGCCTAATGGTTAAGGTCTTAACTCTTACTCTGGCCTAATGGTTAAGGTCATGACTCTTACTCTGGCCTAATGGTTAATGTCTTAGCTCTTACTCTGGCATAATGGTTAAGGTCTAGACTCTCAATTTGGCCTAATGGTTACGGTCTAGACTCTTACTTTGGACTAATGGTTAAGGTCTTAGACTCTTACTCTGGCCTAATGGTTAAGTCTAGACTCTTACTCTGGCCTAATGGTTAAAGTCTTAACTCTTACTCTGGTCTAATGGTTAAGGTCTTATACTCTTACTCTGGCCTAATGGTTAAAGTCTTAACTCTTACTCTGGTCTAATGGTTAAGATCTTAGACTCTTACTCTGTCCTAAATGTTAAGGTCTTAGACTCGTACTCTGGCCTAATGGTTAAGGTCCTAACACTTACTCTGGCCTAATGGTTAAGGTCTTAGACTCTTACTCTCGCCTAATGGTTAAGGTCTTAACTCTTACTCTGGACTAATGGTTAAGGTCATGACTCTTACTCTGGCCTAATGGTTAATGTCTTAGCTCTTACTCTGGCGTAATGGTTAAGGTCTAGACTCTTAATCTGGCCTAATGGTTAAGGTCTTAACTCTTACTCTGGCCTAATGGTTAAGGTCTAGACTCCTACTTTGGACTAATGGTTAAGGTCTTAGACTCTTACTCTGGCCTAATGGTTAAGTCTAGACTCTTACTATGGCCTAATGGTTAAAGTCTTAACTCTTACTCTGGTCTAATGGTTAAACTCTTAGACTCTTACTCTGGCCTTATGGTTAAGGTCTTAACTCTTACTCTGGCCTAATGGTTAAGGTCGTAGACTCTTACTCTGGCCTAATGGTTAAGGTCTTAACTCTTACTCTGGCCTAATGTTTAAGGGCTTAACTTTTACTCTGGCCTAATGGTTAAGGTCTTAGACTCTTACTCTGGCCTAATGGTTAAGGTCTTTGACTCTTACTCTGGCCTAAATGTTAAGGTCTTAACTCTTACTCTGGCCTAATGGTTAAGGTCTTAGACTTTTACTCTGGCCTACTGGATAAGGTCCTACACTCTTACTCTGGCCTACTGGCTAAAGTCTTAACTCTTACTAAGCCTAATGGTTAAGGTCTTAGACTCTTACTTTGGCCTAATGGTTAAGGTCTTACACTCTTACTCTGGCCTAATGGTTAAGGTCTTAACTCTTACTCTGGCCTAATGGTTAAGGTCTTAGACTCTTACTCTGGCCTAATGGATAAGGTCCTACACTCTTACACTGGCCTACTGGCTAAACAGTCTTAACTCTTACTAAGCCTAATGGTTAAGGTCTTAGATTCTTACTCTGGTCTACTGGATAAGGTCTTCACTCTTACTCTGGCCTAATGGTTAAGGTCATGACTCTTACTCTGGCCTAATGGTTAAATTCTAGACTCTTAATCTGGCCTAATGGTTAAGGTCTTAGACTCTTACTCTGGCCTAATGGTTAAGTCTAGACTCTTACTCTGGCCTATTGGTTAAAGTCTTAACGCTTACTCTGGCCTAATGGTTAAGGTCTTAACTCTTACTCTGGCCTAATGGTTAAGGTCTTAGACTCTTACTCTGGACTAATGGATAAGGTCCTACACTCTTACTCTGGCATACTGGTTAAGGTCTAGACTCTTACTAAGCCTAATGGTTAAGGTCTTAGACTCTTACTCTGGTCTACTGGATAAGGTCTTAACTCTTACTCTGGCGTAATGGTTAAGGTCATGACTCTTACTCTGGCCTAATGGTTAATGTCTTAGCTCTTACTCTGGCCTAATGGTTAAGGTCTAGACTCTTAATCTGGCCTAATGGTTAAGGTCTTAACTCTTAATCGGGCCTAATGGTTAAGGTCTAGACTCTTACTTTGGACTAATGGTTAAGGTCTTAGACTCTTAATCTGGCCTAATGGTTAAGGTCTTAACTCTGACTCTGGCCTAATGATTAATGTCGTAGACTCGTACTCTGGCCTATTGGTTCAGGTCTTAGACTCTTACTCTGGCCTAATTGTTAAGGTCTTAGACTCGTACTCTGGCCTAATGGTTAAGGTCTTAACTCTTACTCTGGCCTAATGGTTAAGGTCTTAGACTCTTACTCTGGCCTAATGGTTAAGGTCTTAACTCTTACACTGGCCTAATGGTTAAGGTCTAGACTCTTACTTTGGACTAATGGTTAAGGTCTTAGACTCTTACTCTGGCCTAATGGTTAAGTCTAGACTCTTACTCTGGCCTAATGGTTAAAGTCCTAACTCTTACTCTGGTCTAATGGTTAAGGTCTTAACTCTTACTCTGGTCTAATGGTTAAGGTCTTAACTCTTACTCTGGCCTAATGGTTAAGGTCTTAGACTCTTACTCTGGCATAATGGTTAAGGTCTTAACTTTTACTATGGCCTAATGTTTAAGGTCTTAGACTCTTACTCTGGCCTAATGGTTAAGGTCGTATCTATTATTGTGGCCTAATAGTTAATGTCTTAGACTCTTACTCTGGCCTAATGGTTAAGGTCTTAGACTCTTACTCTGGCCTAATGGTTAAGGTCTTAACTTTTACTCTGGCCTAATGGTTAAGGTCTTAGACTCTTACTCTGGCCTAATGGTTAAGGTCTTAACTCTTACTCTGGCCTAATGGTTAAGGTCTTAACTTTTACTCTGGCTTAATGGTTAAGGTCTTAGAGTCTTACTCTGGCCTACTGGTTCAGGTCTTAGCTCTTACTCTGGCCTACTGGTTAAGGTCTTAACTCTTTCTCTGGCCTAATGATTAAAGTCTTAGACTCGTACTCTGGCCTATTGGTTAAGGTCTTAGACTCTTACTCTGGCCTAATTGTTACGGTCTTAGACTCGTACTCTGGCCTAATGGTTAAGGTCTAGACTCTTACTTTGGACGAATGGTTAAGGTATTAGACTCTTACTCTGGCCTAATGGTTAAGGTCTTAACTCTTACTCTGGCCTAATGATTAATGTCTTAGACTCGTACTCTGGCCTAATGGTTAAGGTCTTAACTTTTACTCTGGCTTAATGGTTAAGGTCTTAACTCTTACTCTGGCCTAATGGTTAAGGTCATGACTCTTACTCTGGCCTAATGGTTAATGTCTTAGCTCTTACTCTGGCCTAATGGTTAATGTCTAGACTCTTACTCTGGCCTAATGGTTAAAGTCTTAACTCTTCCTCTGGTCTAATGGTTAAGGTCTTAGACTCTTACTTTGGCCTCATGGTTAAGGTCTTAACTCTTACTCTGGCCTAATGGTTAAGGTCTTAGACTCTTACTCTGGCCTAATGGTTAAGGTCTTAGACTCTTACTCTGGCCTAATGGTTAAGGTCTTAACTTTTACTCTGGCCTAATGGTTAAGGTCTTATACTCTTACTCAGGCCTAATGGTTAAGGTCTTAACTCTTACTCTGGCCTAATGGTTAAGGTCTTAGACTTTTACTCTAGCCTACTGGATAAGGTCCTACACTCTTACTCTGGCCTACTGGCTAAAGTCTTAACTCTTACTAAGCCTAATGGTTAAGGTCTTAGACTCTTACTCTGGCCTAATGGTTAAGGTCTTAGACTCTTACTCTGGCCTAATGGATAAGATCCTACACTCTTACTCTGGCATACTGGTTAAGGTCTAGACTCTTACTAAGCCTAATGGTTAAGGTCTTAGACTCTTACTCTGGTCTACTGGATACGGTCCTAACTCTTACTCTGGCCTAATGGTTAAGGTCTTAGACTCTTACTCTGGCCTAATGGTTAAGTCTAGACTCTTACTATGGCCTAATGGTTAAAGTCTTAACTCTTACTCTGGTCTAATGGTTAATGTCTTAGCTCTTACTCTGGCCTAATGGTTAAGGTCTAGACTCTTAATCTGGCCTAATGGTTAAGGTCTTAACTCTTAATCGGGCCTAATGGTTAAGGTCTAGACTCTTACTTTGGACTAATGGTTAAGGTCTTAGACTCTTAATCTGGCCTAATGGTTAAGGTCTTAACTCTGACTCTGGCCTAATGATTAATGTCGTAGACTCGTACTCTGGCCTATTGGTTCAGGTCTTAGACTCTTACTCTGGCCTAATTGTTAAGGTCTTAGACTCGTACTCTGGCCTAATGGTTAAGGTCTTAACTCTTACTCTGGCCTAATGGTTAAGGTCTTAGACTCTTACTCTGGCCTAATGGTTAAGGTCTTAACTCTTACACTGGCCTAATGGTTAAGGTCTAGACTCTTACTTTGGACTAATGGTTAAGGTCTTAGACTCTTACTCTGGCCTAATGGTTAAGTCTAGACTCTTACTCTGGCCTAATGGTTAAAGTCCTAACTCTTACTCTGGTCTAATGGTTAAGGTCTTAACTCTTACTCTGGTCTAATGGTTAAGGTCTTAACTCTTACTCTGGCCTAATGGTTAAGGTCTTAGACTCTTACTCTGGCATAATGGTTAAGGTCTTAACTTTTACTATGGCCTAATGTTTAAGGTCTTAGACTCTTACTCTGGCCTAATGGTTAAGGTCATATCTATTATTGTGGCCTAATAGTTAATGTCTTAGACTCTTACTCTGGCCTAATGGTTAAGGTCTTAGACTCTTACTCTGGCCTAATGGTTAAGGTCTTAACTTTTACTCTGGCCTAATGGTTAAGGTCTTAGACTCTTACTCTGGCCTAATGGTTAAGGTCTTAACTCTTACTCTGGCCTAATGGTTAAGGTCTTAACTTTTACTCTGGCTTAATGGTTAAGGTCTTAGAGTCTTACTCTGGCCTACTGGTTCAGGTCTTAGCTCTTACTCTGGCCTACTGGTTAAGGTCTTAACTCTTTCTCTGGCCTAATGATTAAAGTCTTAGACTCGTACTCTGGCCTATTGGTTAAGGTCTTAGACTCTTACTCTGGCCTAATTGTTACGGTCTTAGACTCGTACTCTGGCCTAATGGTTAAGGTCTAGACTCTTACTTTGGACGAATGGTTAAGGTATTAGACTCTTACTCTGGCCTAATGGTTAAGGTCTTAACTCTTACTCTGGCCTAATGATTAATGTCTTAGACTCGTACTCTGGCCTAATGGTTAAGGTCTTAACTTTTACTCTGGCTTAATGGTTAAGGTCTTAACTCTTACTCTGGCCTAATGGTTAAGGTCATGACTCTTACTCTGGCCTAATGGTTAATGTCTTAGCTCTTACTCTGGCCTAATGGTTAATGTCTAGACTCTTACTCTGGCCTAATGGTTAAAGTCTTAACTCTTCCTCTGGTCTAATGGTTAAGGTCTTAGACTCTTACTTTGGCCTCATGGTTAAGGTCTTAACTCTTACTCTGGCCTAATGGTTAAGGTCTTAGACTCTTACTCTGGCCTAATGGTTAAGGTCTTAGACTCTTACTCTGGCCTAATGGTTAAGGTCTTAACTTTTACTCTGGCCTAATGGTTAAGGTCTTATACTCTTACTCAGGCCTAATGGTTAAGGTCTTAACTCTTACTCTGGCCTAATGGTTAAGGTCTTAGACTTTTACTCTAGCCTACTGGATAAGGTCCTACACTCTTACTCTGGCCTACTGGCTAAAGTCTTAACTCTTACTAAGCCTAATGGTTAAGGTCTTAGACTCTTACTCTGGCCTAATGGTTAAGGTCTTAGACTCTTACTCTGGCCTAATGGATAAGATCCTACACTCTTACTCTGGCATACTGGTTAAGGTCTAGACTCTTACTAAGCCTAATGGTTAAGGTCTTAGACTCTTACTCTGGTCTACTGGATACGGTCCTAACTCTTACTCTGGCCTAATGGTTAAGGTCTTAGACTCTTACTCTGGCCTAATGGTTAAGTCTAGACTCTTACTATGGCCTAATGGTTAAAGTCTTAACTCTTACTCTGGTCTAATGGTTAAGCTCTTAGACTCTTACTCTGGCCTTATGGTTAAGGTCTTAACTCTTACTCTGGCCTAATGGTTAAGGTCTTAGACTCTTACTCTGGCCTAATGGTTAAGGTCTTAACTCTTACTCTGGCCTAATGGTTAAGGTCTTAGACTTTTACTCTGGCCTACTGGATAAGGTCCTACACTCTTACTCTGGCCTAATGGCTAAAGTCTTAACTCTTACTAAGCCTAATGTTTAAGGTCTTAGACTCTTACTCTGGCCTAATGGTTAAGGTCTTAGACTCTTACTCTGGCCTAATGGTTAAGGTTTTAACTCTTACTCTGGCCTAATGGTTAAGGTCTTAGACTCTTACTCTGGCCTAATGGATAAGGTCCTACACTCTTACACTGGCCTACTGGCTAAAAAGTCTTAACTCTTACTAAGCCTAATGGTTAAGGTCTTAGATTCTTACTCTGGTCTACTGGATAAGGTCTTAACTCTTACTCTGGCCTAATGGTTAAGGTCATGACTCTTACTCTGGCCTAATGGTTAAATTCTAGACTCTTAATCTGGCCTAATGGTTAAAGTCTTAGACTCTTACTTTGGCCTAATGGTTAAGTCTAGACTCTTACTCTGGCCTATTGGTTAAAGTCTTAACGCTTACTCTGGCCTAATGGTTAAGGTCTTAGACTCTTAATCTGGCCTAATGGTTAAGGTCTTAGACTCTTACTCTGGCCTAATGGTTAAGGTCTTAACTCTTACTCTGGCCTAATGGTTAAGGTCTTAGACTCTTACTCTGCCCTACTGGATAAGGTCCTACACTATTACTCTGGCATACTGGTTAAGGTCTAGACTCTTACTAAGCCTAATGGTTAAGGTCATGACTCTTACTCTGGCCTAATGGTTAATGTCTTAGCTCTTACTCTGGCCTAATGGTTAAGGTCTAGACTCTTAATCTGGCCTAATGGTTAAGGTCTTAACTCTTAATCGGGCCTAATGGTTAAGGTCTAGACTCTTACTTTGGACTAATGGTTAAGGTCTTAGACTCTTAATCTGGCCTAATGATTAAGGTCTTAACTCTGACTCTGGCCTAATGATTAATGTCGTAGACACATACTCTGGCCTATTGGTTAAGGTCTTAGACTCTTACTCTGGCCTAATTGTTAAGGTCTTAGACTCGTATTCTGGCCTAATGGTTAAGGTCTTAACTTTTACTCTGGCCTAATGGTTAAGGTCTTAGACTCTTACTCTGGCCTAATGGTTAAGGTCTTAACTCTTACACTGGCCTAATGGTTAAGGTCTAGACTCTTACTTTGGACTAATGGTTAAGGTCTTAGACTCTTACTCTGGCCTAATGGTTAAGTCTAGGCTCTTACTCTGGCCTAATGGTTAAAGTCTTAACTCTTACTCTGGTCTAATGGTTAAGGTCTTAACTCTTACTCTGGCCTAATGGTTAAGGTCTTAACTCTTACTCTGGCTTAATAGTTTAGGTCTTAGACTCTTACTCTGGCCTAATGGTTAAGGTCTTAACTTTTACTATGGCCTAATGTTTAAGGTCTTAGACTCTTACTCTGGCCTAATGGTTAAGGTCGTATCTATTATTGTGGCCTAATGGTTAATGTCTTAGACTCTTACTCTGGCCTAATGGTTAAGGTCTTAGACTCTTAATCTGGCCTAATGGTTAAGGTCTTAACTTTTACTCTGGCCTAATGGTTAAGGTCTTAGACTCTTACTCTGGCCTAATGGTTAAGGTCTTAACTCTTACTCTGGCCTAATGGTTAAGGTCTTAACTTTTACTCTGGCTTAATGGTTAAGGTCTTAGCTCTTACTCTGGCCTACTGGTTAAGGTCTTAACTCTTACTCTGGCCTAATGATTAAGGTCTTAGACTCGTACTCTGGCCTATTGGTTAAGGTCGTAGACTCTTACTCTGGCCTAATTGTTAAGGTCTTAGACTCCTACTCTGGCCTAATGGTTAAGGTCTTAACTCTTACTCTGGCCTAATGGTTAAGGTCTTAGACTCTTACGCTGGCCTAATGGTTAAGGTCTTAGACTCTTCCTCTGGCCTAATGGTTAAGGTCTTAACTCTTACTCTGGCCTAATGGTTAAGGTCTTAGACTCTTACTCTGGACTAATGGATAAGGTCCTACACTCTTACTCTGGCATACTGGTTAAGGTCTAGACTCTTACTAAGCCTAATGGTTAAGGTCTTAGACTCTTACTCTGGTCTACTGGATAAGGTCTTAACTCTTACTCTGGCCTAATGGTTAAGGTCATGACTCTTACTCTGGCCTAATGGTTAATGTCTTAGCTCTTACTCTGGCCTAATGGTTAAGGTCTAGACTCTTAATCTGGCCTAATGGTTAAGGTCTTAACTCTTAATCGGGCCTAATGGTTAAGGTCTAGACTCTTACTTTGAACTAATGGTTAAGGTCTTAGACTCTTAATCTGGCCTAATGGTTAAGGTCTTAACTCTGACTCTGGCCTAATGATTAATGTCGTAGACTCGTACTCTGGCCTATTGGTTCAGGTCTTAGACTCTTACTCTGGCCTAATTGTTAAGGTCTTAGACTCGTACTCTGGCCTAATGGTTAAGGTCTTAACTCTTACTCTGGCCTAATGGTTAAGGTCTTAGACTCTTACTCTGGCCTAATGGTTAAGGTCTTAACTCTTACACTGGCCTAATGGTTAAGGTCTAGACTCTTACTTTGGACTAATGGTTAAGGTCTTAGACTCTTACTCTGGCCTAATGTTTAAGTCTAGACTCTTACTCTGGCCTAATGGTTAAAGTCCTAACTCTTACTCTGGTCTAATGGTTAAGGTCTTAACTCTTACTCTGGTCTAATGGTTAAGGTCTTAACTCTTACTCTGGCCTAATGGTTAAGGTCTTAGACTCTTACTCTGGCATAATGGTTAAGGTCTTAACTTTTACTATGGCCTAATGTTTAAGGTCTTAGACTCTTACTCTGGCCTAATGGTTAAGGTCGTATCTATTATTGTGGCCTAATAGTTAATGTCTTAGACTCTTACTCTGGCCTAATGGTTAAGGTCTTAGACTCTTACTCTGGCCTAATGGTTAAGGTCTTAACTTTTACTCTGGCCTAATGGTTAAGGTCTTAGACTCTTACTCTGGCCTAATGGTTAAGGTCTTAACTCTTACTCTGGCCTAATGGTTAAGGTCTTAACTTTTACTCTGGCTTAATGGTTAAGGTCTTAGAGTCTTACTCTGGCCTACTGGTTCAGGTCTTAGCTCTTACTCTGGCCTACTGGTTAAGGTCTTAACTCTTTCTCTGGCCTAATGATTAAAGTCTTAGACTCGTACTCTGGCCTATTGGTTAAGGTCTTAGACTCTTACTCTGGCCTAATTGTTACGGTCTTAGACTCGTACTCTGGCCTAATGGTTAAGGTCTAGACTCTTACTTTGGACGAATGGTTAAGGTATTAGACTCTTACTCTGGCCTAATGGTTAAGGTCTTAACTCTTACTCTGGCCTAATGATTAATGTCTTAGACTCGTACTCTGGCCTAATGGTTAAGGTCTTAACTTTTACTCTGGCTTAATGGTTAAGGTCTTAACTCTTACTCTGGCCTAATGGTTAAGGTCATGACTCTTACTCTGGCCTAATGGTTAATGTCTTAGCTCTTACTCTGGCCTAATGGTTAATGTCTAGACTCTTACTCTGGCCTAATGGTTAAAGTCTTAACTCTTCCTCTGGTCTAATGGTTAAGGTCTTAGACTCTTACTTTGGCCTCATGGTTAAGGTCTTAACTCTTACTCTGGCCTAATGGTTAAGGTCTTAGACTCTTACTCTGGCCTAATGGTTAAGGTCTTAGACTCTTACTCTGGCCTAATGGTTAAGGTCTTAACTTTTACTCTGGCCTAATGGTTAAGGTCTTATACTCTTACTCAGGCCTAATGGTTAAGGTCTTAACTCTTACTCTGGCCTAATGGTTAAGGTCTTAGACTTTTACTCTAGCCTACTGGATAAGGTCCTACACTCTTACTCTGGCCTACTGGCTAAAGTCTTAACTCTTACTAAGCCTAATGGTTAAGGTCTTAGACTCTTACTCTGGCCTAATGGTTAAGGTCTTAGACTCTTACTCTGGCCTAATGGATAAGATCCTACACTCTTACTCTGGCATACTGGTTAAGGTCTAGACTCTTACTAAGCCTAATGGTTAAGGTCTTAGACTCTTACTCTGGTCTACTGGAAACGGTCCTAACTCTTACTCTGGCCTAATGGTTAAGGTCTTAGACTCTTACTCTGGCCTAATGGTTAAGTCTAGACTCTTACTATGGCCTAATGGTTAAAGTCTTAACTCTTACTCTGGTCTAATGGTTAATGTCTTAGCTCTTACTCTGGCCTAATGGTTAAGGTCTAGACTCTTAATCTGGCCTAATGGTTAAGGTCTTAACTCTTAATCGGGCCTAATGGTTAAGGTCTAGACTCTTACTTTGGACTAATGGTTAAGGTCTTAGACTCTTAATCTGGCCTAATGGTTAAGGTCTTAACTCTGACTCTGGCCTAATGATTAATGTCGTAGACTCGTACTCTGGCCTATTGGTTCAGGTCTTAGACTCTTACTCTGGCCTAATTGTTAAGGTCTTAGACTCGTACTCTGGCCTAATGGTTAAGGTCTTAACTCTTACTCTGGCCTAATGGTTAAGGTCTTAGACTCTTACTCTGGCCTAATGGTTAAGGTCTTAACTCTTACACTGGCCTAATGGTTAAGGTCTAGACTCTTACTTTGGACTAATGGTTAAGGTCTTAGACTCTTACTCTGGCCTAATGGTTAAAGTCCTAACTCTTACTCTGGTCTAATGGTTAAGGTCTTAACTCTTACTCTGGTCTAATGGTTAAGGTCTTAACTCTTACTCTGGCCTAATGGTTAAGGTCTTAGACTCTTACTCTGGCATAATGGTTAAGGTCTTAACTTTTACTATGGCCTAATGTTTAAGGTCTTAGACTCTTACTCTGGCCTAATGGTTAAGGTCGTATCTATTATTGTGGCCTAATAGTTAATGTCTTAGACTCTTACTCTGGCCTAATGGTTAAGGTCTTAGACTCTTACTCTGGCCTAATGGTTAAGGTCTTAACTTTTACTCTGGCCTAATGGTTAAGGTCTTAGACTCTTACTCTGGCCTAATGGTTAAGGTCTTAACTCTTACTCTGGCCTAATGGTTAAGGTCTTAACTTTTACTCTGGCTTAATGGTTAAGGTCTTAGAGTCTTACTCTGGCCTACTGGTTCAGGTCTTAGCTCTTACTCTGGCCTACTGGTTAAGGTCTTAACTCTTTCTCTGGCCTAATGATTAAAGTCTTAGACTCGTACTCTGGCCTATTGGTTAAGGTCTTAGACTCTTACTCTGGCCTAATTGTTACGGTCTTAGACTCGTACTCTGGCCTAATGGTTAAGGTCTAGACTCTTACTTTGGACGAATGGTTAAGGTATTAGACTCTTACTCTGGCATAATGGTTAAGGTCTTAACTCTTACTCTGGCCTAATGATTAATGTCTTAGACTCGTACTCTGGCCTAATGGTTAAGGTCTTAACTTTTACTCTGGCTTAATGGTTAAGGTCTTAACTCTTACTCTGGCCTAATGGTTAAGGTCATGACTCTTACTCTGGCCTAATGGTTAATGTCTTAGCTCTTACTCTGGCCTAATGGTTAATGTCTAGACTCTTACTCTGGCCTAATGGTTAAAGTCTTAACTCTTCCTCTGGTCTAATGGTTAAGGTCTTAGACTCTTACTTTGGCCTCATGGTTAAGGTCTTAACTCTTACTCTGGCCTAATGGTTAAGGTCTTAGACTCTTACTCTGGCCTAATGGTTAAGGTCTTAGACTCTTACTCTGGCCTAATGGTTAAGGTCTTAACTTTTACTCTGGCCTAATGGTTAAGGTCTTATACTCTTACTCAGGCCTAATGGTTAAGGTCTTAACTCTTACTCTGGCCTAATGGTTAAGGTCTTAGACTTTTACTCTAGCCTACTGGATAAGGTCCTACACTCTTACTCTGGCCTACTGGCTAAAGTCTTAACTCTTACTAAGCCTAATGGTTAAGGTCTTAGACTCTTACTCTGGCCTAATGGTTAAGGTCTTAGACTCTTACTCTGGCCTAATGGATAAGATCCTACACTCTTACTCTGGCATACTGGTTAAGGTCTAGACTCTTACTAAGCCTAATGGTTAAGGTCTTAGACTCTTACTCTGGTCTACTGGATACGGTCCTAACTCTTACTCTGGCCTAATGGTTAAGGTCTTAGACTCTTACTCTGGCCTAATGGTTAAGTCTAGACTCTTACTATGGCCTAATGGTTAAAGTCTTAACTCTTACTCTGGTCTAATGGTTAAGCTCTTAGACTCTTACTCTGGCCTTATGGTTAAGGTCTTAACTCTTACTCTGGCCTAATGGTTAAGGTCTTAGACTCTTACTCTGGCATAATGGTTAAGGTCTTAACTCTTACTCTGGCCTAATGGTTAAGGTCTTAGACTTTTACTCTGGCCTACTGGATAAGGTCCTACACTCTTACTCTGGCCTAATGGCTAAAGTCTTAACTCTTACTAAGCCTAATGTTTAAGGTCTTAGACTCTTACTCTGGCCTAATGGTTAAGGTCTTAGACTCTTACTCTGGCCTAATGGTTAAGGTTTTAACTCTTACTCTGGCCTAATGGTTAAGGTCTTAGACTCTTACTCTGGCCTAATGGATAAGGTCCTACACTCTTACACTGGCCTACTGGCTAAAAAGTCTTAACTCTTACTAAGCCTAATGGTTAAGGTCTTAGATTCTTACTCTGGTCTACTGGATAAGGTCTTAACTCTTACTCTGGCCTAATGGTTAAGGTCATGACTCTTACTCTGGCCTAATGGTTAAATTCTAGACTCTTAATCTGGCCTAATGGTTAAAGTCTTAGACTCTTACTTTGGCCTAATGGTTAAGTCTAGACTCTTACTCTGGCCTATTGGTTAAAGTCTTAACGCTTACTCTGGCCTAATGGTTAAGGTCTTAGACTCTTAATCTGGCCTAATGGTTAAGGTCTTAGACTCTTACTCTGGCCTAATGGTTAAGGTCTTAACTCTTACTCTGGCCTAATGGTTAAGGTCTTAGACTCTTACTCTGCCCTACTGGATAAGGTCCTACACTATTACTCTGGCATACTGGTTAAGGTCTAGACTCTTACTAAGCCTAATGGTTAAGGTCATGACTCTTACTCTGGCCTAATGGTTAATGTCTTAGCTCTTACTCTGGCCTAATGGTTAAGGTCTAGACTCTTAATCTGGCCTAATGGTTAAGGTCTTAACTCTTAATCGGGCCTAATGGTTAAGGTCTAGACTCTTACTTTGGACTAATGGTTAAGGTCTTAGACTCTTAATCTGGCCTAATGATTAAGGTCTTAACTCTGACTCTGGCCTAATGATTAATGTCGTAGACACGTACTCTGGCCTATTGGTTAAGGTCTTAGACTCTTACTCTGGCCTAATTGTTAAGGTCTTAGACTCGTATTCTGGCCTAATGGTTAAGGTCTTAACTTTTACTCTGGCCTAATGGTTAAGGTCTTAGACTCTTACTCTGGCCTAATGGTTAAGGTCTTAACTCTTACACTGGCCTAATGGTTAAGGTCTAGACTCTTACTTTGGACTAATGGTTAAGGTCTTAGACTCTTACTCTGGCCTAATGGTTAAGTCTAGGCTCTTACTCTGGCCTAATGGTTAAAGTCTTAACTCTTACTCTGGTCTAATGGTTAAGGTCTTAACTCTTACTCTGGCCTAATGGTTAAGGTCTTAACTCTTACTCTGGCTTAATAGTTTAGGTCTTAGACTCTTACTCTGGCCTAATGGTTAAGGTCTTAACTTTTACTATGGCCTAATGTTTAAGGTCTTAGACTCTTACTCTGGCCTAATGGTTAAGGTCGTATCTATTATTGTGGCCTAATGGTTAATGTCTTAGACTCTTACTCTGGCCTAATGGTTAAGGTCTTAGACTCTTAATCTGGCCTAATGGTTAAGGTCTTAACTTTTACTCTGGCCTAATGGTTAAGGTCTTAGACTCTTACTCTGGCCTAATGGTTAAGGTCTTAACTCTTACTCTGGCCTAATGGTTAAGGTCTTAACTTTTACTCTGGCTTAATGGTTAAGGTCTTAGCTCTTACTCTGGCCTACTGGTTAAGGTCTTAACTCTTACTCTGGCCTAATGATTAAGGTCTTAGACTCGTACTCTGGCCTATTGGTTAAGGTCTTAGACTCTTACTCTGGCCTAATTGTTAAGGTCTTAGACTCCTACTCTGGCCTAATGGTTAAGGTCTTAACTCTTACTCTGGCCTAATGGTTAAGGTCTTAGACTCTTACTCTGGCCTAATGGTTAAGGTCTTAACTCTTAATCTGGCCTAATGGTTAAGGTCTAGACTCTTACTTTGGACGAATTGTTAAGGTCTTAGACTCTTACTCTGGCCTAATGGTTAAGGTCTTAACTCTTACTCTGGCCTAATGATTAAAGTCTTAGACTCGTACTCTGGCCTAATGGTTAGGGTCTTAACTCTTACTCTGGCCTAATGGTTAAGGTCTTAACTTTTACTCTGGCTTAATGGTTAAGGTCTTAGGTCTTACTCTGGCCTAATGGTTAAGGTCATGATCTCTTACTCTGGCCTAATGGTTAATGTCTTAGCTCTTACTCTGGCCTAATGGTTAAGGTCTAGACTTTTACTCTGGCCTAATGGTTAAAGTCTTAGCTCTTCCTCTAGTCTAATGGTTAAGATCTTAGACTCTTACTCTGGCCTCATGGTTAAGGTCTTAACTCTTACTCTGGCCTAATGGTTAAGGTCTTAGACTCTTACTCTGGCCTAATGGTTAAGGTCTTAACTCTTACTCTGGCCTAATGGTTAAGGTCTTAGACTCTTACTCTGGCCTAATGGTTATGGTCTTAGACTCTTACTCTGGCCTAATGGTTAAGGTCTTAACTTTTACTCTGGCCTAATGGTTAAGGTCTTATACTCTTACTCAGGCCTAATGGTTAAGGTCTTATACTCTTACTCAGGCCTACTGGATAAGGTCCTACACTCTTACTCTGGCCTACTGGCTAAAGTCTTAACTCTTACTAAGCCTAATGGTTAAGGTCTTAGACTCTTACTCTGGCCTAATGGTTAAGGTCTTAGACTCTTACTCTGGCCTAATGGATAAGATCCTACACTCTTACTCTGGCATACTGGTTAAGGTCTAGACTCTTACTAAGCCTAATGGTTAAGGTCTTAGACTCTTACTCTGGTCTACTGGATAAGGTCCTAACTCTTACTCTGGCCTAATGGTTAAGGTCATGACTCTTACTCTGGCCTAATGGTTAATGTGTTAGCTCTTACTCTGGCCTAATGGTTAAGGTCTAGACTCTTAATCTGGCCTAATGGTTAAGGTCTTAACTCTTAATCCGGCCTAATGGTTAAGGTCTAGACTATTACTTTGGACTAATGGTTAAGGTCTTAGACTCTTACTCTTGCCTAATGGTTAAGGTCTTAACTCTGACTCTGGCCTAATGATTAATGTCTTAGACTCGTACTCTGGCCTTTTGGTTAAGGTCTTAGACTCTTATTCTGGCCTAATTGTTAAGGTCTTAGACTCGTACTCTGGCCTAATGGTTAAGGTCTAGTCTCTTACTCTGGCCTAATGGTTAAGGTCTTAACTCTTACTCTGGCCTAATGGTTAAGGTCATGACTCTTACTCTGGCCTAATGGTTAATGTCTTAGCTCTTACTCTGGCCTAATGGTTAAGGTCTTAACTCTTACTCTGGCCTAATGATTAAAGTCTTAGACTCGTACTCTGGCCTAATGGTTAGGGTCTTAACTCTTACTCTGGCCTAATGGTTAAGGTCTTAACTTTTACTCTGGCTTAATGGTTAAGGTCTTAAGTCTTACTCTGGCCTAATGGTTAAGGTCATGATCTCTTACTCTGGCCTAATGGTTAATGTCTTAGCTCTTACTCTGGCCTAATGGTTAAGGTCTAGACTCTTACTCTGGCCTAATGGTTAAAGTCTTAGCTCTTCCTCTAGTCTAATGGTTAAGATCTTAGACTCTTACTCTGGCCTCATGGTTAAGGTCTTAACTCTTACTCTGGCCTAATGGTTAAAGTCTTAACTCTTACTCTGGTCTAATGGTTAAGGTCTTATACTCTTACTCTGGCCTAATGGTTAAAGTCTTAACTCTTACTCTGGTCTAATGGTTAAGATCTTAGACTCTTACTCTGTCCTAAATGTTAAGGTCTTAGACTCGTACTCTGGCCTAATGGTTAAGGTCCTAACACTTACTCTGGCCTAATGGTTAAGGTCTTAGACTCTTACTCTCGCCTAATGGTTAAGGTCTTAACTCTTACTCTGGCCTAATGATTAAAGTCTTAGACTCGTACTCTGGCCTAATGGTTAGGGTCTTAACTCTTACTCTGGCCTAATGGTTAAGGTCTTAACTTTTACTCTGGCCTAATGGTTAAGGTCTTAACTTTTACTCTGGCCTAATGGTTAAGGTCTTATACTCTTACTCAGGCCTAATGGTTAAGGTCTTAACTCTTACTCTGGCCTAATGGTTAAGGTCTTAGACTTTTACTCTAGCCTACTGGATAAGGTCCTACACTCTTACTCTGGCCTACTGGCTAAAGTCTTAACTCTTACTAAGCCTAATGGTTAAGGTCTTAGACTCTTACTCTGGCCTAATGGTTAAGGTCTTAGACTCTTACTCTGGCCTAATGGATAAGATCCTACACTCTTACTCTGGCATACTGGTTAAGGTCTAGACTCTTACTAAGCCTAATGGTTAAGGTCTTAGACTCTTACTCTGGTCTACTGGAAACGGTCCTAACTCTTACTCTGGCCTAATGGTTAAGGTCTTAGACTCTTACTCTGGCCTAATGGTTAAGTCTAGACTCTTACTATGGCCTAATGGTTAAAGTCTTAACTCTTACTCTGGTCTAATGGTTAATGTCTTAGCTCTTACTCTGGCCTAATGGTTAAGGTCTAGACTCTTAATCTGGCCTAATGGTTAAGGTCTTAACTCTTAATCGGGCCTAATGGTTAAGGTCTAGACTCTTACTTTGGACTAATGGTTAAGGTCTTAGACTCTTAATCTGGCCTAATGGTTAAGGTCTTAACTCTGACTCTGGCCTAATGATTAATGTCGTAGACTCGTACTCTGGCCTATTGGTTCAGGTCTTAGACTCTTACTCTGGCCTAATTGTTAAGGTCTTAGACTCGTACTCTGGCCTAATGGTTAAGGTCTTAACTCTTACTCTGGCCTAATGGTTAAGGTCTTAGACTCTTACTCTGGCCTAATGGTTAAGGTCTTAACTCTTACACTGGCCTAATGGTTAAGGTCTAGACTCTTACTTTGGACTAATGGTTAAGGTCTTAGACTCTTACTCTGGCCTAATGGTTAAAGTCCTAACTCTTACTCTGGTCTAATGGTTAAGGTCTTAACTCTTACTCTGGTCTAATGGTTAAGGTCTTAACTCTTACTCTGGCCTAATGGTTAAGGTCTTAGACTCTTACTCTGGCATAATGGTTAAGGTCTTAACTTTTACTATGGCCTAATGTTTAAGGTCTTAGACTCTTACTCTGGCCTAATGGTTAAGGTCGTATCTATTATTGTGGCCTAATAGTTAATGTCTTAGACTCTTACTCTGGCCTAATGGTTAAGGTCTTAGACTCTTACTCTGGCCTAATGGTTAAGGTCTTAACTTTTACTCTGGCCTAATGGTTAAGGTCTTAGACTCTTACTCTGGCCTAATGGTTAAGGTCTTAACTCTTACTCTGGCCTAATGGTTAAGGTCTTAACTTTTACTCTGGCTTAATGGTTAAGGTCTTAGAGTCTTACTCTGGCCTACTGGTTCAGGTCTTAGCTCTTACTCTGGCCTACTGGTTAAGGTCTTAACTCTTTCTCTGGCCTAATGATTAAAGTCTTAGACTCGTACTCTGGCCTATTGGTTAAGGTCTTAGACTCTTACTCTGGCCTAATTGTTACGGTCTTAGACTCGTACTCTGGCCTAATGGTTAAGGTCTAGACTCTTACTTTGGACGAATGGTTAAGGTATTAGACTCTTACTCTGGCCTAATGGTTAAGGTCTTAACTCTTACTCTGGCCTAATGATTAATGTCTTAGACTCGTACTCTGGCCTAATGGTTAAGGTCTTAACTTTTACTCTGGCTTAATGGTTAAGGTCTTAACTCTTACTCTGGCCTAATGGTTAAGGTCATGACTCTTACTCTGGCCTAATGGTTAATGTCTTAGCTCTTACTCTGGCCTAATGGTTAATGTCTAGACTCTTACTCTGGCCTAATGGTTAAAGTCTTAACTCTTCCTCTGGTCTAATGGTTAAGGTCTTAGACTCTTACTTTGGCCTCATGGTTAAGGTCTTAACTCTTACTCTGGCCTAATGGTTAAGGTCTTAGACTCTTACTCTGGCCTAATGGTTAAGGTCTTAGACTCTTACTCTGGCCTAATGGTTAAGGTCTTAACTTTTACTCTGGCCTAATGGTTAAGGTCTTATACTCTTACTCAGGCCTAATGGTTAAGGTCTTAACTCTTACTCTGGCCTAATGGTTAAGGTCTTAGACTTTTACTCTAGCCTACTGGATAAGGTCCTACACTCTTACTCTGGCCTACTGGCTAAAGTCTTAACTCTTACTAAGCCTAATGGTTAAGGTCTTAGACTCTTACTCTGGCCTAATGGTTAAGGTCTTAGACTCTTACTCTGGCCTAATGGATAAGATCCTACACTCTTACTCTGGCATACTGGTTAAGGTCTAGACTCTTACTAAGCCTAATGGTTAAGGTCTTAGACTCTTACTCTGGTCTACTGGATACGGTCCTAACTCTTACTCTGGCCTAATGGTTAAGGTCTTAGACTCTTACTCTGGCCTAATGGTTAAGTCTAGACTCTTACTATGGCCTAATGGTTAAAGTCTTAACTCTTACTCTGGTCTAATGGTTAAGCTCTTAGACTCTTACTCTGGCCTTATGGTTAAGGTCTTAACTCTTACTCTGGCCTAATGGTTAAGGTCTTAGACTCTTACTCTGGCATAATGGTTAAGGTCTTAACTCTTACTCTGGCCTAATGGTTAAGGTCTTAGACTTTTACTCTGGCCTACTGGATAAGGTCCTACACTCTTACTCTGGCCTAATGGCTAAAGTCTTAACTCTTACTAAGCCTAATGTTTAAGGTCTTAGACTCTTACTCTGGCCTAATGGTTAAGGTCTTAGACTCTTACTCTGGCCTAATGGTTAAGGTTTTAACTCTTACTCTGGCCTAATGGTTAAGGTCTTAGACTCTTACTCTGGCCTAATGGATAAGGTCCTACACTCTTACACTGGCCTACTGGCTAAAAAGTCTTAACTCTTACTAAGCCTAATGGTTAAGGTCTTAGATTCTTACTCTGGTCTACTGGATAAGGTCTTAACTCTTACTCTGGCCTAATGGTTAAGGTCATGACTCTTACTCTGGCCTAATGGTTAAATTCTAGACTCTTAATCTGGCCTAATGGTTAAAGTCTTAGACTCTTACTTTGGCCTAATGGTTAAGTCTAGACTCTTACTCTGGCCTATTGGTTAAAGTCTTAACGCTTACTCTGGCCTAATGGTTAAGGTCTTAGACTCTTAATCTGGCCTAATGGTTAAGGTCTTAGACTCTTACTCTGGCCTAATGGTTAAGGTCTTAACTCTTACTCTGGCCTAATGGTTAAGGTCTTAGACTCTTACTCTGCCCTACTGGATAAGGTCCTACACTATTACTCTGGCATACTGGTTAAGGTCTAGACTCTTACTAAGCCTAATGGTTAAGGTCATGACTCTTACTCTGGCCTAATGGTTAATGTCTTAGCTCTTACTCTGGCCTAATGGTTAAGGTCTAGACTCTTAATCTGGCCTAATGGTTAAGGTCTTAACTCTTAATCGGGCCTAATGGTTAAGGTCTAGACTCTTACTTTGGACTAATGGTTAAGGTCTTAGACTCTTAATCTGGCCTAATGATTAAGGTCTTAACTCTGACTCTGGCCTAATGATTAATGTCGTAGACACGTACTCTGGCCTATTGGTTAAGGTCTTAGACTCTTACTCTGGCCTAATTGTTAAGGTCTTAGACTCGTATTCTGGCCTAATGGTTAAGGTCTTAACTTTTACTCTGGCCTAATGGTTAAGGTCTTAGACTCTTACTCTGGCCTAATGGTTAAGGTCTTAACTCTTACACTGGCCTAATGGTTAAGGTCTAGACTCTTACTTTGGACTAATGGTTAAGGTCTTAGACTCTTACTCTGGCCTAATGGTTAAGTCTAGGCTCTTACTCTGGCCTAATGGTTAAAGTCTTAACTCTTACTCTGGTCTAATGGTTAAGGTCTTAACTCTTACTCTGGCCTAATGGTTAAGGTCTTAACTCTTACTCTGGCTTAATAGTTTAGGTCTTAGACTCTTACTCTGGCCTAATGGTTAAGGTCTTAACTTTTACTATGGCCTAATGTTTAAGGTCTTAGACTCTTACTCTGGCCTAATGGTTAAGGTCGTATCTATTATTGTGGCCTAATGGTTAATGTCTTAGACTCTTACTCTGGCCTAATGGTTAAGGTCTTAGACTCTTAATCTGGCCTAATGGTTAAGGTCTTAACTTTTACTCTGGCCTAATGGTTAAGGTCTTAGACTCTTACTCTGGCCTAATGGTTAAGGTCTTAACTCTTACTCTGGCCTAATGGTTAAGGTCTTAACTTTTACTCTGGCTTAATGGTTAAGGTCTTAGCTCTTACTCTGGCCTACTGGTTAAGGTCTTAACTCTTACTCTGGCCTAATGATTAAGGTCTTAGACTCGTACTCTGGCCTATTGGTTAAGGTCTTAGACTCTTACTCTGGCCTAATTGTTAAGGTCTTAGACTCCTACTCTGGCCTAATGGTTAAGGTCTTAACTCTTACTCTGGCCTAATGGTTAAGGTCTTAGACTCTTACTCTGGCCTAATGGTTAAGGTCTTAACTCTTAATCTGGCCTAATGGTTAAGGTCTAGACTCTTACTTTGGACGAATTGTTAAGGTCTTAGACTCTTACTCTGGCCTAATGGTTAAGGTCTTAACTCTTACTCTGGCCTAATGATTAAAGTCTTAGACTCGTACTCTGGCCTAATGGTTAGGGTCTTAACTCTTACTCTGGCCTAATGGTTAAGGTCTTAACTTTTACTCTGGCTTAATGGTTAAGGTCTTAGGTCTTACTCTGGCCTAATGGTTAAGGTCATGATCTCTTACTCTGGCCTAATGGTTAATGTCTTAGCTCTTACTCTGGCCTAATGGTTAAGGTCTAGACTTTTACTCTGGCCTAATGGTTAAAGTCTTAGCTCTTCCTCTAGTCTAATGGTTAAGATCTTAGACTCTTACTCTGGCCTCATGGTTAAGGTCTTAACTCTTACTCTGGCCTAATGGTTAAGGTCTTAGACTCTTACTCTGGCCTAATGGTTAAGGTCTTAACTCTTACTCTGGCCTAATGGTTAAGGTCTTAGACTCTTACTCTGGCCTAATGGTTATGGTCTTAGACTCTTACTCTGGCCTAATGGTTAAGGTCTTAACTTTTACTCTGGCCTAATGGTTAAGGTCTTATACTCTTACTCAGGCCTAATGGTTAAGGTCTTATACTCTTACTCAGGCCTACTGGATAAGGTCCTACACTCTTACTCTGGCCTACTGGCTAAAGTCTTAACTCTTACTAAGCCTAATGGTTAAGGTCTTAGACTCTTACTCTGGCCTAATGGTTAAGGTCTTAGACTCTTACTCTGGCCTAATGGATAAGATCCTACACTCTTACTCTGGCATACTGGTTAAGGTCTAGACTCTTACTAAGCCTAATGGTTAAGGTCTTAGACTCTTACTCTGGTCTACTGGATAAGGTCCTAACTCTTACTCTGGCCTAATGGTTAAGGTCATGACTCTTACTCTGGCCTAATGGTTAATGTGTTAGCTCTTACTCTGGCCTAATGGTTAAGGTCTAGACTCTTAATCTGGCCTAATGGTTAAGGTCTTAACTCTTAATCCGGCCTAATGGTTAAGGTCTAGACTATTACTTTGGACTAATGGTTAAGGTCTTAGACTCTTACTCTTGCCTAATGGTTAAGGTCTTAACTCTGACTCTGGCCTAATGATTAATGTCTTAGACTCGTACTCTGGCCTTTTGGTTAAGGTCTTAGACTCTTATTCTGGCCTAATTGTTAAGGTCTTAGACTCGTACTCTGGCCTAATGGTTAAGGTCTAGTCTCTTACTCTGGCCTAATGGTTAAGGTCTTAACTCTTACTCTGGCCTAATGGTTAAGGTCATGACTCTTACTCTGGCCTAATGGTTAATGTCTTAGCTCTTACTCTGGCCTAATGGTTAAGGTCTTAACTCTTACTCTGGCCTAATGATTAAAGTCTTAGACTCGTACTCTGGCCTAATGGTTAGGGTCTTAACTCTTACTCTGGCCTAATGGTTAAGGTCTTAACTTTTACTCTGGCTTAATGGTTAAGGTCTTAAGTCTTACTCTGGCCTAATGGTTAAGGTCATGATCTCTTACTCTGGCCTAATGGTTAATGTCTTAGCTCTTACTCTGGCCTAATGGTTAAGGTCTAGACTCTTACTCTGGCCTAATGGTTAAAGTCTTAGCTCTTCCTCTAGTCTAATGGTTAAGATCTTAGACTCTTACTCTGGCCTCATGGTTAAGGTCTTAACTCTTACTCTGGCCTAATGGTTAAAGTCTTAACTCTTACTCTGGTCTAATGGTTAAGGTCTTATACTCTTACTCTGGCCTAATGGTTAAAGTCTTAACTCTTACTCTGGTCTAATGGTTAAGATCTTAGACTCTTACTCTGTCCTAAATGTTAAGGTCTTAGACTCGTACTCTGGCCTAATGGTTAAGGTCCTAACACTTACTCTGGCCTAATGGTTAAGGTCTTAGACTCTTACTCTCGCCTAATGGTTAAGGTCTTAACTCTTACTCTGGCCTAATGATTAAAGTCTTAGACTCGTACTCTGGCCTAATGGTTAGGGTCTTAACTCTTACTCTGGCCTAATGGTTAAGGTCTTAACTTTTACTCTGGCTTAATGGTTAAGGTCTTAGGTCTTACTCTGGCCTAATGGTTAAGGTCATGATCTCTTACTCTGGCCTAATGGTTAATGTCTTAGCTCTTACTCTGGCCTAATGGTTAAGGTCTAGACTCTTACTCTGGCCTAATGGTTAAAGTCTTAGCTCTTCCTCTAGTCTAATGGTTAAGATCTTAGACTCTTACTCTGGCCTCATGGTTAAGGTCTTAACTCTTACTCTGGCCTAATGGTTAAAGTCTTAACTCTTACTCTGGTCTAATGGTTAAGGTCTTATACTCTTACTCTGGCCTAATGGTTAAAGTCTTAACTCTTACTCTGGTCTAATGGTTAAGATCTTAGACTCTTACTCTGTCCTAAATGTTAAGGTCTTAGACTCGTACTCTGGCCTAATGGTTAAGGTCCTAACACTTACTCTGGCCTAATGGTTAAGGTCTTAGACTCTTACTCTCGCCTAATGGTTAAGGTCTTAACTCTTACTCTGGACTAATGGTTAAGGTCATGACTCTTACTCTGGCCTAATGGTTAATGTCTTAGCTCTTACTCTGGCGTAATGGTTAAGGTCTAGACTCTTAATCTGGCCTAATGGTTAAGGTCTTAACTCTTACTCTGGCCTAATGGTTAAGGTCTAGACTCCTACTTTGGACTAATGGTTAAGGTCTTAGACTCTTACTCTGGCCTAATGGTTAAGTCTAGACTCTTACTATGGCCTAATGGTTAAAGTCTTAACTCTTACTCTGGTCTAATGGTTAAACTCTTAGACTCTTACTCTGGCCTTATGGTTAAGGTCTTAACTCTTACTCTGGCCTAATGGTTAAGGTCGTAGACTCTTACTCTGGCCTAATGGTTAAGGTCTTAACTCTTACTCTGGCCTAATGTTTAAGGGCTTAACTTTTACTCTGGCCTAATGGTTAAGGTCTTAGACTCTTACTCTGGCCTAATTGTTAAGGTCTTAGACTCCTACTCTGGCCTAATGGTTAAGGTCTTAACTCTTACTCTGGCCTAATGGTTAAGGTCTTAGACTCTTACTCTGGCCTAATGGTTAAGGTCTTAACTCTTAATCTGGCCTAATGGTTAAGGTCTAGACTCTTACTTTGGACGAATTGTTAAGGTCTTAGACTCTTACTCTGGCCTAATGGTTAAGGTCTTAACTCTTACTCTGGCCTAATGATTAATGTCTTAGACTCGTACTCTGGCTTAATGGTTAAGGTCTTAACTCTTACTCTGGCCTAATGGTTAAGGTCATGACTCTTACTCTGGCCTAATGGATAAGATCCTACACTCTTACTCTGGCATACTGGTTAAGGTCTAGACTCTTACTAAGCCTAATGGTTAAGGTCTTAGACTCTTACTCTGGTCTACTGGATACGGTCCTAACTCTTACTCTGGCCTAATGGTTAAGGTCTTAGACTCTTACTCTGGCCTAATGGTTAAGTCTAGACTCTTACTATGGCCTAATGGTTAAAGTCTTAACTCTTACTCTGGTCTAATGGTTAAGCTCTTAGACTCTTACTCTGGCCTTATGGTTAAGGTCTTAACTCTTACTCTGGCCTAATGGTTAAGGTCTTAGACTCTTACTCTGGCCTAATGGTTAAGGTCTTAACTCTTACTCTGGCCTAATGGTTAAGGTCTTAGACTTTTACTCTGGCCTACTGGATAAGGTCCTACACTCTTACTCTGGCCTAATGGCTAAAGTCTTAACTCTTACTAAGCCTAATGTTTAAGGTCTTAGACTCTTACTCTGGCCTAATGGTTAAGGTCTTAGACTCTTACTCTGGCCTAATGGTTAAGGTTTTAACTCTTACTCTGGCCTAATGGTTAAGGTCTTAGACTCTTACTCTGGCCTAATGGATAAGGTCCTACACTCTTACACTGGCCTACTGGCTAAAAAGTCTTAACTCTTACTAAGCCTAATGGTTAAGGTCTTAGATTCTTACTCTGGTCTACTGGATAAGGTCTTAACTCTTACTCTGGCCTAATGGTTAAGGTCATGACTCTTACTCTGGCCTAATGGTTAAATTCTAGACTCTTAATCTGGCCTAATGGTTAAAGTCTTAGACTCTTACTTTGGCCTAATGGTTAAGTCTAGACTCTTACTCTGGCCTATTGGTTAAAGTCTTAACGCTTACTCTGGCCTAATGGTTAAGGTCTTAGACTCTTAATCTGGCCTAATGGTTAAGGTCTTAGACTCTTACTCTGGCCTAATGGTTAAGGTCTTAACTCTTACTCTGGCCTAATGGTTAAGGTCTTAGACTCTTACTCTGCCCTACTGGATAAGGTCCTACACTATTACTCTGGCATACTGGTTAAGGTCTAGACTCTTACTAAGCCTAATGGTTAAGGTCATGACTCTTACTCTGGCCTAATGGTTAATGTCTTAGCTCTTACTCTGGCCTAATGGTTAAGGTCTAGACTCTTAATCTGGCCTAATGGTTAAGGTCTTAACTCTTAATCGGGCCTAATGGTTAAGGTCTAGACTCTTACTTTGGACTAATGGTTAAGGTCTTAGACTCTTAATCTGGCCTAATGATTAAGGTCTTAACTCTGACTCTGGCCTAATGATTAATGTCGTAGACACGTACTCTGGCCTATTGGTTAAGGTCTTAGACTCTTACTCTGGCCTAATTGTTAAGGTCTTAGACTCGTATTCTGGCCTAATGGTTAAGGTCTTAACTTTTACTCTGGCCTAATGGTTAAGGTCTTAGACTCTTACTCTGGCCTAATGGTTAAGGTCTTAACTCTTACACTGGCCTAATGGTTAAGGTCTAGACTCTTACTTTGGACTAATGGTTAAGGTCTTAGACTCTTACTCTGGCCTAATGGTTAAGTCTAGGCTCTTACTCTGGCCTAATGGTTAAAGTCTTAACTCTTACTCTGGTCTAATGGTTAAGGTCTTAACTCTTACTCTGGCCTAATGGTTAAGGTCTTAACTCTTACTCTGGCTTAATAGTTTAGGTCTTAGACTCTTACTCTGGCCTAATGGTTAAGGTCTTAACTTTTACTATGGCCTAATGTTTAAGGTCTTAGACTCTTACTCTGGCCTAATGGTTAAGGTCGTATCTATTATTGTGGCCTAATGGTTAATGTCTTAGACTCTTACTCTGGCCTAATGGTTAAGGTCTTAGACTCTTAATCTGGCCTAATGGTTAAGGTCTTAACTTTTACTCTGGCCTAATGGTTAAGGTCTTAGACTCTTACTCTGGCCTAATGGTTAAGGTCTTAACTCTTACTCTGGCCTAATGGTTAAGGTCTTAACTTTTACTCTGGCTTAATGGTTAAGGTCTTAGCTCTTACTCTGGCCTACTGGTTAAGGTCTTAACTCTTACTCTGGCCTAATGATTAAGGTCTTAGACTCGTACTCTGGCCTATTGGTTAAGGTCTTAGACTCTTACTCTGGCCTAATTGTTAAGGTCTTAGACTCCTACTCTGGCCTAATGGTTAAGGTCTTAACTCTTACTCTGGCCTAATGGTTAAGGTCTTAGACTCTTACTCTGGCCTAATGGTTAAGGTCTTAACTCTTAATCTGGCCTAATGGTTAAGGTCTAGACTCTTACTTTGGACGAATTGTTAAGGTCTTAGACTCTTACTCTGGCCTAATGGTTAAGGTCTTAACTCTTACTCTGGCCTAATGATTAAAGTCTTAGACTCGTACTCTGGCCTAATGGTTAGGGTCTTAACTCTTACTCTGGCCTAATGGTTAAGGTCTTAACTTTTACTCTGGCTTAATGGTTAAGGTCTTAGGTCTTACTCTGGCCTAATGGTTAAGGTCATGATCTCTTACTCTGGCCTAATGGTTAATGTCTTAGCTCTTACTCTGGCCTAATGGTTAAGGTCTAGACTTTTACTCTGGCCTAATGGTTAAAGTCTTAGCTCTTCCTCTAGTCTAATGGTTAAGATCTTAGACTCTTACTCTGGCCTCATGGTTAAGGTCTTAACTCTTACTCTGGCCTAATGGTTAAGGTCTTAGACTCTTACTCTGGCCTAATGGTTAAGGTCTTAACTCTTACTCTGGCCTAATGGTTAAGGTCTTAGACTCTTACTCTGGCCTAATGGTTATGGTCTTAGACTCTTACTCTGGCCTAATGGTTAAGGTCTTAACTTTTACTCTGGCCTAATGGTTAAGGTCTTATACTCTTACTCAGGCCTAATGGTTAAGGTCTTATACTCTTACTCAGGCCTACTGGATAAGGTCCTACACTCTTACTCTGGCCTACTGGCTAAAGTCTTAACTCTTACTAAGCCTAATGGTTAAGGTCTTAGACTCTTACTCTGGCCTAATGGTTAAGGTCTTAGACTCTTACTCTGGCCTAATGGATAAGATCCTACACTCTTACTCTGGCATACTGGTTAAGGTCTAGACTCTTACTAAGCCTAATGGTTAAGGTCTTAGACTCTTACTCTGGTCTACTGGATAAGGTCCTAACTCTTACTCTGGCCTAATGGTTAAGGTCATGACTCTTACTCTGGCCTAATGGTTAATGTGTTAGCTCTTACTCTGGCCTAATGGTTAAGGTCTAGACTCTTAATCTGGCCTAATGGTTAAGGTCTTAACTCTTAATCCGGCCTAATGGTTAAGGTCTAGACTATTACTTTGGACTAATGGTTAAGGTCTTAGACTCTTACTCTTGCCTAATGGTTAAGGTCTTAACTCTGACTCTGGCCTAATGATTAATGTCTTAGACTCGTACTCTGGCCTTTTGGTTAAGGTCTTAGACTCTTATTCTGGCCTAATTGTTAAGGTCTTAGACTCGTACTCTGGCCTAATGGTTAAGGTCTAGTCTCTTACTCTGGCCTAATGGTTAAGGTCTTAACTCTTACTCTGGCCTAATGGTTAAGGTCATGACTCTTACTCTGGCCTAATGGTTAATGTCTTAGCTCTTACTCTGGCCTAATGGTTAAGGTCTTAACTCTTACTCTGGCCTAATGATTAAAGTCTTAGACTCGTACTCTGGCCTAATGGTTAGGGTCTTAACTCTTACTCTGGCCTAATGGTTAAGGTCTTAACTTTTACTCTGGCTTAATGGTTAAGGTCTTAGGTCTTACTCTGGCCTAATGGTTAAGGTCATGATCTCTTACTCTGGCCTAATGGTTAATGTCTTAGCTCTTACTCTGGCCTAATGGTTAAGGTCTAGACTCTTACTCTGGCCTAATGGTTAAAGTCTTAGCTCTTCCTCTAGTCTAATGGTTAAGATCTTAGACTCTTACTCTGGCCTCATGGTTAAGGTCTTAACTCTTACTCTGGCCTAATGGTTAAAGTCTTAACTCTTACTCTGGTCTAATGGTTAAGGTCTTATACTCTTACTCTGGCCTAATGGTTAAAGTCTTAACTCTTACTCTGGTCTAATGGTTAAGATCTTAGACTCTTACTCTGTCCTAAATGTTAAGGTCTTAGACTCGTACTCTGGCCTAATGGTTAAGGTCCTAACACTTACTCTGGCCTAATGGTTAAGGTCTTAGACTCTTACTCTCGCCTAATGGTTAAGGTCTTAACTCTTACTCTGGCCTAATGATTAAAGTCTTAGACTCGTACTCTGGCCTAATGGTTAGGGTCTTAACTCTTACTCTGGCCTAATGGTTAAGGTCTTAACTTTTACTCTGGCTTAATGGTTAAGGTCTTAGGTCTTACTCTGGCCTAATGGTTAAGGTCATGATCTCTTACTCTGGCCTAATGGTTAATGTCTTAGCTCTTACTCTGGCCTAATGGTTAAGGTCTAGACTCTTACTCTGGCCTAATGGTTAAAGTCTTAGCTCTTCCTCTAGTCTAATGGTTAAGATCTTAGACTCTTACTCTGGCCTCATGGTTAAGGTCTTAACTCTTACTCTGGCCTAATGGTTAAAGTCTTAACTCTTACTCTGGTCTAATGGTTAAGGTCTTATACTCTTACTCTGGCCTAATGGTTAAAGTCTTAACTCTTACTCTGGTCTAATGGTTAAGATCTTAGACTCTTACTCTGTCCTAAATGTTAAGGTCTTAGACTCGTACTCTGGCCTAATGGTTAAGGTCCTAACACTTACTCTGGCCTAATGGTTAAGGTCTTAGACTCTTACTCTCGCCTAATGGTTAAGGTCTTAACTCTTACTCTGGACTAATGGTTAAGGTCATGACTCTTACTCTGGCCTAATGGTTAATGTCTTAGCTCTTACTCTGGCGTAATGGTTAAGGTCTAGACTCTTAATCTGGCCTAATGGTTAAGGTCTTAACTCTTACTCTGGCCTAATGGTTAAGGTCTAGACTCCTACTTTGGACTAATGGTTAAGGTCTTAGACTCTTACTCTGGCCTAATGGTTAAGTCTAGACTCTTACTATGGCCTAATGGTTAAAGTCTTAACTCTTACTCTGGTCTAATGGTTAAACTCTTAGACTCTTACTCTGGCCTTATGGTTAAGGTCTTAACTCTTACTCTGGCCTAATGGTTAAGGTCGTAGACTCTTACTCTGGCCTAATGGTTAAGGTCTTAACTCTTACTCTGGCCTAATGTTTAAGGGCTTAACTTTTACTCTGGCCTAATGGTTAAGGTCTTAGACTCTTACTCTGGCCTAATTGTTAAGGTCTTAGACTCCTACTCTGGCCTAATGGTTAAGGTCTTAACTCTTACTCTGGCCTAATGGTTAAGGTCTTAGACTCTTACTCTGGCCTAATGGTTAAGGTCTTAACTCTTAATCTGGCCTAATGGTTAAGGTCTAGACTCTTACTTTGGACGAATTGTTAAGGTCTTAGACTCTTACTCTGGCCTAATGGTTAAGGTCTTAACTCTTACTCTGGCCTAATGATTAATGTCTTAGACTCGTACTCTGGCTTAATGGTTAAGGTCTTAACTCTTACTCTGGCCTAATGGTTAAGGTCATGACTCTTACTCTGGCCTAATGGTTAATGTCATAGCTCTTACTCTGGCCTAATGGTTAATGTCTAGACTCTTACTCTGGCCTAATGGTTAAAGTCTTAACTCTTCCTCTGGTCTAATGGTTAAGGTCTTAGACTCTTACTTTGGCCTCATGGTTAAGGTCTTAACTCTTACTCTGGCCTAATGGTTAAGGTCTTAGACTCTTACTCTGGCCTAATGGTTAAGGTCTTAGACTCTTACTCTGGCCTAATGGTTAAGGTCTTAACTTTTACTCTGGCCTAATGGTTAAGGTCTTATACTCTTACTCAGGCCTAATGGTTAAGGTCTTAACTCTTACTCTGGCCTAATGGTTAAGGTCTTAGACTCTTACTCTGGCCTAATGGTTAAGGTCTTAACTCTTACTCTGGCCTAATGGTTAAGGTCTTAGACTTTTACTCTGGCCTACTGGATAAGGTCCTACACTCTTACTCTGGCCTAATGGCTAAAGTCTTAACTCTTACTAAGCCTAATGTTTAAGGTCTTAGACTCTTACTCTGGCCTAATGGTTAAGGTCTTAGACTCTCACTCTGGCCTAATGGTTAAGGTTTTAACTCTTACTCTGGCCTAATGGTTAAGGTCTTAGACTCTTACTCTGGCCTAATGGATAAGGTCCTACACTCTTACACTGGCCTACTGGCTAAAAAGTCTTAACTCTTACTAAGCCTAATGGTTAAGGTCTTAGATTCTTACTCTGGTCTACTGGATAAGGTCTTAACTCTTACTCTGGCCTAATGGTTAAGGTCATGACTCTTACTCTGGCCTAATGATTAAATTCTAGACTCTTAATCTGGCCTAATGGTTAAAGTCTCAGACTCTTACTTTGGCCTAATGGTTAAGTCTAGACTCTTACTCTGGCCTATTGGTTAAAGTCTTAACGCTTACTCTGGCCTAATGGTTAAGGTCTTAGACTCTTACTCTGGCCTAATGGTTAAGGTCTTAGACTCTTACTCTGGCCTAATGGTTAAGGTCTTAACTCTTACTCTGGCCTAATGGTTAAGGTCTTAGACTCTTACTCTGCCCTACTGGATAAGGTCCTACACTCTTACTCTGGCATACTGGTTAAGGTCTAGACTCTTACTAAGCCTAATGGTTAAGGTCATGACTCTTACTCTGGCCTAATGGTTAATGTCTTAGCTCTTACTCTGGCCTAATGGTTAAGGTCTAGACTCTTAATCTGGCCTAATGGTTAAGGTCTTAACTCTTAATCGGGCCTAATGGTTAAGGTCTAGACTCTTACTTTGGACTAATGGTTAAGGTCTTAGACTCTTAATCTGGCCTAATGGTTAAGGTCTTAACTCTGACTCTGGCCTAATGATTAATGTCGTAGACACGTACTCTGGCCTATTGGTTAAGGTCTTAGACTCTTACTCTGGCCTAATGGTTAAGGTCTTAACTCTTACACTGGCCTAATGGTTAAGGTCTAGACTCTTACTTTGGACTAATGGTTAAGGTCTTAGACTCTTACACTGGCCTAATGGTTAAGTCTAGACTCTTACTCTGGCCTAATGGTTAAAGTCTTAACTCTTACTCTGGTCTAATGGTTAAGGTCTTAACTCTTACTCTGGCCTAATGGTTAAGGTCTTAACTCTTACTCTGGCCTAATGGTTAAGGTCTTAGACTCTTACTCTGGCCTAATGGTTAAGGTCTTAACTTTTACTATGGCCTAATGTTTAAGGTCTTAGACTCATACTCTGGCCTAATGGTTAAGGTCGTATCTATTATTGTGGCCTAATGGTTAATGTCTTAGACTCTTACTCTGGCCTAATGGTTAAGGTCTTAGACTCTTACTCTGGCCTAATGGTTAAGGTCTTATCTTTTACTCTGGCCTAATGGTTAAGGTCTTAGACTCTTACTCTGGCCTAATGGTTAAGGTCTTAATTCTTACTCTGGCCTAATGGTTAAGGTCTTAACTTTTACTCTGGCTTAATGGTTAAGGTCTTAGCTCTTACTCTGGCCTACTGGTTAAGGTCTTAACTCTTACTCTGGCCTAATGATTAAGGTCTTAGACTCGTACTCTGGCCTATTGGTTAAGGTCTTAGACTCTTACTCTGGCCTAATTGTTAAGGTCTTAGACTCGTACTCTGGCCTAATGGTTAAGGTCTTAACTCTTACTCTGGCCTAATGGTTAAGGTCTTAGACTCTTACTCTGGCCTAATGGTTAAGGTCTTAACTCTTACTCTGGCCTAATGATTAATGTCTTAGACTCGTACTCTGGCCTAATGGTTAGGGTCTTAACTCTTACTCTGGCCTAATGGTTAAGGTCTTAACTTTTACTCTGGCTTAATGGTTAAGGTCTTAGGTCTTACTCTGGCCTAATGGTTAAGGTCATGATCTCTTACTCTGGCCTAATGGTTAATGTCTTAGCTCTTACTCTCGCCTAATGGTTAAGGTCTAGACTCTTACTCTGGCCTAATGGTTAAAGTCTTAGCTCTTCCTCTAGTCTAATGGTTAAGATCTTAGACTCTTACTCTGGCCTCATGGTTAAGGTCTTAACTCTTACTCTGGCCTAATGGTTAAGGTCTTAGACTCTTACTCTGGCCTAATGGTTAAGGTCTTAACTCTTACTCTGGCCTAATGGTTAAGGTCTTAGACTCTTACTCTGGCCTAATGGTTATGGTCTTAGACTCTTACTCTGGCCTAATGGTTAAGGTCTTAACTTTTACTCTGGCCTAATGGTTAAGGTCTTATACTCTTACTCAGGCCTAATGGTTAAGGTCTTAACTCTTACTCTGGCCTAATGGTTAAGGTGTTAGACTTTTACTCTGGCCTACTGGATAAGGTCCTACACTCTTACTCTGGCCTACTGGCTAAAGTCTTAACTCTTACTAAGCCTAATGGTTAAGGTCTTAGACTCTTACTCTGGCCTAATGGTTAAGGTCTTAGACTCTTACTCTGGCCTAATGGATAAGATCCTACACTCTTACTCTGGCATACTGGTTAAGGTCTAGACTCTTACTAAGCCTAATGGTTAAGGTCTTAGACTCTTACTCTGGTCTACTGGATAAGGTCCTAACTCTTACTCTGGCCTAATGGTTAAGGTCATGACTCTTACTCTGGCCTAATGGTTAATGTGTTAGCTCTTACTCTGGCCTAATGGTTAAGGTCTAGACTCTTAATCTGGCCTAATGGTTAAGGTCTTAACTCTTAATCGGGCCTAATGGTTAAGGTCTAGACTATTACTTTGGACTAATGGTTAAGGTCTTAGACTCTTACTCTGGCCTAATGGTTAAGGTCTTAACTCTGACTCTGGCCTAATGATTAATGTCTTAGACTCGTACTCTGGCCTTTTGGTTAAGGTCTTAAACTCTTATTCTGGCCTAATTGTTAAGGTCTTAGACTCGTACTCTGGCCTAATGGTTAAGGTCTAGTCTCTTACTCTGGCCTAATGGTTAAGGTCATGACTCTTACTCTGGCCTAATGGTTAATGTCTTAGCTCTTACTCTGGCCTAATGGTTAAGGTCTAGACTCTTAATTTGGCCTAATGGTTACGGTCTAGACTCTTACTTTGGACTAATGGTTAAGGTCTTAGACTCTTACTCTGGCCTAATGGTTAAGTCTAGACTCTTACTCTGGCCTAATGGTTAAAGTCTTAACTCTTACTCTGGTCTAATGGTTAAGGTCTTAGACTCTTACTCTGGCCTAATGGTTAAAGTCTTAACTCTTACTCTGGTCTAATGGTTAAGATCTTAGACTCTTACTCTGTCCTAAATGTTAAGGTCTTAGACTCGTACTCTGGCCTAATGGTTAAGGTCCTATCACTTACTCTGGCCTAATGGTTAAGGTCTTAGACTCTTACTCTGGCCTAATGGTTAAGGTCTTAACTCTTACTCTGGACTAATGGTTAAGGTCATGACTCTTACTCTGGCCTAATGGTTAATGTCTTATCTCTTACTCTGGCGTAATGGTTAAGGTCTAGACTCTTAATCTGGCCTAATGGTTAAGGTCTTAACTCTTACTCTGGCCTAATGGTTAAGGTCTAGACTCCTACTTTGGACTAATGGTTAAGGTCTTAGACTCTTACTCTGGCCTAATGGTTAAGTCTAGACTCTTACTATGGCCTAATGGTTAAAGTCTTAACTCTTACTCTGGTCTAATGGTTAAGCTCTTAGACTCTTACTCTGGCCTTATGGTTAAGGTCTTAACTCTTACTCTGGCCTAATGGTTAAGGTCGTAGACTATTACTCTGGCCTAATGGTTAAGGTCTTAACTCTTACTCTGGCCTAATGTTTAAGGGCTTAACTTTTACTCTGGCCTAATGGTTAAGGTCTTAGACTCTTACTCTGGCCTAATGGTTAAGGTCTTTGACTCTTACTCTGGCCTAAATGTTAAGGTCTTAACTCTTACTCTGGCCTAATGGTTAAGGTCTTAGACTTTTACTCTGGCCTACTGGATAAGGTCCTACACTCTTACTCTGGCCTACTGGCTAAAGTCTTAACTCTTACTAAGCCTAATGGTTAAGGTCTTAGACTCTTACTCTGGCCTAATGGTTAAGGTCTTACACTCTTACTCTGGCCTAATGGTTAAGGTCTTAACTCTTACTCTGGCCTAATGGTTAAGGTCTTAGACTCTTACTCTGGCCTAATGGATAAGGTCCTACACTCTTACACTGGCCTACTGGCTAAAAAGTCTTAACTCTTACTAAGCCTAATGGTTAAGGTCTTAGATTCTTACTCTGGTCTACTGGATAAGGTCTTAACTCTTACTCTGGCCTAATGGTTAAGGTCATGACTCTTACTCTGGCCTAATGGTTAAATTCTAGACTCTTAATCTGGCCTAATGGTTAAGGTCTTAGACTCTTACTCTGGCCTAATGGTTAAGTCTAGACTCTTACTCTGGCCTATTGGTTAAAGTCTTAACGCTTACTCTGGCCTAATGGTTAAGGTCTTAGACTCTTACGCTGGCCTAATGGTTAAGGTCTTAGACTCTTCCTCTGGCCTAATGGTTAAGGTCTTAACTCTTACTCTGGCCTAATGGTTAAGGTCTTAGACTCTTACTCTGGCCTAATGGATAAGGTCCTAC
Organism: Triturus cristatus; assembly: GCF_964204655.1. Taxonomy (NCBI): domain Eukaryota; kingdom Metazoa; phylum Chordata; class Amphibia; order Caudata; family Salamandridae; genus Triturus; species Triturus cristatus. Next base: position 1,044,447 of record NW_028187290.1, on the reverse strand, counting down.
ACTCTTACTCTGGCATACTGGTTAAGGTCTAGACTCTTACTAAGCCTAATGGTTAAGGTCTTAGACTCTTACTCTGGTCTACTGGATAAGGTCTTAACTCTTACTCTGGCCTAATGGTTAAGGTCATGACTCTTACTCTGGCCTAATGGTTAATGTCTTAGCTCTTACTCTGGCCTAATGGTTAAGGTCTAGACTCTTAATCTGGCCTAATGGTTAAGGTCTTAACTCTTAATCGGGCCTAATGGTTAAGGTCTAGACTCTTACTTTGGACTAATGGCTAAGGTCTTAGACTCTTAATCTGGCCTAATGGTTAAGGTCTTAACTCTGACTCTGGCCTAATGATTAATGTCGTAGACTCGTACTCTGGCCTATTGGTTCAGGTCTTAGACTCTTACTCTGGCCTAATTGTTAAGGTCTTAGACTCGTACTCTGGCCTAATGGTTAAGGTCTTAACTCTTACTCTGGCCTAATGGTTAAGGTCTTAGACTCTTACTCTGGCCTAATGGTTAAGGTCTTAACTCTTACACTGGCCTAATGGTTAAGGTCTAGACTCTTACTTTGGACTAATGGTTAAGGTCTTAGACTCTTACTCTGGCCTAATGGTTAAGTCTAGACTCTTACTCTGGCCTAATGGTTAAAGTCCTAACTCTTACTCTGGTCTAATGGTTAAGGTCTTAACTCTTACTATGGGCTAATGGTTAAGGTCTTAACTTTTACTCTGGCCTAATGGTTAAGGTCTTAGACTCTTACTCTGGCATAATAGTTAAGGTCTTAACTTTTACTATGGCCTAATGTTTAAGGTCTTAGACTCTTACTCTGGCCTAATGGTTAAGGTCGTATCTATTATTGTGGCCTAATGGTTAATGTCTTAGACTCTTACTCTGGCCTAATGGTTAAAGTCTTAGACTCTTACCCTGGCCTAATGGCTAAGGTCTTAACTTTTACTCTGGCCTAATGGTTAAGGTCTTAGACTCTTACTGTGGCCTAATGGTTAAGGTCTTAACTCTTACTCTGGCCTAATGGTTAAGGTCTTAAACTTATACTCTGGCCTAAGGGTATGGTCTTAGACTGTAACTCTGGACTAATGGTTAAGGTCTAGACTCTTACTTTGGACTAATGGTTAAGGTCTTAGACTCTTACACTGGCCTAATGGTTAAGTCTAGACTCTTACTCTGGCCTAATGGTTAAAGTCTTAACTCTTACTCTGGTCTAATGGTTAAGGTCTTAACTCTTACTCTGGCCTAATGGTTAAGGTCTTAACTCTTACTCTGGCCTAATGGTTAAGGTCTTAGACTCTTACTCTGGCCTAATGGTTAAGGTCTTAACTTTTACTATGGCCTAATGTTTAAGGTCTTAGACTCTTACTCTGGCCTAATGGTTAAGGTCGTATCTATTATTGTGGCCTACTGGTTAATGTCTTAGACTCTTCCTCTGGCCTAATGGTTAAGGTCTTAGACTCTTACTCTGGCCTAATGGTTAAGGTCTTAACTTTTACTCTGGCCTAATGGTTAAGGTCTTAGACTCTTACTCTGGCCTAATGGTTAAGGTCTTAACTCTTACTCTGGCCTAATGGTTAAGGTCTTAACTTTTACTCTGGCTTAATGGTTAAGGTCTTAGCTCTTACTCTGGCCTACTGGTTAAGGTCTTAACTCTTACTCTGGCCTAATGATTAAGGTCTTAGACTCGTACTCTGGCCTATTGGTTAAGGTCTTAGACTCTTACTCTGGCCTAATTGTTAAGGTCTTAGACTCGTACTCTGGCCTAATGGTTAAGGTCTTAACTCTTACTCTGGCCTAATGGTTAAGGTCTTAGACTCTTACTCTGGCCTAATGGTTAAGGTCTTAACTCTTAATCTGGCCTAATGGTTAAGGTCTAGACTCTTACTTTGGACGAATTGTTAAGGTCTTAGACTCTTACTCTGGCCTAATGGTTAAGGTCTTAACTCTTACTCTGGCCTAATGATTAATGTCTTAGACTCGTACTCTGGCCTAATGGTTAGGGTCTTAACTCTTACTCTGGCCTAATGGTTAAGGTCTTAACTTTTACTCTGGCTTAATGGTTAAGGTCTTAGGTCTTACTCTGGCCTAATGGTTAAGGTCTTAACTCTTACTCTGGCCTAATGGTTAAGGTCTTAACTCTTACTCTGGCCTAATGATTAATGTCTTAGACTCGTACTCTGGCCTAATGGTTAGGGTCTTAACTCTTACTCTGGCCTAATGGTTAAGGTCTTAACTTTTACTCTGGCTTAATGGTTAAGGTCTTAGGTCTTACTCTGGCCTACTGGCTAAGGTCTTAACTCTTACTCTGGCCTAATAGCTAAGGTCTTAACTCTTACTCTGGCCTAATAGCTAAGGTCTTAGACTCGTACTCTGGCCTAATGGTTAAGGTCTTAACTCTTACTCTGGCCTACTGGTTAAGGTCTTAACTCTTACTCAGGCCTACTGGTTAAGGTCCTAACTCTTACTATGGCCTAATAGCTAAGGTCTTAGACTCGTACTCTGGCCTAATAGCTAAGGTCGTAGACTCGTACTCTGGCCTAATGGTTAAGGTCTTAACTCTTACTATGGCCTACTGGTAAAGGTCTTAACTCTTACTCTGGCCTAATAGCTAAGGTCTCAACTCTTACTCTGGCCTAATAGCTAAGGTCTTAACTCTTACTCTGGCCTAATAGCTAAGGTCTTAGACTCGTACTATGGCCTACAGGTTAAGGTCTTAACTCTTACTCTGGGCTAATAGCTAAGGTCTTAGACTCGTACTCTTGCCTAATGGTTAAGGTCTTAACTCTTACTCTGGCCTAATAGCTAAGGTCTTAGACTCGGCCTCTGGCCTACTGGTTAAGGTCTTAACTCTTACTCTGGCCTAATAGCTAAGGTCTTAGACTCGTACTCTTGCCTAATGGTTAAGGTCTTAACTCTTACTCTGGCCTAATAGCTAAGGTCTTAACTCTTACTCTGGCCTAATAGCTAAGGTCTTAGACTCGTACTATGGCCTACAGGTTAAGGTCTTAACTCTTACTCTGGCCTAATAGCTAAGGTCTTAACTCTTACTCTGGCCTAATAGCTAAGGTCTTAGACTCGTACTCTTGCCTAATGGTTAAGGTCTTAACTCTTACTCTGGCCTAATAGCTAAGGTCTTAACTCTTACTCTGGCCTAATAGCTAAGGTCTTAGACTCGTACTATGGCCTACAGGTTAAGGTCTTAACTTTTACTCTGGCCTAATAGCTAAGGTCTTAACTCTTACTCTGGCCTAATAGCTAAGGTCTTAGACTCGTACTATGGCCTACTGGTTAAGGTCTTAACTCTTACTCTGGCCTAATAGCTAAGGTCTTAACTCTTACTCTGGCCTAATAGCTAAGGTCTTAACTCTTACTCTGGCCTAATAGCTAAGGTCTTAGACTCGTACTCTGGCCTAATGGTTAAGGTCATAACTCTTACTCTGGCCGAATAGCTAAGGTCTTAGACTCGTACTCTGGCCTACTGGCTAAGGTCTTAGCTCCTACTCTGGCCTACTGGTTAAGGTCTTAACTCTTACTCTGGCCTAATAGCTAAGGTCTTAGACTCGTACTCTGGCCTAATGGTTAAGGTCTTAACTCTTACTCTGGCCTACTGGTTAAGGTCTTAACTCTTACTCAGGCCTACTGGTTAAGGTCCTAACTCTTACTATGGCCTAATAGCTAAGGTCTTAGACTCGTACTCTGGCCTAATGGTTCAGGTCTTAACTCTTACTCTGGCCTACTGGTTAAGGTCTTAACTCTTACTCTGGCCTAATAGCTAAGGTCTTAACTATTACTCTGGCCTAATAGCTAAGGTCTTAGACTCGTACTCTGGCCTAATGGTTAAGGTCTTAACTCTTACTCTGGGCTAATAGCTAAGGTCTTAACTCTTACTCTGGCCTAATAGCTAAGGTCTTAGACTCGTACTATGGCCTACAGGTTAAGGTCCTAACTCTTACTCTGGCCTACTGGTTAAGGTCTTAACTCTTACTCTGGCCTAATAGCTAAGGTCTTAGAATCGTACTCTGGCCTACTGGTTAAGGTCTTAACTCTTACTCTGGCCTAATAGCTAAGGTCTTAACTCTTACTCTGGCCTAATAGCTAAGGTCTTAGACTCGTACTCTGGCCTAATGGTTAAGGTCTTAACTCTTACTCTGGCCTACTGATTCAGGTCTTAACTCTTACTCTGGCCTAATAGCTAAGGTCGTAGACTCGTACTCTGGCCTAATGGTTAAGGTCTTAACTCTTACTATGGCCTACTGGTAAAGGTCTTAACTCTTACTCTGGCCTAATAGCTAAGGTCTTAACTCTTACTCTGGCCTAATAGCTAAGGTCTTAACTCTGACTCTGGCCTAATAGCTAAGGTCTTAGACTCGTACTATGGCCTACAGGTTAAGGTCTTAACTCTTACTCTGGGCTAATAGCTAAGTTCTTAGACTTGTACTCTTGCCTAATGGTTAAGGTCTTAACTCTTACTCTGGCCTAATAGCTAAGGTCTTAGACTCGGCCTCTGGCCTACTGGTTAAGGTCTTAACTCTTACTCTGGCCTAATAGCTAAGGTCTTAGACTCGTACTCTTGCCTAATGGTTAAGGTCTTAACTCTTACTCTGGCCTAATAGCTAAGGTCTTAACTCTTACTCTGGCCTAATAGCTAAGGTCTTAGACTCGTACTATGGCCTACAGGTTAAGGTCTTAACTCTTACTCTGGCCTAATAGCTAAGGTCTTAAATCTTACTCTGGCCTAATAGCTAAGGTCCTAGACTCGTACTATGGCCTACTGGTTAAGGTCTTAACTCTTACTCTGGCCTAATAGCTAAGGTCTTAACTCTTACTCTGGCCTAATAGCTAAGGTCTTAACTCTTACTCTGGCCTAATAGCTAAGGTCTTATACTCGTACTCTGGCCTAATGGTTAAGGTCATAACTCTTACTCTGGCCGAATAGCTAAGGTCTTAGACTCGTACTCTGGCCTACTGGCTAAGGTCTTAGCTCTTACTCTGGCCAACTGGTTAAGGTCTTAACTCTTACTCTGGCCTAATAGCTAAGGTCTTAGACTCGTACTCTAGCATAATGGTTATGGTGTTAACTCTTACTCTGGCCTACTGGTTAAGGTCTTAACTCTTACTCTGGCCTAATAGCTAAGGTCTTAACTCTTACTCTGGCCTAATAGCTAAGGTCTTAACTCTTACTCTGGCCTAATAGCTAAGGTCTTAGACTCGTACTCTGGCCTAATGGTTAAGGTCTTAACTCTTACTCTGGCCTACTGGTTAAGGTCTTAACTCTTACTCAGGCCTACTGGTTAAGGTCCTAACTCTTACTATGGCCTAATAGCTAAGGTCTTAGACTCGTACTCTGGCCTACTGGTTAAGGTCTTAACTCTTACTCTGGCCTAATAGCTAAGGTCTTAACTCTTACTCTGGCCTAATAGCTAAGGTCTTAGACTCGTACTCTGGCCTAATGGTTAAGGTCTTAACTCTTACTCTGGCCTACTGATTCAGGTCTTAACTCTTACTCTGGCCTAATAGCTAAGGTCGTAGACTCGTACTCTGGCCTAATGGTTAAGGTCTTAACTCTTACTATGGCCTACTGGTAAAGGTCTTAACTCTTACTCTGGCCTAATAGCTAAGGTCTTAACTCTTACTCTGGCCTAATAGCTAAGGTCTTAACTCTTACTCTGGCCTAATAGCTAAGGTCTTAGACTCGTACCCTGGCCTAATGGTTAAGGTCTTAACTCTTACTCTGGCCTAATAGCTAAGGTCTTAACTCTTACTCTGGCCTAGTAGCTAAAGTCTTAGACTCGTACTCTGGCCTACTGGTTAAGGTCTTAACTCTTACTCTGGCCTAATTGCTAAGGTCTTAGACTCGTACTATGGCCTACTCGTTAAGGTCTTAACTCTTACTCTGGCCTAATAGCTAAGGTATTAACTCTTACTCTGGCCTAATAGCTAAGGTCTTAGACTCGTACTCTGGCCTAATGGTTAAGGTCTTAACTCTTACTCTGACCTAATAGCTAAGGTCTTAGACTCATACTCTGGCCTACTGGTTAAGGTCTTAACTCTTACTCTGGCCTAATAGCTAAGGTCTTAGACTCGTACTATGGCCTACAGATTAAGGTCTTAACTCTTACTCTGGGCTAATAGCTAAGGTCTTAGACTCGGCCTCTGGCCTACTGGTTAAGGTCTTAACTCTTACTCTGGCCTAATAGCTAAGGTCTTAGACTCGTGCTATGGCCTACAGATTAAGGTCTTAACTCTTACTCTGGCCTACTGGTTATGGTCTTAACTCTAACTCTGGCCTAATAGCTAAGGTCTTAGACTCGTACTATGGCCTACAGGTTAAGGTCTTAACTCTTACTCCGGGCTAATAGCTAAGGTCTTAGACTCGTACTCTTGCCTAATGGTTAAGGTCTTAACTCTTACTCTGGCCTAATAGCTAAGGTCTTAGACTCGGCCTCTGGCCTACTGGTTAAGGTCTTAACTCTTACTCTGGCCTAATAGCTAAGGTCTTAACTCTTACTCTGGCCTAATAGCTAAGGTATTAACTCTTACTCTGGCCTAATAGCTAAGGTCTTAGACTCGTACTCTGGCCTAATGGTTAAGGTCATAACTCTTACTCTGGCCTAATAGCTAAGGTCTTAACTCTTACTCTGGCCTAATAGCTAAGGTCTTAGACTCGTAGTCTGGCCTAATGGTTAAGGTCATAACTCTTACTCTGGCCGAATAGCTAAGGTCTTAGACTCGTACTCTGGCCTACTGGCTAAGGTCTTAGCTCCTACTCTGGCCTACTGGTTAAGGTCTTAACTCTTACTCTGGCCTAATAGCTAAGGTCTTAGACTCGTACTCTAGCATAATGGTTATGGTGTTAACTCTTACTCTGGCCTACTGGTTAAGGTCTTAACTCTTACTCTGGCCTAATAGCTAAGGTCTTAACTCTTACTCTGGCCTAATAGCTAAGGTCTTAACTCTTACTCTGGCCTAATAGCTAAGGTCTTAGACTCGTACTCTGGCCTAATGGTTAAGGTCTTAACTCTTACTCTGGCCTACTGGTTAAGGTCTTAACTCTTACTCAGGCCTACTGGTTAAGGTCCTAACTCTTACTATGGCCTAATAGCTAAGGTCTTAGACTCGTACTCTGGCCTAATGGTTTAGGTCTTAACTCTTACTCTGGCCTACTGGTTAAGGTCTTAACTCTTACTCTGGCCTAATAGCTAAGGTCTTAACTCTTACTCTGGCCTAATAGCTAAGGTCTTAGACTCGTACTCTGGCCTAATGGTTAAGGTCTTAACTCTTACTCTGGGCTAATAGCTAAGGTCTTAACTCTTACTCTGGCCTAATAGCTAAGGTCTTAGACTCGTACTATGGCCTACAGGTTAAGGTCTTAACTCTTACTCTGGCCTACTGGTTAAGGTCTTAACTCTTACTCTGGCCTAATAGCTAAGGTCTTAGAATCGTACTCTGGCCTACTGGTTAAGGTCTTAACTCTTACTCTGGCCTAATAGCTAAGGTCTTAACTCTTACTCTGGCCTAATAGCTAAGGTCTTAGACTCGTACTCTGGCCTAATGGTTAAGGTCTTAACTCTTACTCTGGCCTACTGATTCAGGTCTTAACTCTTACTCTGGCCTAATAGCTAAGGTCGTAGACTCGTACTCTGGCCTAATGGTTAAGGTCTTAACTCTTACTATGGCCTACTGGTAAAGGTCTTAACTCTTACTCTGGCCTAATAGCTAAGGTCTTAACTCTTATTCTGGCCTAATAGCTAAGGTCTTAACTCTGACTCTGGCCTAATAGCTAAGGTCTTAGACTCGTACTATGGCCTACAGGTTAAGGTCTTAACTCTTACTCTGGGCTAATAGCTAAGTTCTTAGACTCGTACTCTTGCCTAATGGTTAAGGTCTTAACTCTTACTCTGGCCGAATAGCTAAGGTCTTAGACTCGTACTCTGGCCTACTGGCTAAGGTCTTAGCTCTTACTCTGGCCTACTGGTTAAGGTCTTAACTCTTACTCTGGCCTAATAGCTAAGGTCTTAGACTCGTACTCTAGCATAATGGTTATGGTGTTAACTCTTACTCTGGCCTACTGGTTAAGGTCTTAACTCTTACTCTGGCCTAATAGCTAAGGTCTTAACTCTTACTCTGGCCTAATAGCTAAGGTCTTAACTCTTACTCTGGCCTAATAGCTAAGGTCTTAGACTCGTACTCTGGCCTAATGGTTAAGGTCTTAACTCTTACTCTGGCCTACTGGTTAAGGTCTTAACTCTTACTCAGGCCTACTGGTTAAGGTCCTAACTCTTACTATGGCCTAATAGCTAAGGTCTTAGACTCGTACTCTGGCCTACTGGTTAAGGTCTTAACTCTTACTCTGGCCTAATAGCTAAGGTCTTAACTCTTACTCTGGCCTAATAGCTAAGGTCTTAGACCCGTACTCTGGCCTAATGGTTAAGGTCTTAACTCTTACTCTGGCCTACTGATTCAGGTCTTAACTCTTACTCTGGCCTAATAGCTAAGGTCGTAGACTCGTACTCTGGCCTAATGGTTAAGGTCTTAACTCTTACTATGGCCTACTGGTAAAGGTCTTAACTCTTACTCTGGCCTAATAGCTAAGGTCTTAACTCTTACTCTGGCCTAATAGCTAAGGTCTTAGACTCGTACCCTGGCCTAATAGTTAAGGTCTTAACTCTTACTCTGGCCTAATAGCTAAGGTCTTAACTCTTACTCTGGCCTAGTAGCTAAAGTCTTAGACTCGTACTCTGGCCTACTGGTTAAGGTCTTAACTCTTACTCTGGCCTAATTGCTAAGGTCTTAGACTCGTACTATGGCCTACTCGTTAAGGTCTTAACTCTTACTCTGGCCTAATAGCTAAGGTATTAACTCTTACTCTGGCCTAATAGCTAAGGTCTTAAATCTTACTCTGGCCTAATAGCTAAGGTCCTAGACTCGTACTATGGCCTACTGGTTAAGGTCTTAACTCTTACTCTGGCCTAATAGCTAAGGTCTTAACTCTTACTCTGGCCTAATAGCTAAGGTCTTAACTCTTACTCTGGCCTAATAGCTAAGGTCTTATACTCGTACTCTGGCCTAATGGTTAAGGTCATAACTCTTACTCTGGCCGAATAGCTAAGGTCTTAGACTCGTACTCTGGCCTACTGGCTAAGGTCTTAGCTCTTACTCTGGCCAACTGGTTAAGGTCTTAACTCTTACTCTGGCCTAATAGCTAAGGTCTTAGACTCGTACTCTAGCATAATGGTTATGGTGTTAACTCTTACTCTGGCCTACTGGTTAAGGTCTTAACTCTTACTCTGGCCTAATAGCTAAGGTCTTAACTCTTACTCTGGCCTAATAGCTAAGGTCTTAACTCTTACTCTGGCCTAATAGCTAAGGTCTTAGACTCGTACTCTGGCCTAATGGTTAAGGTCTTAACTCTTACTCTGGCCTACTGGTTAAGGTCTTAACTCTTACTCAGGCCTACTGGTTAAGGTCCTAACTCTTACTATGGCCTAATAGCTAAGGTCTTAGACTCGTACTCTGGCCTACTGGTTAAGGTCTTAACTCTTACTCTGGCCTAATAGCTAAGGTCTTAACTCTTACTCTGGCCTAATAGCTAAGGTCTTAACTCTTACTCTGGCCTAATAGCTAAGGTCTTAGACTCGTACTCTGGCCTAATGGTTAAGGTCTTAACTCTTACTCTGGCCTACTGGTTAAGGTCTTAACTCTTACTCAGGCCTACTGGTTAAGGTCCTAACTCTTACTATGGCCTAATAGCTAAGGTCTTAGACTCGTACTCTGGCCTACTGGTTAAGGTCTTAACTCTTACTCTGGCCTAATAGCTAAGGTCTTAACTCTTACTCTGGCCTAATAGCTAAGGTCTTAGACCCGTACTCTGGCCTAATGGTTAAGGTCTTAACTCTTACTCTGGCCTACTGATTCAGGTCTTAACTCTTACTCTGGCCTAATAGCTAAGGTCGTAGACTCGTACTCTGGCCTAATGGTTAAGGTCTTAACTCTTACTATGGCCTACTGGTAAAGGTCTTAACTCTTACTCTGGCCTAATAGCTAAGGTCTTAACTCTTACTCTGGCCTAATAGCTAAGGTCTTAGACTCGTACCCTGGCCTAATAGTTAAGGTCTTAACTCTTACTCTGGCCTAATAGCTAAGGTCTTAACTCTTACTCTGGCCTAGTAGCTAAAGTCTTAGACTCGTACTCTGGCCTACTGGTTAAGGTCTTAACTCTTACTCTGGCCTAATTGCTAAGGTCTTAGACTCGTACTATGGCCTACTCGTTAAGGTCTTAACTCTTACTCTGGCCTAATAGCTAAGGTATTAACTCTTACTCTGGCCTAATAGCTAAGGTCTTAAATCTTACTCTGGCCTAATAGCTAAGGTCCTAGACTCGTACTATGGCCTACTGGTTAAGGTCTTAACTCTTACTCTGGCCTAATAGCTAAGGTCTTAACTCTTACTCTGGCCTAATAGCTAAGGTCTTAACTCTTACTCTGGCCTAATAGCTAAGGTCTTATACTCGTACTCTGGCCTAATGGTTAAGGTCATAACTCTTACTCTGGCCGAATAGCTAAGGTCTTAGACTCGTACTCTGGCCTACTGGCTAAGGTCTTAGCTCTTACTCTGGCCAACTGGTTAAGGTCTTAACTCTTACTCTGGCCTAATAGCTAAGGTCTTAGACTCGTACTCTAGCATAATGGTTATGGTGTTAACTCTTACTCTGGCCTACTGGTTAAGGTCTTAACTCTTACTCTGGCCTAATAGCTAAGGTCTTAACTCTTACTCTGGCCTAATAGCTAAGGTCTTAACTCTTACTCTGGCCTAATAGCTAAGGTCTTAGACTCGTACTCTGGCCTAATGGTTAAGGTCTTAACTCTTACTCTGGCCTACTGGTTAAGGTCTTAACTCTTACTCAGGCCTACTGGTTAAGGTCCTAACTCTTACTATGGCCTAATAGCTAAGGTCTTAGACTCGTACTCTGGCCTACTGGTTAAGGTCTTAACTCTTACTCTGGCCTAATAGCTAAGGTCTTAACTCTTACTCTGGCCTAATAGCTAAGGTCTTAGACTCGTACTCTGGCCTAATGGTTAAGGTCTTAACTCTTACTCTGGCCTACTGATTCAGGTCTTAACTCTTACTCTGGCCTAATAGCTAAGGTCGTAGACTCGTACTCTGGCCTAATGGTTAAGGTCTTAACTCTTACTATGGCCTACTGGTAAAGGTCTTAACTCTTACTCTGGCCTAATAGCTAAGGTCTTAACTCTTACTCTGGCCTAATAGCTAAGGTCTTAACTCTTACTCTGGCCTAATAGCTAAGGTCTTAGACTCGTACCCTGGCCTAATGGTTAAGGTCTTAACTCTTACTCTGGCCTAATAGCTAAGGTCTTAACTCTTACTCTGGCCTAGTAGCTAAAGTCTTAGACTCGTACTCTGGCCTACTGGTTAAGGTCTTAACTCTTACTCTGGCCTAATTGCTAAGGTCTTAGACTCGTACTATGGCCTACTCGTTAAGGTCTTAACTCTTACTCTGGCCTAATAGCTAAGGTATTAACTCTTACTCTGGCCTAATAGCTAAGGTCTTAGACTCGTACTCTGGCCTAATGGTTAAGGTCTTAACTCTTACTCTGACCTAATAGCTAAGGTCTTAGACTCATACTCTGGCCTACTGGTTAAGGTCTTAACTCTTACTCTGGCCTAATAGCTAAGGTCTTAGACTCGTACTATGGCCTACAGATTAAGGTCTTAACTCTTACTCTGGGCTAATAGCTAAGGTCTTAGACTCGGCCTCTGGCCTACTGGTTAAGGTCTTAACTCTTACTCTGGCCTAATAGCTAAGGTCTTAGACTCGTGCTATGGCCTACAGATTAAGGTCTTAACTCTTACTCTGGCCTACTGGTTATGGTCTTAACTCTAACTCTGGCCTAATAGCTAAGGTCTTAGACTCGTACTATGGCCTACAGGTTAAGGTCTTAACTCTTACTCCGGGCTAATAGCTAAGGTCTTAGACTCGTACTCTTGCCTAATGGTTAAGGTCTTAACTCTTACTCTGGCCTAATAGCTAAGGTCTTAGACTCGGCCTCTGGCCTACTGGTTAAGGTCTTAACTCTTACTCTGGCCTAATAGCTAAGGTCTTAACTCTTACTCTGGCCTAATAGCTAAGGTATTAACTCTTACTCTGGCCTAATAGCTAAGGTCTTAGACTCGTACTCTGGCCTAATGGTTAAGGTCATAACTCTTACTCTGGCCTAATAGCTAAGGTCTTAACTCTTACTCTGGCCTAATAGCTAAGGTCTTAGACTCGTAGTCTGGCCTAATGGTTAAGGTCATAACTCTTACTCTGGCCGAATAGCTAAGGTCTTAGACTCGTACTCTGGCCTACTGGCTAAGGTCTTAGCTCCTACTCTTGCCTACTGGTTAAGGTCTTAACTCTTACTCTGGCCTAATAGCTAAGGTCTTAGACTCGTACTCTAGCATAATGGTTATGGTGTTAACTCTTACTCTGGCCTACTGGTTAAGGTCTTAACTCTTACTCTGGCCTAATAGCTAAGGTCTTAACTCTTACTCTGGCCTAATAGCTAAGGTCTTAACTCTTACTCTGGCCTAATAGCTAAGGTCTTAGACTCGTACTCTGGCCTAATGGTTAAGGTCTTAACTCTTACTCTGGCCTACTGGTTAAGGTCTTAACTCTTACTCAGGCCTACTGGTTAAGGTCCTAACTCTTACTATGGCCTAATAGCTAAGGTCTTAGACTCGTACTCTGGCCTAATGGTTTAGGTCTTAACTCTTACTCTGGCCTACTGGTTAAGGTCTTAACTCTTACTCTGGCCTAATAGCTAAGGTCTTAACTCTTACTCTGGCCTAATAGCTAAGGTCTTAGACTCGTACTCTGGCCTAATGGTTAAGGTCTTAACTCTTACTCTGGGCTAATAGCTAAGGTCTTAACTCTTACTCTGGCCTAATAGCTAAGGTCTTAGACTCGTACTATGGCCTACAGGTTAAGGTCTTAACTCTTACTCTGGCCTACTGGTTAAGGTCTTAACTCTTACTCTGGCCTAATAGCTAAGGTCTTAGAATCGTACTCTGGCCTACTGGTTAAGGTCTTAACTCTTACTCTGGCCTAATAGCTAAGGTCTTAACTCTTACTCTGGCCTAATAGCTAAGGTCTTAGACTCGTACTCTGGCCTAATGGTTAAGGTCTTAACTCTTACTCTGGCCTACTGATTCAGGTCTTAACTCTTACTCTGGCCTAATAGCTAAGGTCGTAGACTCGTACTCTGGCCTAATGGTTAAGGTCTTAACTCTTACTATGGCCTACTGGTAAAGGTCTTAACTCTTACTCTGGCCTAATAGCTAAGGTCTTAACTCTTATTCTGGCCTAATAGCTAAGGTCTTAACTCTGACTCTGGCCTAATAGCTAAGGTCTTAGACTCGTACTATGGCCTACAGGTTAAGGTCTTAACTCTTACTCTGGGCTAATAGCTAAGTTCTTAGACTCGTACTCTTGCCTAATGGTTAAGGTCTTAACTCTTACTCTGGCCGAATAGCTAAGGTCTTAGACTCGTACTCTGGCCTACTGGCTAAGGTCTTAGCTCTTACTCTGGCCTACTGGTTAAGGTCTTAACTCTTACTCTGGCCTAATAGCTAAGGTCTTAGACTCGTACTCTAGCATAATGGTTATGGTGTTAACTCTTACTCTGGCCTACTGGTTAAGGTCTTAACTCTTACTCTGGCCTAATAGCTAAGGTCTTAACTCTTACTCTGGCCTAATAGCTAAGGTCTTAACTCTTACTCTGGCCTAATAGCTAAGGTCTTAGACTCGTACTCTGGCCTAATGGTTAAGGTCTTAACTCTTACTCTGGCCTACTGGTTAAGGTCTTAACTCTTACTCAGGCCTACTGGTTAAGGTCCTAACTCTTACTATGGCCTAATAGCTAAGGTCTTAGACTCGTACTCTGGCCTACTGGTTAAGGTCTTAACTCTTACTCTGGCCTAATAGCTAAGGTCTTAACTCTTACTCTGGCCTAATAGCTAAGGTCTTAGACCCGTACTCTGGCCTAATGGTTAAGGTCTTAACTCTTACTCTGGCCTACTGATTCAGGTCTTAACTCTTACTCTGGCCTAATAGCTAAGGTCGTAGACTCGTACTCTGGCCTAATGGTTAAGGTCTTAACTCTTACTATGGCCTACTGGTAAAGGTCTTAACTCTTACTCTGGCCTAATAGCTAAGGTCTTAACTCTTACTCTGGCCTAATAGCTAAGGTCTTAGACTCGTACCCTGGCCTAATAGTTAAGGTCTTAACTCTTACTCTGGCCTAATAGCTAAGGTCTTAACTCTTACTCTGGCCTAGTAGCTAAAGTCTTAGACTCGTACTCTGGCCTACTGGTTAAGGTCTTAACTCTTACTCTGGCCTAATTGCTAAGGTCTTAGACTCGTACTATGGCCTACTCGTTAAGGTCTTAACTCTTACTCTGGCCTAATAGCTAAGGTATTAACTCTTACTCTGGCCTAATAGCTAAGGTCTTAGACTCGTACTCTGGCCTAATGGTTAAGGTCTTAAGTCTTACTCTGACCTAATAGCTAAGGTCTTAGACTCATACTCTGGCCTACTGGTTAAGGTCTTAACTCTTACTCTGGGCTAATAGCTAAGGTCTTAGACTCGTACTATGGCCTACAGATTAAGGTCTTAACTCTTACTCTGGGCTAATAGCTAAGGTCTTAGACTCGGCCTCTGGCCTACTGGTTAAGGTCTTAACTCTTACTCTGGCCTAATAGCTAAGGTCTTAGACTCGTGCTATGGCCTACAGATTAAGGTCTTAACTCTTACTCTGGCCTACTGGTTATGGTCTTAACTCTAACTCTGGCCTAATAGCTAAGGTCTTAGACTCGTACTATGGCCTACAGGTTAAGGTCTTAACTCTTACTCTGGGCTAATAGCTAAGGTCTTAGACTCATACTCTTGCCTAATGGTTAAGGTCTTAACTCTTACTCTGGCCTAATAGCTAAGGTCTTAGACTCGGCCTCTGGCCTACTGGTTAAGGTCTTAACTCTTACTCTGGCCTAATAGCTAAGGTCTTAACTCTTACTCTGGCCTAATAGCTAAGGTATTAACTCTTACTCTGGCCTAATAGCTAAGGTCTTAGACTCGTACTCTGGCCTAATGGTTAAGGTCATAACTCTTACTCTGGCCGAATAGCTAAGGTCTTAGACTCGTACTCTGGCCTACTGGCTAAGGTCTTAGCTCTTACTCTGGCCTACTGGTTAAGGTCTTAACTCTTACTCTGGCCTAATAGCTAAGGTCTTAGACTCGTACTCTAGCATAATGGTTATGGTGTTAACTCTTACTCTGGCCTACTGGTTAAGGTCTTAACTCTTACTCTGGCCTAATAGCTAAGGTCTTAACTCTTACTCTGGCCTAATAGCTAAGGTCTTAACTCTTACTCTGGCCTAATAGCTAAGGTCTTAGACTCGTACTCTGGCCTAATGGTTAAGGTCTTAACTCTTACTCTGGCCTTCTGGTTAAGGTCTTAACTCTTACTCAGGCCTACTGGTTAAGGTCCTAACTCTTACTATGGCCTAATAGCTAAGGTCTTAGACTCGTACTCTGGCCTACTGGTTAAGGTCTTAACTCTTACTCTGGCCTAATAGCTAAGGTCTTAACTCTTACTCTGGCCTAATAGCTAAGGTCTTAGACTCGTACTCTGGCCTAATGGTTAAGGTCTTAACTCTTACTCTGGCCTACTGATTCAGGTCTTAACTCTTACTCTGGCCTAATAGCTAAGGTCGTAGACTCGTACTCTGGCCTAATGGTTACGGTCTTAACTCTTACTATGGCCTACTGGTAAAGGTCTTAACTCTTACTCTGGCCTAATAGCTAAGGTCTTAACTCTTACTCTGGCCTAATAGCTAAGGTCTTAACTCTTACTCTGGCCTAATAGCTAAGGTCTTAGACTCGTACCCTGGCCTAATGGTTAAGGTCTTAACTCTTACTCTGGCCTAATAGCTAAGGTCTTAACTCTTACTCTGGCCTAGTAGCTAAAGTCTTAGACTCGTACTCTGGCCTACTGGTTAAGGTCTTAACTCTTACTCTGGCCTAATTGCTAAGGTCTTAGACTCGTACTATGGCCTACTCGTTAAGGTCTTAACTCTTACTCTGGCCTAATAGCTAAGGTATTAACTCTTACTCTGGCCTAATAGCTAAGGTCTTAGACTCGTACTCTGGCCTAATGGTTAAGGTCTTAACTCTTACTCTGACCTAATAGCTAAGGTCTTAGACTCATACTCTGGCCTACTGGTTAAGGACTTAACTCTTACTCTGGCCTAATAGCTAAGGTCTTAGACTCGTACTATGGCCTACAGATTAAGGTCTTAACTCTTACTCTGGCCTACTGGTTATGGTCTTAACTCTTACTCTGGCCTAATAGCTAAGGTCTTAGACTCGTACTATGGCCTACAGGTTAAGGTCTTAACTCTTACTCTGGGCTAATAGCTAAGGTCTTAGACTCGTACTCTTGCCTAATGGTTAAGGTCTTAACTCTTACTCTGGCCTAATAGCTAAGGTCTTAGACTCGGCCTCTGGCCTACTGGTTAAGGTCTTAACTCTTACTCTGGCCTAATAGCTAAGGTCTTAGGCTCGTACTCTTGCCTAATGGTTAAGGTCTTAACTCTTACTCTGGCCTAATAGCTAAGGTCTTAACTCTTACTCTGGCCTAATAGCTAAGGTCTTAGACTCGTACTATGGCCTACAGGTTAAGGTCTTAACTCTTACTCTGGCCTAATAGCTAAGGTCTTAACTCTTACTCTGGCCTAATAGCTAAGGTCTTAGACTCGTACTATGGCCTACTGGTTAAGGTCTTAACTCTTACTCTGGCCTAATAGCTAAGGTCTTAACTCTTACTCTGGCCTAATAGCTAAGGTCTTAACTCTTACTCTGGCCTAATAGCTAAGGTCTTAGACTCGTAGTCTGGCCTAATGGTTAAGGTCATAACTCTTACTCTGGCCGAATAGCTAAGGTCTTAGACTCGTACTCTGGCCTACTGGCTAAGGTCTTAGCTCCTACTCTGGCCTACTGGTTAAGGTCTTAACTCTTACTCTGGCCTAATAGCTAAGGTCTTAGACTCGTACTCTAGCATAATGGTTATGGTGTTAACTCTTACTCTGGCCTACTGGTTAAGGTCTTAACTCTTACTCTGGCCTAATAGTTAAGGTCTTAACTCTTACTCTGGCCTAATAGCTAAGGTCTTAACTCTTACTCTGGCCTAATAGCTAAGGTCTTAGACTCGTACTCTGGCCGAATGGTTAAGGTCTTAACTCTTACTCTGGCCTACTGGTTAAGGTCTTAACTCTTACTCAGGCCTACTGGTTAAGGTCCTAACTCTTACTATGGCCTAATAGCTAAGGTCTTAGACTCGTACTCTGGCCTAATGGTTCAGGTCTTAACTCTTACTCTGGCCTACTGGTTAAGGTCTTAACTCTTACTCTGGCCTAATAGCTAAGGTCTTAACTCTTACTCTGGCCTAATAGCTAAGGTCTTAGACTCGTACTCTGGCCTAATGGTTAAGGTCTTAACTCTTACTCTGGGCTAATAGCTAAGGTCTTAACTCTTACTCTGGCCTAATAGCTAAGGTCTTAGACTCGTACTATGGCCTACAGGTTAAGGTCTTAACTCTTACTCTGGCCTACTGGTTAAGGTCTTAACTCTTACTCTGGCCTAATAGCTAAGGTCTTAGAATCGTACTCTGGCCTACTGGTTAAGGTCTTAACTCTTACTCTGGCCTAATAGCTAAGGTCTTAACTCTTACTCTGGCCTAATAGCTAAGGTCTTAGACTCGTACTCTGGCCTAATGGTTAAGGTCTTAACTCTTACTCTGGCCTACTGATTCAGGTCTTAACTCTTACTCTGGCCTAATAGCTAAGGTCGTAGACTCGTACTCTGGCCTAATGGTTAAGGTCTTAACTCTTACTATGGCCTACTGGTAAAGGTCTTAACTCTTACTCTGGCCTAATAGCTAAGGTCTTAACTCTGACTCTGGCCTAATAGCTAAGGTCTTAGACTCGTACTATGGCCTACAGGTTAAGGTCTTAACTCTTACTCTGGGCTAATAGCTAAGTTCTTAGACTCGCACTCTTGCCTAATGGTTAAGGTCTTAACTCTTACTCTGGCCTAATAGCTAAGGTCTTAACTCGGCCTCTGGCCTACTGGTTAAGGTCTTAACTCTTACTCTGGCCTAATAGCTAAGGTCTTAGACTCGTACTCTTGCCTAATGGTTAAGGTCTTAACTCTTACTCTGGCCTAATAGCTAAGGTCTTAACTCTTACTTTGGCCTAATAGCTAAGGTCTTAGACTCGTACTATGGCCTACAGGTTAAGGTCTTAACTCTTACTCTGGCCTAATAGCTAAGGTCTTAACTCTTACTCTGGCCTAATAGCTAAGGTCTTAGACTCGTACTATGGCCTACTGGTTAAGGTCTTAACTCTTACTCTGGCCTAATAGCTAAGGTCTTAACTCTTACTCTGGCCTAATAGCTAAGGTCTTAACTCTTACTCTGGCCTAATAGCTAAGGTCTTAGACTCGTACTCTGGCCTAATGGTTAAGGTCATAACTCTTACTCTGGCCGAATAGCTAAGGTCTTAGACTCGTACTCTGGCCTACTGGCTAAGGTCTTAACTCTTACTCTGGCCTAATAGCTAAGGTCTTAACTCTTACTCTGGCCTAATAGCTAAGGTCTTAGACTCGTACTCTGGCCTAATGGTTAAGGTCTTAACTCATACTCTGGCCTACTGGTTAAGGTCTTAACTCTTACTCAGGCCTACTGGTTAAGGTCCTAACTCTTACTATGGCCTAATAGCTAAGGTCTTAGACTCGTACTCTGGCCTAATGGTTCTGGTCTTAACTCTTACTCTGGCCTACTGGTTAAGGTCTTAACTCTTACTCTGGCCTAATAGCTAAGGTCTTAACTCTTACTCTGGCCTAATAGCTAAGGTCTTAGACTCGTACTCTGGCCTAATGGTTAAGGTCTTAACTCTTACTCTGGGCTAATAGCTAAGGTCTTAACTCTTACTCTGGCCTAATAGCTAAGGTCTTAGACTCGTACTATGGCCTACAGGTTAAGGTCTTAACTCTTACTCTGGCCTACTGGTTAAGGTCTTAACTCTTACTCTGGCCTAATAGCTAAGGTCTTAGACTCGTACTCTGGCCTACTGGTTAAGGTCTTAACTCTTACTCTGGCCTAATAGCTAAGGTCTTAACTCCTACTCTGGCCTAATAGCTAAGGTCTTAGACTCGTACTCTGGCCTAATGGTTAAGGTCTTAACTCTTACTCTGGCCTACTGATTCAGGTCTTAACTCTTACTCTGGCCTAATAGCTAAGGTCGTAGACTCGTACTCTGGCCTAATGGTTAAGGTCTTAACTCTTACTATGGCCTACTGGTAAAGGTCTTAACTCTTACTCTGGCCTAATAGCTAAGGTCTCAACTCTTACTCTGGCCTAATAGCTAAGGTCTTAACTCTTACTCTGGCCTAATAGCTAAGGTCTTAGACTCGTACTATGGCCTACAGGTTAAGGTCTTAACTCTTACTATGGCCTACTGGTAAAGGTCTTAACTCTTACTCTGGCCTAATAGCTAAGGTCTCAACTCTTACTCTGGCCTAATAGCTAAGGTCTTAACTCTTACTCTGGCCTAATAGCTAAGGTCTTAGACTCGTACTATGGCCTACAGGTTAAGGTCTTAACTCTTACTCTGGCCTAATAGCTAAGGTCTTAGACTCGGCCTCTGGCCTACTGGTTAAGGTCTTAACTCTTACTCTGGCCTAATAGCTAAGGTCTTAGACTCGTACTCTTGCCTAATGGTTAAGGTCTTAACTCTTACTCTGGCCTAATAGCTAAGGTCTTAACTCTTACTCTGGCCTAATAGCTAAGGTCTTAGACTCGTACTATGGCCTACAGTTTAAGGTCTTAACTCTTACTCTGGCCTAATAGCTAAGGTCTTAACTCTTACTCTGGCCTAATAGCTAAGGTCTTAGACTCGTACTCTTGCCTAATGGTTAAGGTCTTAACTCTTACTCTGGCCTAATAGCTAAGGTCTTAACTCTTACTCTGGCCTAATAGCTAAGGTCTTAGACTCGTACTATGGCCTACAGGTTAAGGTCTTAACTCTTACTCTGGCCTAATAGCTAAGGTCTTAACTCTTACTCTGGCCTAATAGCTAAGGTCTTAGACTCGTACTATGGCCTACTGGTTAAGGTCTTAACTCTTACTCTGGCCTAATAGCTAAGGTCTTAACTCTTACTCTGGCCTAATAGCTAAGGTCTTAACTCTTACTCTGGCCTAATAGCTAAGGTCTTAGACTCGTACTCTGGCCTAATGGTTAAGGTCATAACTCTTACTCTGGCCGAATAGCTAAGGTCTTAGACTCATACTCTGGCCTACTGGCTAATGTCTTAGCTCCTACTCTGGCCTACTGGTTAAGGTCTTAACTCTTACTCTGGCCTAATAGCTAAGGTCTTAGACTCGTACTCTAGCATAATGGTTATGGTGTTAACTCTTACTCTGGCCTACTGGTTAAGGTCTTAATTCTTACTCTGGCCTAATAGCTAAGGTCTTAACTCTTACTCTGGCCTAATAGCTAAGGTCTTAGACTCGTACTCTGGCCTAATGGTTAAGGTCTTAACTCTTACTCTGGGCTAATAGCTAAGGTCTTAACTCTTACTCTGGCCTAATAGCTAAGGTCTTAGACTCTTACTATGGCCTACAGGTTAAGGTCTTAACTCTTACTCTGGCCTACTGGTTAAGGTCTTAACTCTTACTCTGGCCTAATAGCTAAGGTCTTAGACTCGTACTCTGGCCTACTGGTTAAGGTCTTAACTCTTACTCTGGCCTAATAGCTAAGGTCTTAACTCTTACTCTGGCCTAATAGCTAAGGTCTTAGACTAGTACTCTGGCCTAATGGTTAAGGTCTTAACTCTTACTCTGGCCTACTGATTCAGGTCTTAACTCTTACTCTGGCCTAATAGCTAAGGTCGTAGACTCGTACTCTGGCCTAATGGTTAAGGTCTTAACTCTTACTCTGGCCTAATAGCTAAGGTCTTAACTCTTACTCTGGCCTAATAGCTAAGGTCTTAACTCTTACTCTGGCCTAATAGCTAAGGTCTTAGACTCGGACTATGGCCTACAGGTTAAGGTCTTAACTCTTACTCTGGGCTAATAGCTAAGTTCTTAGACTCGTACTCTTGCCTAATGGTTAAGGTCTTAACTCTTACTCTGGCCTAATAGCTAAGGTCTTAGACTCGGCCTCTGGCCTACTGGTTAAGGTCTTAACTCTTACTCTGGCCTAATAGCTAAGGTCTTAGACTCGTACTCTTGCCTAATGGTTAAGGTCTTAACTCTTACTCTGGCCTAATAGCTAAGGTCTTAACTCTTACTCTGGCCTAATAGCTAAGGTCATAGACTCGTACTATGGCCTACAGGTTAAGGTCTTAACTCTTACTCTGGCCTAATAGCTAAGGTCTTAGACTCGTACTATGGCCTAATAGCTAAGGTCTTAGACTCGTACTATGGCCTACTGGTTAAGGTCTTAACTCTTACTCTGGCCTAATAGCTAAGGTCTTAACTCTTACTCTGGCCTAATAGCTAAGGTCTTAGACTCGTACTCTGGCCTAATGGTTAAGGTCATAACTCTTACTCTGGCCGAATAGCTAAGGTCTTAGACTCGTACTCTGGCCTACTGGCTAAGGTCTTAGCTCTTACTCTGGCCTACTGGTTAAGGTCTTAACTCTTACTCTGGCCTAATAGCTAAGGTCTTAGACTCGTACTCTAGCATAATGGTTATGGTGTTAACTCTTACTCTGGCCTACTGGTTAAGGTCTTAACTCTTACTCTGGCCTAATAGCTAAGGTCTTAACTCTTACTCTGGCCTAATAGCTAAGGTCTTAACTCTTACTCTGGCCTAATAGCTAAGGTCTTAGACTCGTACTCTGGCCTAATGGTTAAGGTCTTAACTCTTACTCTGGCCTACTGGTTAAGGTCTTAACTCTTACTCAGGCCTACTGGTTAAGGTCCTAACTCTTACTATGGCCTAATAGCTAAGGTCTTAGACTCGTACTCTGGCCTACTGGTTAAGGTCTTAACTCTTACTCTGGCCTAATAGCTAAGGTCTTAACTCTTACTCTGGCCTAATAGCTAAGGTCTTAGACTCGTACTCTGGCCTAATGGTTAAGGTCCTAACTCTTACTCTTGCCTACTGATTCAGGTCTTAACTCTTACTCTGGCCTAATAGCTAAGGTCGTAGACTCGTACTCTGGCCTAATGGTTAAGGTCTTAACTCTTACTATGGCCTACTGGTAAAGGTCTTAACTCTTACTCTGGCCTAATAGCTAAGGTCTTAACTCTTACTCTGGCCTAATAGCTAAGGTCTTAACTCTTACTCTGGCCTAATAGCTAAGGTCTTAGACTCGTACCCTGGCCTAATGGTTAAGGTCTTAACTCTTACTCTGGCCTAATAGCTAAGGTCTTAACTCTTACTCTGGCCTAGTAGCTAAAGTCTTAGACTCGTACTCTGGCCTACTGGTTAAGGTCTTAACTCTTACTCTGGCCTAATTGCTAAGGTCTTAGACTCGTACTATGGCCTACTTGTTAAGGTCTTAACTCTTACTATGGCCTAATAGCTAAGGTATTAACTCTTACTCTGGCCTAATAGCTAAGGTCTTAGACTCGTACCCTGGCCTAATGGTTAAGGTCTTAACTCTTACTCTGACCTAATAGCTAAGGTCTTAGACTCATACTCTGGCCTACTGGTTAAGGTCTTAACTCTTACTCTGGCCTAATAGCTAAGGTCTTAACTCTTACTCTGGCTAATAGCTAAGGTCTTAGACTCGTGCTCTGGCCTAAAGGTTAAGGTCTTAACTCTTACTCTGGCCGAATAGCTATGGTCTTATACTCGTACTCTGGCCTACTGGTTAAGGTATTAACTCTTACTCTGGCATACTGGTTAAGGTCTTAACTCTTACTCTGGCCTAATAGCTAAGGTCTTAGACTCGTACTCTGGCCTACTGGTTAAGGTCTTAACTCTTACTCTGGCCTAATAGCTAAGGTCTTAACTCTTACTCTGGCCTAATAGCTAAGGTCTTAGACTCGTACTCTAGACTAATGGTTAAGGTCTTAACTCTTACTCTGGCCAAATAGCTAAGGTCTTAACTCTTACTCTGGCCTAATAGCTAAGGTCTTAGACTCGTACTCTGGCCTAATGGTTAAGGTCTTAACTCTTACTCTGGCCTACTGATTCAGGTCTTAACTCTTACTCTGGCCTAATAGCTAAGGTCGTAGACTCGTACTCTGGCCTAATGGTTAAGGTCTTAACTCTTACTATGGCCTACTGGTAAAGGTCTTAACTCTTACTCTGGCCTAATAGCTAAGGTCTTAACTCTTACTCTGGCCTAATAGCTAAGGTCTTAACTCTGACTCTGGCCTAATAGCTAAGGTCTTAGACTCGTACTATGGC
The DNA here is from genome assembly GCF_964204655.1 of Triturus cristatus. NCBI lineage: Eukaryota > Metazoa > Chordata > Amphibia > Caudata > Salamandridae > Triturus > Triturus cristatus. Next base: position 1,020,966 of record NW_028187290.1, on the reverse strand, counting down.
CTACAGGTTAAGGTCTTAACTCTTACTCTGGGCTAATAGCTAAGTTCTTAGACTCGCACTCTTGCCTAATGGTTAAGGTCTTAACTCTTACTCTGGCCTAATAGCTAAGGTCTTAACTCGGCCTCTGGCCTACTGGTTAAGGTCTTAACTCTTACTCTGGCCTAATAGCTAAGGTCTTAGACTCGTACTCTTGCCTAATGGTTAAGGTCTTAACTCTTACTCTGGCCTAATAGCTAAGGTCTTAACTCTTACTTTGGCCTAATAGCTAAGGTCTTAGACTCGTACTATGGCCTACAGGTTAAGGTCTTAACTCTTACTCTGGCCTAATAGCTAAGGTCTTAACTCTTACTCTGGCCTAATAGCTAAGGTCTTAGACTCGTACTATGGCCTACTGGTTAAGGTCTTAACTCTTACTCTGGCCTAATAGCTAAGGTCTTAACTCTTACTCTGGCCTAATAGCTAAGGTCTTAACTCTTACTCTGGCCTAATAGCTAAGGTCTTAGACTTGTACTCTGGCCTAATGGTTAAGGTCATAACTCTTACTCTGGCCGAATAGCTAAGGTCTTAGACTCGTACTCTGGCCTACTGGCTAAGGTCTTAACTCTTACTCTGGCCTAATAGCTAAGGTCTTAACTCTTACTCTGGCCTAATAGCTAAGGTCTTAGACTCGTACTCTGGCCTAATGGTTAAGGTCTTAACTCTTACTCTGGCCTACTGGTTAAGGTCTTAACTCTTACTCAGGCCTACTGGTTAAGGTCCTAACTCTTACTATGGCCTAATAGCTAAGGTCTTAGACTCGTACTCTGGCCTAATGGTTCTGGTCTTAACTCTTACTCTGGCCTACTGGTTAAGGTCTTAACTCTTACTCTGGCCTAATAGCTAAGGTCTTAACTCTTACTCTGGCCTAATAGCTAAGGTCTTAGACTCGTACTCTGGCCTAATGGTTAAGGTCTTAACTCTTACTCTGGGCTAATAGCTAAGGTCTTAACTCTTACTCTGGCCTAATAGCTAAGGTCTTAGACTCGTACTATGGCCTACAGGTTAAGGTCTTAACTCTTACTCTGGCCTACTGGTTAAGGTCTTAACTCTTACTCTGGCCTAATAGCTAAGGTCTTAGACTCGTACTCTGGCCTACTGGTTAAGGTCTTAACTCTTACTCTGGCCTAATAGCTAAGGTCTTAACTCTTACTCTGGCCTAATAGCTAAGGTCTTAGACTCGTACTCTGGCCTAATGGTTAAGGTCTTAACTCTTACTCTGGCCTACTGATTCAGGTCTTAACTCTTACTCTGGCCTAATAGCTAAGGTCGTAGACTCGTACTCTGGCCTAATGGTTAAGGTCTTAACTCTTACTATGGCCTACTGGTAAAGGTCTTAACTCTTACTCTGGCCTAATAGCTAAGGTCTCAACTCTTACTCTGGCCTAATAGCTAAGGTCTTAACTCTTACTCTGGCCTAATAGCTAAGGTCTTAGACTCGTACTATGGCCTACAGGTTAAGGTCTTAACTCTTACTATGGCCTACTGGTAAAGGTCTTAACTCTTACTCTGGCCTAATAGCTAAGGTCTCAACTCTTACTCTGGCCTAATAGCTAAGGTCTTAACTCTTACTCTGGCCTAATAGCTAAGGTCTTAGACTCGTACTATGGCCTACAGGTTAAGGTCTTAACTCTTACTCTGGCCTAATAGCTAAGGTCTTAGACTCGGCCTCTGGCCTACTGGTTAAGGTCTTAACTCTTACTCTGGCCTAATAGCTAAGGTCTTAGACTCGTACTCTTGCCTAATGGTTAAGGTCTTAACTCTTACTCTGGCCTAATAGCTAAGGTCTTAACTCTTACTCTGGCCTAATAGCTAAGGTCTTAGACTCGTACTATGGCCTACAGTTTAAGGTCTTAACTCTTACTCTGGCCTAATAGCTAAGGTCTTAACTCTTACTCTGGCCTAATAGCTAAGGTCTTAGACTCGTACTCTTGCCTAATGGTTAAGGTCTTAACTCTTACTCTGGCCTAATAGCTAAGGTCTTAACTCTTACTCTGGCCTAATAGCTAAGGTCTTAGACTCGTACTATGGCCTACAGGTTAAGGTCTTAACTCTTACTCTGGCCTAATAGCTAAGGTCTTAACTCTTACTCTGGCCTAATAGCTAAGGTCTTAGACTCGTACTATGGCCTACTGGTTAAGGTCTTAACTCTTACTCTGGCCTAATAGCTAAGGTCTTAACTCTTACTCTGGCCTAATAGCTAAGGTCTTAGACTCGTACTCTGGCCTAATGGTTAAGGTCATAACTCTTACTCTGGCCGAATAGCTAAGGTCTTAGACTCATACTCTGGCCTACTGGCTAATGTCTTAGCTCCTACTCTGGCCTACTGGTTAAGGTCTTAACTCTTACTCTGGCCTAATAGCTAAGGTCTTAGACTCGTACTCTAGCATAATGGTTATGGTGTTAACTCTTACTCTGGCCTACTGGTTAAGGTCTTAACTCTTACTCTGGCCTAATAGCTAAGGTCTTAACTCTTACTCTGGCCTAATAGCTAAGGTCTTAGACTCGTACTCTGGCCTAATGGTTAAGGTCTTAACTCTTACTCTGGGCTAATAGCTAAGGTCTTAACTCTTACTCTGGCCTAATAGCTAAGGTCTTAGACTCTTACTATGGCCTACAGGTTAAGGTCTTAACTCTTACTCTGGCCTACTGGTTAAGGTCTTAACTCTTACTCTGGCCTAATAGCTAAGGTCTTAGACTCGTACTCTGGCCTACTGGTTAAGGTCTTAACTCTTACTCTGGCCTAATAGCTAAGGTCTTAACTCTTACTCTGGCCTAATAGCTAAGGTCTTAGACTAGTACTCTGGCCTAATGGTTAAGGTCTTAACTCTTACTCTGGCCTACTGATTCAGGTCTTAACTCTTACTCTGGCTTAATAGCTAAGGTCGTAGACTCGTACTCTGGCCTAATGGTTAAGGTCTTAACTCTTACTCTGGCCTAATAGCTAAGGTCTTAACTCTTACTCTGGCCTAATAGCTAAGGTCTTAACTCTTACTCTGGCCTAATAGCTAAGGTCTTAGACTCGGACTATGGCCTACAGGTTAAGGTCTTAACTCTTACTCTGGGCTAATAGCTAAGTTCTTAGACTCGTACTCTTGCCTAATGGTTAAGGTCTTAACTCTTACTCTGGCCTAATAGCTAAGGTCTTAGACTCGGCCTCTGGCCTACTGGTTAAGGTCTTAACTCTTACTCTGGCCTAATAGCTAAGGTCTTAGACTCGTACTCTTGCCTAATGGTTAAGGTCTTAACTCTTACTCTGGCCTAATAGCTAAGGTCTTAACTCTTACTCTGGCCTAATAGCTAAGGTCATAGACTCGTACTATGGCCTACAGGTTAAGGTCTTAACTCTTACTCTGGCCTAATAGCTAAGGTCTTAGACTCGTACTATGGCCTAATAGCTAAGGTCTTAGACTCGTACTATGGCCTACTGGTTAAGGTCTTAACTCTTACTCTGGCCTAATAGCTAAGGTCTTAACTCTTACTCTGGCCTAATAGCTAAGGTCTTAGACTCGTACTCTGGCCTAATGGTTAAGGTCATAACTCTTACTCTGGCCGAATAGCTAAGGTCTTAGACTCGTACTCTGGCCTACTGGCTAAGGTCTTAGCTCTTACTCTGGCCTACTGGTTAAGGTCTTAACTCTTACTCTGGCCTAATAGCTAAGGTCTTAGACTCGTACTCTAGCATAATGGTTATGGTGTTAACTCTTACTCTGGCCTACTGGTTAAGGTCTTAACTCTTACTCTGGCCTAATAGCTAAGGTCTTAACTCTTACTCTGGCCTAATAGCTAAGGTCTTAACTCTTACTCTGGCCTAATAGCTAAGGTCTTAGACTCGTACTCTGGCCTAATGGTTAAGGTCTTAACTCTTACTCTGGCCTACTGGTTAAGGTCTTAACTCTTACTCAGGCCTACTGGTTAAGGTCCTAACTCTTACTATGGCCTAATAGCTAAGGTCTTAGACTCGTACTCTGGCCTACTGGTTAAGGTCTTAACTCTTACTCTGGCCTAATAGCTAAGGTCTTAACTCTTACTCTGGCCTAATAGCTAAGGTCTTAGACTCGTACTCTGGCCTAATGGTTAAGGTCCTAACTCTTACTCTTGCCTACTGATTCAGGTCTTAACTCTTACTCTGGCCTAATAGCTAAGGTCGTAGACTCGTACTCTGGCCTAATGGTTAAGGTCTTAACTCTTACTATGGCCTACTGGTAAAGGTCTTAACTCTTACTCTGGCCTAATAGCTAAGGTCTTAACTCTTACTCTGGCCTAATAGCTAAGGTCTTAACTCTTACTCTGGCCTAATAGCTAAGGTCTTAGACTCGTACCCTGGCCTAATGGTTAAGGTCTTAACTCTTACTCTGGCCTAATAGCTAAGGTCTTAACTCTTACTCTGGCCTAGTAGCTAAAGTCTTAGACTCGTACTCTGGCCTACTGGTTAAGGTCTTAACTCTTACTCTGGCCTAATTGCTAAGGTCTTAGACTCGTACTATGGCCTACTCGTTAAGGTCTTAACTCTTACTCTGGCCTAATAGCTAAGGTATTAACTCTTACTCTGGCCTAATAGCTAAGGTCTTAGACTCGTACCCTGGCCTAATGGTTAAGGTCTTAACTCTTACTCTGACCTAATAGCTAAGGTCTTAGACTCATACTCTGGCCTACTGGTTAAGGTCTTAACTCTTACTCTGGCCTAATAGCTAAGGTCTTAACTCTTACTCTGGCTAATAGCTAAGGTCTTAGACTCGTGCTCTGGCCTAAAGGTTAAGGTCTTAACTCTTACTCTGGCCGAATAGCTATGGTCTTATACTCGTACTCTGGCCTACTGGTTAAGGTATTAACTCTTACTCTGGCATACTGGTTAAGGTCTTAACTCTTACTCTGGCCTAATAGCTAAGGTCTTAGACTCGTACTCTGGCCTACTGGTTAAGGTCTTAACTCTTACTCTGGCCTAATAGCTAAGGTCTTAACTCTTACTCTGGCCTAATAGCTAAGGTCTTAGACTCGTACTCTAGACTAATGGTTAAGGTCTTAACTCTTACTCTGGCCAAATAGCTAAGGTCTTAACTCTTACTCTGGCCTAATAGCTAAGGTCTTAACTCTTTCTCTGGCCTAATAGCTAAGGTCTTAACTCTTACTCTGGCCTAATAGCTAAGGTCTTAACTCTTACTCTTGTTGTAACGCTTTTCGCCCTAAGTGGGATGGGTATGCCCAGACGTGGGTCCCGTGCTTACTACGCTACTGGAGTCAAGCTATTCTGGCTGATGACGGCTGATAGCCATAAACCGGTCCTAGGATGCTTGATTCCGGTCCAGGGAAGACATGGCTTGGCAGTTCGGGCTGGACTGTTCCCATGAGGCACAGGGTCAAGCCTGATTTGCATATGGCCATGTCTGAACTGGGGTGGCGTAGTGGGCAAAAGAACAATGGATTTAACCCAGATCTCTTGACTGGGGGAGAATGTTTGCATTGTCAGCATTCCGTCCATCATTTGTTTGTTGTAACGCTTTTCGCCCTAAGTGGGATGGGTATGCCCAGACGTGGGTCCCGTGCGAACTACGCCACTGGAGTCAAGCTATTCTGGCTGATGACGGCTGATAGCCAGAAACCGGTCCTAGGATGCTTGATTCCGGTCCAGGGAAGACATGGCTTGGCAGTTCGGGCTGGACTGTTCCCATGAGGCACAGGGTCAAGCCTGATTTGCATATGGCCATGTCTGAACTGGGGTGGCGTAGTGGGCAAAAAAACCATGGATTTAACCCAGATCTCTTGACTGGAGGAGAATGTTTGCATTGTCAGCATTCCGTCCATCATTTGTTTGTTGTAACGCTTTTCGCCCTAAGTGGGATGGGTATGCCCAGACGTGGGTCCCGTGCTCACTACGCCACTGGAGTCAAGCTATTCTGGCTGATGACGGCTGATAGCCAGAAACCGGTCCTAGGATGCTTGATTCCGGTCCAGGGAAGACATGGCTTGGCAGTTCGGGCTGGACTGTTCCCATGAGGCACAGGGTCAAGCCTGATTTGCATATGGCCATGTCTGAACTGGGGTGGCGTAGTGGGCAAAAGAACAATGGATTTAACCCAGATCTCTTGACTGGGGGAGAATGTTTGCATTGTCAGCATTCCGTCCATCATTTGTTTGTTGTAACGCTTAACTCTTACTCTGGCCTAATATCTAAGGTCTTAGACTCGTACTCTGGCCTAATGGTTAAGGTCTTAACTCTTACTCTGGCCTACTGGTTACGGTCTTAACTCTTACTCAGGACTACTGGTTAAGGTCTTAACTCTTACTCTGGCCTACTGGTTAAGGTCTTAACTCTTACTCTGGCCTAATAGCTAAGGTCTTAACTCTTACTCTGGCCTAATAGCTAAGGTCTTAGACTCGTACTCTGGCCTAATGGTTAAGGTCTTAACTCTTACTCTGGCCTAATAGCTAAGGTCTTAACTCTTTCTCTGGCCTAATAGCTAAGGTCTTAGACTCGTACTATGGCCTACAGGTTAAGGTCTTAACTCTTACTCTGGCCTACTGGTTAAGGTCTTAACTCTTACTCTGGCCTAATAGCTAAGGTCTTAGACTCGTACTCTGGCCTACTGGTTATGGTCTTAACTCTTACTCTAGCCTAATAGCTAAGGTCTTAACTCTTACTCTGGCCTAATAGCTAAGGTCTTAGACTCGTACTCTGGCCTTATGGTTAAGGTCTTAACTCTTACTCTGGCCTACTGATTCAGGTCTTAACTCTTACTCTGGCCTAATAGCTAAGGTCGTAGACGCGTACTCTGGCCTAATGGTTAAGGTCTTAACTCTTACTATGGCCTACTGGTAAAGGCCTTAACTCTTACTCTGGCCTAATAGCTAAGGTCTTAACTCTTACTCTGGCCTAATAGCTAAGGTCTTAACTCTTACTCTGGCCTAATAGCTAAGGTCTTAGACTCGTACTCTGGCCTAATGGTTAAGGTCTTAACTCTTACTCTGGCCTAATAGCTAAGGTCTTAGACTCGTACTCTGGCCTACTGGTTAAGGTCTTAACTCTTACTCTGGCCTAATAGCTAAGGTCTTAACTCTTACTCTGGCTAATAGCTAAGGTCTTAGACTCGTGCTATGGCCTACAGATTAAGGTCTTAACTCTTACTCTGGCCTACTGGTTATGGTCTTAACTCTTACTCTGGCCTAATAGCTTAGGTCTTAGACTCGTACTATGGCCTACAGGTTAAGGTCTTAACTCTTACTCTGGGCTAATAGCTAAGGTCTTAGACTCGTACTCTTGCCTAATGGTTAAGGTCTTAACTCTCACTCTGGCCGAATAGCTAAGGTCTTAGGCTCGGCCTATGGCCTACTGGTTAAGGTCTTAACACTTACTCTGGCCTAATAGCTAAGGTCTTAGACTCGTACTCTTGCCTAATGGTTAAGGTCTTAACTCTTACTCTGGCCTAATAGCTAAGGTCTTAGACTCGTACTCTGGCCTAATGGTTAAGGTCTTAACTCTTACTCTGGCCTAGTGATTAAGATATTAACTCTTACTCTGGCCTAATAGCTAAGGTCGTAGACTCGTACTCTGGCCTAATGGTTAAGGTATTAACTCTTACTCTGGCCTACTGGTTAAGGTCTTAACTCTTACTCTGGCCTAATAGCTAAGGTCTTAACTCTTACTCTGGCTAATAGCTAAGGTCTTAGACTCGTGCTATGGCCTACAGATTAAGGTCTTAACTCTTACTCTGGCCTACTGGTTATGGTCTTAACTCTTACTCTGGCCTAATAGCTAAGGTCTTAGACTCGTACTCTGGCCTACTGGCTAAGGTCTTAACTCTTACTCTGGCCTAATAGCTAAGGTCTTAACTCTTACTCTGGCCTAATAGCTAAGGTCTTAGACTCGTACTCTGGCCTAATGGTTAAGGTCTTAACTCTTACTCTGGCCTACTGGTTAAGGTCTTAACTCTTACTCAGGCCTACTGGTTAAGGTCCTAACTCTTACTATGGCCTAATAGCTAAGGTCTTAGACTCGTACTCTGGCCTAATGGTTCTGGTCTTAACTCTTACTCTGGCCTACTGGTTAAGGTCTTAACTCTTACTCTGGCCTAATAGCTAAGGTCTTAACTCTTACTCTGGCCTAATAGCTAAGGTCTTAGACTCGTACTCTGGCCTAATGGTTAAGGTCTTAACTCTTACTCTGGGCTAATAGCTAAGGTCTTAATTCTTACTCTGGCCTAATAGCTAAGGTCTTAGACTCGTACTATGGCCTACAGGTTAAGGTCTTAACTCTTACTCTGGCCTACTGGTTAAGGTCTTAACTCTTACTCTGGCCTAATAGCTAAGGTCTTAGACTCGTACTCTGGCCTACTGGTTAAGGTCTTAACTCTTACTCTGGCCTAATAGCTAAGGTCTTAACTCTTACTCTGGCCTAATAGCTAAGGTCTTAGACTCGTACTCTGGCCTAATGGTTAAGGTCTTAACTCTTACTCTGGCCTACTGATTCAGGTCTTAACTCTTACTCTGGCCTAATAGCTAAGGTCGTAGACTCGTACTCTGGCCTAATGGTTAAGGTCTTAACTCTTACTATGGCCTACTGGTAAAGGTCTTAACTCTTACTCTGGCCTAATAGCTAAGGTCTCAACTCTTACTCTGGCCTAATGGTTAAGGTCTTAACTCTTACTCTGGCCTAATAGCTAAGGTCTTAGACTCGTACTCTGGCCTACTGGTTAAGGTCTTAACTCTTACTCTGGCCTAATAGCTAAGGTCTTAACTCTTACTCTGGCTAATAGCTAAGGTCTTAGACTCGTGCTATGGCCTACAGATTAAGGTCTTAACTCTTACTCTGGCCTACTGGTTATGGTCTTAACTCTTCCTCTGGCCTAATAGCTTAGGTCTTAGACTCGTACTATGGCCTACAGGTTAAGGTCTTAACTCTTACTCTGGGCTAATAGCTAAGGTCTTAGACTCGTACTCTTGCCTAATGGTTAAGGTCTTAACTCTCACTCTGGCCGAATAGCTAAGGTCTTAGACTCGGCCTATGGCCTACTGGTTAAGGTCTTAACACTTACTCTGGCCTAATAGCTAAGGTCTTAGACTCGTACTCTTGCCTAATGGTTAAGGTCTTAACTCTTACTCTGGCCTAATAGCTAAGGTCTTAGACTCGTACTCTGGCCTAATGGTTAAGGTCTTAACTCTTACTCTGGCCTAGTGATTAAGATATTAACTCTTACTCTGGCCTAATAGCTAAGGTCGTAGACTCGTACTCTGGCCTAATGGTTAAGGTATTAACTCTTACTCTGGCCTACTGGTTAAGGTCTTAACTCTTACTCTGGCCTAATAGCTAAGGTCTTAACTCTTACTCTGGCTAATAGCTAAGGTCTTAGACTCGTGCTATGGCCTACAGATTAAGGTCTTAACTCTTACTCTGGCCTACTGGTTATGGTCTTAACACTTACTCTGGCCTAATAGCTAAGGTCTTAGACTCGTACTCTGGCCTACTGGCTAAGGTCTTAACTCTTACTCTGGCCTAATAGCTAAGGTCTTAACTCTTACTCTGGCCTAATAGCTAAGGTCTTAGACTCGTACTCTGGCCTAATGGTTAAGGTCTTAACTCTTACTCTGGCCTACTGGTTAAGGTCTTAACTCTTACTCAGGCCTACTGGTTAAGGTCCTAACTCTTACTATGGCCTAATAGCTAAGGTCTTAGACTCGTACTCTGGCCTAATGGTTCTGGTCTTAACTCTTACTCTGGCCTACTGGTTAAGGTCTTAACTCTTACTCTGGCCTAATAGCTAAGGTCTTAACTCTTACTCTGGCCTAATAGCTAAGGTCTTAGACTCGTACTCTGGCCTAATGGTTAAGGTCTTAACTCTTACTCTGGGCTAATAGCTAAGGTCTTAACTCTTACTCTGGCCTAATAGCTAAGGTCTTAGACTCGTACTATGGCCTACAGGTTAAGGTCTTAACTCTTACTCTGGCCTACTGGTTAAGGTCTTAACTCTTACTCTGGCCTAATAGCTAAGGTCTTAGACTCGTACTCTGGCCTACTGGTTAAGGTCTTAACTCTTACTCTGGCCTAATAGCTAAGGTCTTAACTCTTACTCTGGCCTAATAGCTAAGGTCTTAGACTCGTACTCTGGCCTAATGGTTAAGGTCTTAACTCTTACTCTGGCCTACTGATTCAGGTCTTAACTCTTACTCTGGCCTAATAGCTAAGGTCGTAGACTCGTACTCTGGCCTAATGGTTAAGGTCTTAACTCTTACTATGGCCTACTGGTAAAGGTCTTAACTTTTACTCTGGTCTAATAGCTAAGGTCTCAACTCTTACTCTGGCCTAATAGCTAAGGTCTTAACTCTTACTCTGGCCTAATAGCTAAGGTCTTAGACTCGTACTATGGCCTACAGGTTAAGGTCTTAACTCTTACTCTGGGCTAATAGCTAAGGTCTTAGACTCGTACTCTTGCCTAATGGTTAAGGTCTTAACTCTTACTCTGGCCTAATAGCTAAGGTCTTAGACTCGGCCTCTGGCCTACTGGTTAAGGTCTTAACTCTTACTCTGGCCTAATAGCTAAGGTCTTAGACTCGTACTCTTGCCTAATGGTTAAGGTCTTAACTCTTACTCTGGCCTAATAGCTAAGGTCTTAACTCTTACTCTGGCCTAATAGCTAAGGTCTTAGACTCGTACTATGGCCTACAGGTTAAGGTCTTAACTCTTACTCTGGCCTAATAGCTAAGGTCTTAACTCTTACTATGGCCTAATAGCTAAGGTCTTAGACTCGTACTCTTGCCTAATGGTTAAGGTCTTAACTCTTACTCTGGCCTAATAGCTAAGGTCTTAACTCTTACTCTGGCCTAATAGCTAAGGTCTTAGACTCGTACTATGGCCTACAGGTTAAGGTCTTAACTCTTACTCTGGCCTAATAGCTAAGGTCTTAACTCTTACTCTGGCCTAATAGCTAAGGTCTTAGACTCGTACTATGGCCTACTGGTTAAGGTCTTAACTCTTACTCTGGCCTAATAGCTAAGGTCTTAACTCTTACTCTGGCCTAATAGCTAAGGTCTTAACTCTTACTCTGGCCTAATAGCTAAGGTCTTAGACTCGTACTCTGGCCTAATGGTTAAGGTCATAACTCTTACTCTGGCCGAATAGCTAAGGTCTTAGACTCATACTCTGGCCTACTGGCTAAGGTCTTAGCTCCTACTCTGGCCTACTGGTTAAGGTCTTAACTCTTACTCTGGCCTAATAGCTAAGATCTTAGACTCGTACTCTAGCATAATGGTTATGGTGTTAACTCTTACTCTGGCCTACTGGTTAAGGTCTTAACTCTTACTCTGGCCTAATAGCTAAGGTCTTAACTCTTACTCTGGCCTAATAGCTAAGGTCTTAGACTCGTACTCTGGCCTAATGGTTAAGGTCTTAACTCTTACTCTGGGCTAATAGCTAAGGTCTTAACTCTTACTCTGGCCTAATAGCTAAGGTCTTAGACTCGTACTCTGGCCTAATGGTTAAGGTCTTAACTCTTACTCTGGGCTAATAGCTAAGGTCTTAACTCTTACTCTGGCCTAATAGCTAAGGTCTTAGACTCGTACTATGGCCTACAGGTTAAGGTCTTAACTCTTACTCTGGCCTACTGGTTAAGGTCTTAACTCTTACTCTGGCCTAATAGCTAAGGTCTTAGACTCGTACTCTGGCCTACAGGTTAAGGTCTTAACTCTTACTCTGGCCTACTGGTTAAGGTCTTAACTCTTACTCTGGCCTAATAGCTAAGGTCTTAGACTCGTACTCTGGCCTACTGGTTAAGGTCTTAACTCTTACTCTGGCCTAATAGCTAAGGTCTTAACTCTTACTCTGGCCTAATAGCTAAGGTCTTAGACTAGTACTCTGGCCTAATGGTTAAGGTCTTAACTCTTACTCTGGCCTACTGATTCAGGTCTTAACTCTTACTCTGGCCTAATAGCTAAGGTCGTAGGCTCGTACTCTGACCTAATGGTTAAGGTCTTAACTCTTACTCTGGCCTAATAGCTAAGGTCTTAACTCTTACTCTGGCCTAATAGCTAAGGTCTTAACTCTTACTCTGGCCTAATAGCTAAGGTCTTAGACTCGGACTATGGCCTACAGGTTAAGGTCTTAACTCTTACTCTGGGCTAATAGCTAAGTTCTTAGACTCGTACTCTTGCCTAATGGTTAAGGTCTTAACTCTTACTCTGGCCTAATAGCTAAGGTCTTAGACTCGGCCTCTGGCCTACTGGTTAAGGTCTTAACTCTTACTCTGGCCTAATAGCTAAGGTCTTAGACTCGTACTCTTGCCTAATGGTTAAGGTCTTAACTCTTACTCTGGCCTAATAGCTAAGGTCTTAACTCTTACTCTGGCCTAATAGCTAAGGTCATAGACTCGTACTATGGCCTACAGGTTAAGGTCTTAACTCTTACTCTGGCCTAATAGCTAAGGTCTTAGACTCGTACTATGGCCTAATAGCTAAGGTCTTAGACTCGTACTATGGCCTACTGGTTAAGGTCTTAACTCTTTCTCTGGCCTACTAGCTAAGGTCTTAACTCTTACTCTGGCCTAATAGCTAAGGTCTTAGACTCGTACTCTGGCCTAATGGTTAAGGTCATAACTCTTACTCTGGACGAATAGCTAAGGTCTTAGACTCGTACTCTGGCCTACTGGCTAAGGTCTTAGCTCTTACTCTGGCCTACTGGTTAAGGTCTTAACTCTTACTCTGGCCTAATAGCTAAGGTCTTAGACTCGTACTCTAGCATAATGGTTATGGTGTTAACTCTTACTCTGGCCTACTGGTTAAGGTCTTAACTCTTACTCTGGCCTAATAGCTAAGGTCTTAACTCTTACTCTGGCCTAATAGCTAAGGTCTTAACTCTTACTCTGGCCTAATAGCTAAGGTCTTAGACTCGTACTCTGGCCTAATGGTTAAGGTCTTAACTCTTACTCTGGCCTACTGGTTAAGGTCTTAACTCTTACTCAGGCCTACTGGTTAAGGTCCTAACTCTTACTATGGCCTAATAGCTAAGGTCTTAGACTCGTACTCTGGCCTACTGGTTAAGGTCTTAACTCTTACTCTGGCCTAATAGCTAAGGTCTTAACTCTTACTCTGGCCTAATAGCTAAGGTCTTAGACTCGTACTCTGGCCTAATGGTTAAGGTCCTAACTCTTACTCTTGCCTACTGATTCAGGTCTTAACTCTTACTCTGGCCTAATAGCTAAGGTCGTAGACTCGTACTCTGGCCTAATGGTTAAGGTCTTAACTCTTACTATGGCCTACTGGTAAAGGTCTTAACTCTTACTCTGGCCTAATAGCTAAGGTCTTAACTCTTACTCTGGCCTAATAGCTAAGGTCTTAACTCTTACTCTGGCCTAATAGCTAAGGTCTTAGACTCGGCCTCTGGCCTACTGGTTAAGGTCTTAACTCTTACTCTGGCCTAATAGCTAAGGTCTTAGACTCGTACTCTTGCCTAATGGTTAAGGTCTTAACTCTTACTCTGGCCTAATAGCTAAGGTCTTAACTCTTACTCTGGCCTAATAGCTAAGGTCATAGACTCGTACTATGGCCTACAGGTTAAGGTCTTAACTCTTACTCTGGCCTAATAGCTAAGGTCTTAGACTCGTACTATGGCCTAATAGCTAAGGTCTTAGACTCGTACTATGGCCTACTGGTTAAGGTCTTAACTCTTACTCTGGCCTACTAGCTAAGGTCTTAACTCTTACTCTGGCCTAATAGCTAAGGTCTTAGACTCGTACTCTGGCCTAATGGTTAAGGTCATAACTCTTACTCTGGACGAATAGCTAAGGTCTTAGACTCGTACTCTGGCCTACTGGCTAAGGTCTTAGCTCTTACTCTGGCCTACTGGTTAAGGTCTTAACTCTTACTCTGGCCTAATAGCTAAGGTCTTAGACTCGTACTCTAGCATAATGGTTATGGTGTTAACTCTTACTCTGGCCTACTGGTTAAGGTCTTAACTCTTACTCTGGCCTAATAGCTAAGGTCTTAACTCTTACTCTGGCCTAATAGCTAAGGTCTTAACTCTTACTCTGGCCTAATAGCTAAGGTCTTAGACTCGTACTCTGGCCTAATGGTTAAGGTCTTAACTCTTACTCTGGCCTACTGGTTAAGGTCTTAACTCTTACTCAGGCCTACTGGTTAAGGTCCTAACTCTTACTATGGCCTAATAGCTAAGGTCTTAGACTCGTACTCTGGCCTACTGGTTAAGGTCTTAACTCTTACTCTGGCCTAATAGCTAAGGTCTTAACTCTTACTCTGGCCTAATAGCTAAGGTCTTAGACTCGTACTCTGGCCTAATGGTTAAGGTCCTAACTCTTACTCTTGCCTACTGATTCAGGTCTTAACTCTTACTCTGGCCTAATAGCTAAGGTCGTAGACTCGTACTCTGGCCTAATGGTTAAGGTCTTAACTCTTACTATGGCCTACTGGTAAAGGTCTTAACTCTTACTCTGGCCTAATAGCTAAGGTCTTAACTCTTACTCTGGCCTAATAGCTAAGGTCTTAACTCTTACTCTGGCCTAATAGCTAAGGTCTTAGACTCGTACCCTGGCCTAATGGTTAAGGTCTTAACTCTTACTCTGGCCTAATAGCTAAGGTCTTAACTCTTACTCTGGCCTAGTAGCTAAAGTCTTAGACTCGTACTCTGGCCTACTGGTTAAGGTCTTAACTCTTACTCTGGCCTAATTGCTAAGGTCTTAGACTCGTACTATGGCCTACTCGTTAAGGTCTTAACTCTTACTCTGCCCTAATAGCTAAGGTATTAACTCTTACTCTGGCCTAATAGCTAAGGTCTTAGACCCGTACTCTGGCCTAATGGTTAAGGTCTTAACTCTTACTCTGACCTAATAGCTAAGGTCTTAGACTCATACTCTGGCCTACTGGTTAAGGTCTTAACTCTTACTCTGGCCTAATAGCTAAGGTCTTAACTCTTACTCTGGCTAATAGCTAAGGTCTTAGACTCGTGCTCTGGCCTAAAGGTTAAGGTCTTAACTCTTACTCTGGCCGAATAGCTATGGTCTTATACTCGTACTCTGGCCTACTGGTTAAGGTATTAACTCTTACTCTGGCATACTGGTTAAGGTCTTAACTCTTACTCTGGCCTAATAGCTAAGGTCTTAGACTCGTACTCTGGCCTACTGGTTAAGGTCTTAACTCTTACTCTGGCCTAATAGCTAAGGTCTTAACTCTTACTCTGGCCTAATAGCTAAGGTCTTAGACTCGTACTCTAGACTAATGGTTAAGGTCTTAACTCTTACTCTGGCCAAATAGCTAAGGTCTTAACTCTTACTCTGGCCTAATAGCTAAGGTCTTAACTCTTTCTCTGGCCTAATAGCTAAGGTCATAACTCTTACTCTGGCCTAATAGCTAAGGTCTTAACTCTTACTCTGGCCTAATAGCTAAGGTCTTAACTCTTACTCTTGTTGTAACGCTTTTCGCCCTAAGTGGGATGGGTATGCCCAGACGTGGGTCCCGTGCTTACTACGCTACTGGAGTAAAGCTATTCTGGCTGATGACGGCTGATAGCCATAAACCGGTCCTAGGATGCTTGATTCCGGTCCAGGGAAGACATGGCTTGGCAGTTCGGGCTGGACTGTTCCCATGAGGCACAGGGTCAAGCCTGATTTGCATATGGCCATGTCTGAACTGGGGTGGCGTAGTGGGCAAAAGAACAATGGATTTAACCCAGATCTCTTGACTGGGGGAGAATGTTTGCATTGTCAGCATTCCGTCCATCATTTGTTTGTTGTAACGCTTTTCGCCCTAAGTGGGATGGGTATGCCCAGACGTGGGTCCCGTGCGAACTACGCCACTGGAGTCAAGCTATTCTGGCTGATGACGGCTGATAGCCAGAAACCGGTCCTAGGATGCTTGATTCCGGTCCAGGGAAGACATGGCTTGGCAGTTCGGGCTGGACTGTTCCCATGAGGCACAGGGTCAAGCCTGATTTGCATATGGCCATGTCTGAACTGGGGTGGCGTAGTGGGCAAAAAAACCATGGATTTAACCCAGATCTCTTGACTGGAGGAGAATGTTTGCATTGTCAGCATTCCGTCCATCATTTGTTTGTTGTAACGCTTTTCGCCCTAAGTGGGATGGGTATGCCCAGACGTGGGTCCCGTGCTCACTACGCCACTGGAGTCAAGCTATTCTGGCTGATGACGGCTGATAGCCAGAAACCGGTCCTAGGATGCTTGATTCCGGTCCAGGGAAGACATGGCTTGGCAGTTCGGGCTGGACTGTTCCCATGAGGCACAGGGTCAAGCCTGATTTGCATATGGCCATGTCTGAACTGGGGTGGCGTAGTGGGCAAAAGAACAATGGATTTAACCCAGATCTCTTGACTGGGGGAGAATGTTTGCATTGTCAGCATTCCGTCCATCATTTGTTTGTTGTAACGCTTAACTCTTACTCTGGCCTAATATCTAAGGTCTTAGACTCGTACTCTGGCCTAATGGTTAAGGTCTTAACTCTTACTCTGGCCTACTGGTTACGGTCTTAACTCTTACTCAGGACTACTGGTTAAGGTCTTAACTCTTACTCTGGCCTACTGGTTAAGGTCTTAACTCTTACTCTGGCCTAATAGCTAAGGTCTTAACTCTTACTCTGGCCTAATAGCTAAGGTCTTAGACTCGTACTCTGGCCTAATGGTTAAGGTCTTAACTCTTACTCTGGCCTAATAGCTAAGGTCTTAACTCTTTCTCTGGCCTAATAGCTAAGGTCTTAGACTCGTACTATGGCCTACAGGTTAAGGTCTTAACTCTTACTCTGGCCTACTGGTTAAGGTCTTAACTCTTACTCTGGCCTAATAGCTAAGGTCTTAGACTCGTACTCTGGCCTACTGGTTATGGTCTTAACTCTTACTCTAGCCTAATAGCTAAGGTCTTAACTCTTACTCTGGCCTAATAGCTAAGGTCTTAGACTCGTACTCTGGCCTTATGGTTAAGGTCTTAACTCTTACTCTGGCCTACTGATTCAGGTCTTAACTCTTACTCTGGCCTAATAGCTAAGGTCGTAGACGCGTACTCTGGCCTAATGGTTAAGGTCTTAACTCTTACTATGGCCTACTGGTAAAGGTCTTAACTCTTACTCTGGCCTAATAGCTAAGGTCTTAACTCTTACTCTGGCCTAATAGCTAAGGTCTTAACTCTTACTCTGGCCTAATAGCTAAGGTCTTAGACTCGTACTCTGGCCTAATGGTTAAGGTCTTAACTCTTACTCTGGCCTAATAGCTAAGGTCTTAGACTCGTACTCTGGCCTACTGGTTAAGGTCTTAACTCTTACTCTGGCCTAATAGCTAAGGTCTTAACTCTTACTCTGGCTAATAGCTAAGGTCTTAGACTTGTGCTATGGCCTACAGATTAAGGTCTTAACTCTTACTCTGGCCTACTGGTTATGGTCTTAACTCTTACTCTGGCCTAATAGCTTAGGTCTTAGACTCGTACTATGGCCTACAGGTTAAGGTCTTAACTCTTACTCTGGGCTAATAGCTAAGGTCTTAGACTCGTACTCTTGCCTAATGGTTAAGGTCTTAACTCTCACTCTGGCCGAATAGCTAAGGTCTTAGACTCGGCCTATGGCCTACTGGTTAAGGTCTTAACACTTACTCTGGCCTAATAGCTAAGGTCTTAGACTCGTACTCTTGCCTAATGGTTAAGGTCTTAACTCTTACTCTGGCCTAATAGCTAAGGTCTTAGACTCGTACTCTGGCCTAATGGTTAAGGTCTTAACTCTTACTCTGGCCTAGTGATTAAGATATTAACTCTTACTCTGGCCTAATAGCTAAGGTCGTAGACTCGTACTCTGGCCTAATGGTTAAGGTCTTAACTCTTACTCTGGCCTACTGGTTAAGGTCTTAGCTCTTACTCTGGCATACTGGTTAAGGTCTTAACTCTTACTATGGCTTAATAGCTAAGGTCTTAACTCTTACTCTGGCCTAATATCTAAGGTCTTAGACTCGTACTCTGGCCTAATGGTTAAGGTCTTAACTCTTACTCTGGCCTAATAGCTAAGGTCTTAACTCTTACTCTGGCCTAATAGCTAAGGTCTTAGACTTGTACTCTGGCCTAATGGTTAAGGTCTTAACTCTTACTCTGGCCTAATAGCTAAGGTCTTAACTCTTACTCTGGCCTCATAGCTAAGGTCTTAGACTCGTACTCTGGCCTCCTGGTTAAGGTCTTAACTCTTACTCTGGCCTACTGGTTAAGGTCTTAACTCCTACTCTGGCCTAATAGCTAATGTCTTAGACTCGTACTCTGGGCTACTGGTTAAGGTCTTAACTCTTACTCTGGCCTAATAGCTAAGGTCTTAACTCTTACTCTGGCCTAATAGATAAGGTCTTAGACTCGTACTCTGGCCTGATGGTTAAGGTCTTAACTCTTACTCTGGCCTACTGATTTAGGTCTTAACTCTTACTCTGGCCTAATAGCTAAGGTCGTAGACTCGTACTCTGGCCTAAAGGTTACCGTCTTAACTCTTACTATGGCCTACTGGTAAAGGTCTTAACTCTTACTCTGGCCTAATAGCTAAGGTCTTAACTCTTACTCTGGTCTAATAGCTAAGGTCTTAACTCTTACTCTGGCCTAATAGCTAAGGTCTTAGACTCGTACTCTGGCCTAATGGTTAAGGTATTAACTCTTACTCTGGCCTAATGGTTAAGGTCTTAACTCTTACTCTGGCCTAATAGCTAAGGTCTTAGACTCGTACTCTGGCCTACTGGTTAAGGTCTTAACTCTTACTCTGGCCTAATAGCTAAGGTCTTAACTCTTACTCTGGCTAATAGCTAAGGTCTTAGACTCGTGCTATGGCCTACAGATTAAGGTCTTAACTCTTACTCTGGCCTACTGGTTATGGTCTTAACTCTTACTCTGGCCTAATAGCTTAGGTCTTAGACTCGTACTATGGCCTACAGGTTAAGGTCTTAACTCTTACTCTGGGCTAATAGCTAAGGTCTTAGACTCGTACTCTTGCCTAATGGTTAAGGTCTTAACTCTCACTCTGGCCGAATAGCTAAGGTCTTAGACTCGGCCTATGGCCTACTGGTTAAGGTCTTAACACTTACTCTGGCCTAATAGCTAAGGTCTTAGACTCGTACTCTTGCCTAATGGTTAAGGTCTTAACTCTTACTCTGGCCTAATAGCTAAGGTCTTAGACTCGTACTCTGGCCTAATGGTTAAGGTCTTAACTCTTACTCTGGCCTAGTGATTAAGATATTAACTCTTACTCTGGCCTAATAGCTAAGGTCGTAGACTCGTACTCTGGCCTAATGGTTAAGGTCTTAACTCTTACTCTGGCCTACTGGTTAAGGTCTTAGCTCTTACTCTGGCATACTGGTTAAGGTCTTAACTCTTACTATGGCTTAATAGCTAAGGTCTTAACTCTTACTCTGGCCTAATATCTAAGGTCTTAGACTCGTACTCTGGCCTAATGGTTAAGGTCTTAACTCTTACTCTGGCCTAATAGCTAAGGTCTTAACTCTTACTCTGGCCTAATAGCTAAGGTCTTAGACTTGTACTCTGGCCTAATGGTTAAGGTCTTAACTCTTACTCTGGCCTAATAGCTAAGGTCTTAACTCTTACTCTGGCCTCATAGCTAAGGTCTTAGACTCGTACTCTGGCCTCCTGGTTAAGGTCTTAACTCTTACTCTGGCCTACTGGTTAAGGTCTTAACTCCTACTCTGGCCTAATAGCTAATGTCTTAGACTCGTACTCTGGCCTACTGGTTAAGGTCTTAACTCTTACTCTGGCCTAATAGCTAAGGTCTTAACTCTTACTCTGGCCTAATAGCTAAGGTCTTAGACTCGTACTCTGGCCTGATGGTTAAGGTCTTAACTCTTACTCTGGCCTACTGATTTAGGTCTTAACTCTTACTCTGGCCTAATAGCTAAGGTCGTAGACTCGTACTCTGGCCTAATGGTTACCGTCTTAACTCTTACTATGGCCTACTGGTAAAGGTCTTAACTCTTACTCTGGCCTAATAGCTAAGGTCTTAACTCTTACTCTGGTCTAATAGCTAAGGTCTTAACTCTTACTCTGGCCTAATAGCTAAGGTCTTAGACTCGTACTCTGGCCTAATGGTTAAGGTATTAACTCTTACTCTGGCCTACTGGTTAAGGTCTTAACTCTTACTCTGGCCTAATAGCTAAGGTCTTAACTCTTACTCTGGCTAATAGCTAAGGTCTTAGACTCGTGCTATGGCCTACAGATTAAGGTCTTAACTCTTACTCTGGCCTACTGGTTATGGTCTTAACTCTTACTCTGGCCTAATAGCTAAGGTCTTAGACTCGTACTATGGCCTACAGGTTAAGGTCTTAACTCTTACTCTGGGCTAATAGCTAAGGTCTTAGACTCATACTCTTGCCTAATGGTTAAGGTCTTAACTCTTACTCTGGCCTAATAGCTAAGGTCTTAGACTCGGCCTCTGGCCTACTGGTTAAGGTCTTAACTCTTACTCTGGCCTAATAGCTAAGGTCTTAGACTCGTACTCTTGCCTAATGGTTAAGGTCTTAACTCTTACTCTGGCCTAATAGCTAAGGTCTTAACTCTTACTCTGGCCTAATAGCTAAGGTCTTAGACTCGTACTATGGCCTACAGGTTAAGGTCTTAACTCTTACTCTGGCCTAATAGCTAAGGTTTTAACTCTTACTCTGGCCTAATAGCTAAGGTCTTAGACTCGTACTATGGCCTACTGGTTAAGGTCTTAACTCTTACTCTGGCCTAATAGCTAAGGTCTTAACTCTTACTCTGGCCTAATAGCTAAGGTCTTAACTCTTACTCTGGCCTAATAGCTAAGGTCTTAGACTCGTACTCTGGCCTAATGGTTAAGGTCATAACTCTTACTCTGGCCGAATAGCTAAGGTCTTAGACTCATACTCTGGCCTACTGGCTAAGGTCTTAGCTCTTACTCTGGCCTACTGGTTAAGGTCTTAACTCTTACTCTGGCCTAATAGCTAAGGTCTTAGACTCGTACTCTAGCATAATGGTTATGGTGTTAACTCTTACTCTGGCCTACTGGTTAAGGTCTTAACTCTTACTCTGGCCTAATAGCTAAGGTTGTAACTCTTACTCTGGCCTAATAGCTAAGGTCTTAACTCTTACTCTGGCCTAATAGCTAAGGTCTTAGACTCGTACTCTGGCCTAATGGTTAAGGTCTTAACTCTTACTCTGGCCTACTGGTTAAGGTCTTAACTCTTACTCAGGCCTACTGGTTAAGGTCCTAACTCTTAATATGGCCTAAGAGCTAAGGTCTTAGACTCGTACTCTGGCCTAATGGTTCAGGTCTTAAATCTTTCTCTGGCCTACTGGTTAAGGTCTTAACTCTTACTCTGGCCTAATAGCTAAGGTCTTAACTCTTACTCTGGCCTAATAGCTAAGGTCTTAGACTCGTACTCTGGCTTAATGGTTAAGGTCTTAACTCTTACTCTGGGCTAATAGCTAAGGTCTAAACTCTTACTCTGGCCTAATAGCTAAGGTCTTAGACTCGTACTATGGCCTACAGGTTAAGGTCTTAACTCTTACTCTGGCCTACTGGTTAAGGTCTTAACTCTTACTCTGGCCTAATAGCTAAGGTCTTAGACTCGTACTCTGGCCTACTGGTTAAGGTCTTAACTCTTACTCTGGCCTAATAGCTAAGGTCTTAACTCTTACTCTGGCCTAATAGCTAAGGTCTTAGACTCGTACTCTGGCCTAATGGTTAAGGTCTTAACTCTTATTCTGGCCTACTGATTCAGGTCTTAACTCTTACTCTGGCCTAATAGCTAAGGTCGTAGACTCGTACTCTGGCCTAATGGTTAAGGTCTTAACTCTTACTATGGCCTACTGGTAAAGGTCTTAACTCTTACTCTGGCCTAATAGCTAAGGTCTTAACTCTTACTCTGGCCTAATAGCTAAGGTCTTAGACTCGTACTCTGGCCTAATGGTTAAGGTGTTAACTCTTACTCTGGCATAATAGCTAAGGTCTTAACTCTTACTCTGGCCTAATAGCTAAGGTCTTAGACTCGTACTATGGCCTACAGGTTAAGGTCTTAACTCTTACTCTGGCCTACAGGTTAAGGTCTTAACTCTTACTCTGGCCTAATAGCTAAGGTCTTAGACTCGTACTCTGGCCTACTGGTTAAGGTCTTAACTCTTACTCTAGCCTAATAACTAAGGTCTTAACTCTTACTCTGGCCTAATAGCTAAGGTCTTAGACTCGTACTCTGGCCTTATGGTTAAGGTCTTAACTTTTACTCTGGCCTACTGATTCAGGTCTTAACTCTTAATCTGGCCTAATAGCTAAGGTCGTAGACGCGTACTCTGGCCTAATGGTTAAGGTCTTAACTCTTACTATGGCCTACTGGTAAAGGTCTTAACTCTTACTCTGGCCTAATAGCTAAGGTCTTAACTCTTACTCTGGCCTAATAGCTAAGGTCTTAACTCTTACTCTGGCCTAATAGCTAAGGTCTTAGACTCGTACTCTGGCCTAATGGTTAAGGTCTTAACTCTTACTCTGGCCTAATAGCTAAGGTCTTAGACTCGTACTCTGGCCTACTGGTTAAGGTCTTAACTCTTACTCTGGCCTAATAGCTAAGGTCTTAACTCTTACTCTGGCTAATAGCTAAGGTCTTAGACTTGTGCTATGGCCTACAGATTAAGGTCTTAACTCTTACTCTGGCCTACTGGTTATGGTCTTAACTCTTACTCTGGCCTAATAGCTTAGGTCTTAGACTCATACTATGGCCTACAGGTTAAGGTCTTAACTCTTACTCTGGGCTAATAGCTAAGGTCTTAGACTCGTACTCTTGCCTAATGGTTAAGGTCTTAACTCTTACTCTGGCCTAATAGCTAAGGTCTTAGACTCGGCATATGGCCTACTGGTTAAGGTCTTAACACTTACTCTGGCCTAATAGCTAAGGTCTTAGACTCGTACTCTGGCCTAATGGTTAAGGTCTTAACTCTTACTCTGGCCTAGTGATTAAGATATTAACTCTTACTCTGGCCTAATAGCTAAGGTCGTAGACTCGTAACCTGGCCTAATGGTTAAGGTCTTAACTCTTACTCTGGCCTACTGGTTAAGGTCTTAGCTCTTACTCTGGCATACTGGTTAAGGTCTTAACTCTTACTATGGCCTAATAGCTAAGGTCTTAACTTTTACTCTGGCCTAATATCTAAGGTCTTAGACTCGTACTCTGGCCTAATGGTTAAGGTCTTAACTCTTACTCTGGCCTAATAGCTAAGGTCTTAACTCTTACTCTGGCCCAATAGCTAAGGTCTTAGACTTGTACTCTGGCCTAATGGTTAAGGTCTTAACTCTTACTCTGGCCTAATAGCTAAGGTCTTAACTCTTACTCTGGCCTAATAGCTAAGGTCTTAGACTCGTACTCTGGCCTCCTGGTTAAGGTCTTAACTCTTACTCTGGCCTACTGGTTAAGGTCTTAACTCCTACTCTGTCCTAATAGCTAATGTCTTAGACTCGTACTCTGGCCTACTGGTTAAGGTCTTAACTCTTACTCTGGCCTAATAGCTAAGGTCTTAACTCTTACTCTGGCCTAATAGCTAAGGTCTTAGACTCGTACTCTGGCCTGATGGTTAGGTCTTAACTCTTACTCTGTCCTACTGATTCAGGTCTTAACTCTTACTCTGGCCTAATAGCTAAGGTCGTAGACTCGTACTCTGGCCTAATGGTTACGGTCTTAACTCTTACTATGGCCTACTGGTAAAGGTCTTAACTCTTACTCTGGCCTAATAGCTAAGGTCTTAACTCTTACTCTGGTCTAATAGCTAAGGTCTTAACTCTTACTCTGGCCTAATAGCTAAGGTCTTAGACTCGTACTCTGGCCTAATGGTTAAGGTATTAACTCTTACTCTGGCCTACTGGTTAAGGTCTTAACTCTTACTCGGGCCTAATAGCTAAGGTCGTAACTCTTACTCTGGCTAATAGCTAAGGTCTTAGACTCGTGCTATGGCCTACAGATTAAGGTCTTAACTCTTACTCTGGCCTACTGGTTATGGTCTTAACTCTTACTCTGGCCTAATAGCTAAGGTCTTAGACTCGTACTATGGCCTACAGGTTAAGGTCTTAACTCTTACTCTGGGCTAATAGCTAAGGTCTTAGACTCGTACTCTTGCCTAATGGTTAAGGTCTTAACTCTTACTCTGGCCTAATAGCTAAGGTCTAAGACTCGGCCTCTGGCCTACTGGTTAAGGTCTTAACTCTTACTCTGGCCTAATAGCTAAGGTCTTAGACTCGTACTCTTGCTTAATGGTTAAGGTCTTAACTCTTACTCTGGCCTAATAGCTAAGGTCTTAGACTCGTACTATGGCCTACAGGTTAAGGTCTTAACTCTTACTCTGGCCTAATAGCTAAGGTCTTAACTCTTACTCTGGCCTAATAGCTAAGGTCTTAGACTCGTACTATGGCCTACTGGTTAAGGTCTTAACTCTTACTCTGGCCTAATAGCTAAGGTCTTAACTCTTACTCTGGCCTAATAGCTAAGGTCTTAACTCTTACTCTGGCCTAATAGCTAAGGTCTTAGACTCGTACTCTGGCCTAATGGTTAAGGTCATAACTCTTACTCTGGCCGAATAGCTAAGGTCTTAGACTCGTACTCTGGCCTACTGGCTAAGGTCTTAGCTCTTACTCTGGCCTACTGGTTAAGGTCTTAACTCTTACTCTGGCCTAATAGCTAAGGTCTTAGACTCGTACTCTAGCATAATGGTTATGGTGTTAACTCTTACTCTGGCCTACTGGTTAAGGTCTTAACTCTTACTCTGGCCTAATAGCTAAGGTCGTAACTCTTACTCTGGCCTAATAGCTAAGGTCTTAACTCTTACTCTGGCCTAATAGCTAAGGTCTTAGACTCGTACTCTGGCCTAATGGTTAAGGTCTTAACTCTTACTCTGGCCTACTGGTTAAGGTCTTAACTCTTACTCAGGCCTACTGGTTAAGGTCCTAACTCTTACTATGGCCTAATAGCTAAGGTCTTAGACTCGTACTCTGGCCTAATGGTTCAGGTCTTAACTATTACTCTGGCCTACTGGTTATGGTCTTACCTCTTACTCTGGCCTAATAGCTAAGGTCTTAACTCTTACTCAGGCCTAATAGCTAAGGTCTTAGACTCGTACTCTGGCCTAATGGTTAAGGTCTTAACTCTTACTCTGGGCTAATAGCTAAGGTCTTAACTCTTACTCTGGCCTAATAGCTAAGGTCTTAGACTCGTACTATGGCCTACAGGTTAAGGTCGTAACTCTTACACTGGCCTACTGGTTAAGGTCTTAACTCTTACTCTGGCCTAATAGCTAAGGTCTTAGACTCGTACTCTGGCCTACTGGTTAAGGTCTTAACTCTTACTCTGGCCTAATAGCTAAGGTCTTAACTCTTACTCTGGCCTAATAGCTAAGGTCTTAGACTCGTACTCTGGCCTAATGGTTAAGGTCTTAACTCTTACTCTGGCCTACTGATTCAGGTCTTAACTCTTACTCTGGCCTAATAGCTAAGGTCGTAGACTCGTACTCTGGCCTAATGGTTAAGGTCTTAACTCTTACTATGGCCTACTGGTAAAGGTCTTAACTCTTACTCTGGCCTAATAGCTAAGGTCTTAACTCTTACTCTGGCCTAACAGCTAAGGTCTTAGACTCGTACTCTGGCCTAATGGTTAAGGTCTTAACTCTTACTCTGGCCTAATGGCTAAGGTCTTAACTCTTACTCTGGCCTAGTAGCTAAAGTCTTAGACTCGTACTCTGGCCTACTGGTTAAGGTCTTAACTCTTACTCTGGCCTAATTGCTAAGGTCTTAGACTCGTACTATGGCCTACTCGTTAAGGTCTTAACTCTTACTCTGGCCTAATAGCTAAGGTATTAACTCTTACTCTGGCCTAATAGCTAAGGTCTTAGACTCGTACTCTGGCCTAATGGTTAAGGTCTTAACTCTTACTCTGACCTAATAGCTAAGGTCTTAGACTCGTACTCTGGCCTACTGGTTAAGGTCTTAACTCTCACTCTGGCCTAATAGCTAAGGTCTTAACTCTTACTCTGGCTAATAGCTAAGGTCTTAGACTCGTGCTATGGCCTACAGATTAAGGTCTTAACTCTTACTCTGGCCTTCTGGTTATGATCTTAACTCTTACTCTGGCCTAATAGCTAAGGTCTTAGACTCGTACTATGGCCTACAGGTTAAGGTCTTAACTCTTACTCTGGGCTAATAGCTAAGGTCTTAGACTCGTACTCTTGCCTAATGGTTAAGGTCTTAACTCTTACTCTGACCTAATAGCTAAGGTCTTAGACTCGGCCTCTGGCCTACTGGTTAAGGTCTTAACTCTTACTCTGGCCTAATAGCTAAAGTCTTAGACTTGTACTCTTGCCTAATGGTTAAGGTCTTAACTCTTACTCTGGCCTAATAGCTAAGGTCTTAGACTCGTACTCTGGCCTAATGGTTAAGGTCTTAACTCTTACTCTGGCCTAATAGCTAAGGTCTTAGACTCGTACTATGGCCTACAGGTTAAGGTCTTATCTCTTACTCTGGCCTAATAGCTAAGGTCTTAGACTCGTACTCTAGCCTACAGGTTAAGGTCTTAACTCTTACTGTGGCCTAATAGCTAAGGACTTAGACTCGTACTGTGGCCTAATAGCTAAGGTCTTAACTCTTACTCTGGCCTAATAGCTAAGGTCTTCGACTCGTACTCTGGCCTAATGGTTAAGGTCTTAACTCTTACTCTGGTCAACTGGTTAAGGTTTTAACTCTTACTCTGGCCTAATAGCTAAGGTCTTAGACTCGTACTCTGGCCTAATGGTTAAGGTCTTAACTCTTACTCTGGCCTACTGGTTAAGGTCTTAACTCTTACTCTGACCTCATAGCTAAGGTCTTAGACTCTTACTCTAGCCTAATGGTTAAGGTCTTAACTCTTACTCTGGCCAAATAGATTTTGTCTTAGACTCGTACTCTGGCCTACTGGTTAATGTATTAACTCTTACTCTGGCCTACTGGCTAAGGTCTTAACTCTTACTCTGGCCTAATAGCTAAGGTCTTAGACTCGTACTCTGGCCTAATGATTAAGGTCTTAACTCTTACTCTGGCCTACTGGTTAAGGTCTTAACTCTTACTCTGGCCTAATAGCTAAGGTCTTAACTCTTACTCTGGCCTAATAGCTAAGGTCTTAACTCTTACTCTGGCCTAATAGCTAAGGTCTTAGACTCGTACTCTGGCCTAATGGTTAAGGTCATAACTCTTACTCTGGCCGAATAGCTAAGGTCTTAGACTCGTACTCTGGCCTACTGGTTAAGGTCTTAGCTCTTACTCTGGCCTACTGGTTAAGGTCTTAACTCTTACTATGGCCTAATAGCTATGGTCTTAACTCTTACTCTGGCCTAATATCTAAGGTCTTAGACTCGTACTCTGGCCTAATGGTTAAGGTCTTAACTCTTACTCTGGCCTAATAGCTAAGGTCTTAACTCTTACTCTGGCCTAATAGCTAAGGTCTTAGACTCGTACTCTGGCCTCCTGGTTAAGGTCTTAACTCTTACTTTGGCCTACTGGTTAAGGTCTTAACTCTTACTCTGGCCTAATAGCTAAAGTCTTAGACTCGTACTCTGGCCTAATGGTTAAGGTCTGAACTCTTTCTCTGGCCTAATAGCTAATGTCTTAGACTCGTACTATGGCCTACAGGTTAAGGTCTTAACTCTTACTCTGGCCTAATAGCTAAGGTCTTAACACTTACTCTGGCCTAATAGCTAAGGTCTTAGACTCGTACTCTGGCCTCCTGGTTAAGGTCTTAACTTTTACTCTGGCCTACTGGTTAAGGTCTTAACTCTTACTCTGGCCTAATAGCTAAAGTCTTAGACTCGTACTCTGGCCTACTGGTTAAGGTCTTAACTCTTACTCTGGCCTAATAGCTAAGGTCTTAACTCTTACTCTGGCCTAATAGCTAAGGTCTTAGACTCGTACTCTGGCCTAATGGTTAAGGTCTTAACTCTTACTCTGGCCTACTGATTCAGGTCTTAACTCTTACTCTGGCCTAATAGCTAAGGTCGTAGACTCGTACTCTGGCGTAATGGTTAAGGACTTAACTCTTACTATGGCCTACTGGTAAAGGTCTTAACTCTTACTCTGGCCTAATAGCTAAGGTCTTATCTCTTACTCTGGTCTAATAGCTAAGGTCTTAACTCTTACTCTGGCCTAATAGCTAAGGTCTTAGACTCGTACTCTGGCCTAATGGTTAAGGTCTTAACTCTTACTCTGGCCTAATAGCTAAGGTCTTAGACTCATACTCTGGCCTAATGGTTAAGGTCTTAACTCTTACTCTGGCCTAATAGCTAAGGTCTTAGACTCGTACTATGGCCTACAGGTTAAGGTCTTAACTCTTACTCTGGCCTAATAGCTAAGGTCTTAGACTCGTACTATGGCCTACAGGTTAAGGTCTTATCTCTTACTCTGGCCTAAGAGCTAAGGTCTTAGACTCGTACTCTAGCCTACAGGTTAAGGTCTTAACTCTTACTGTGGCCTAATAGCTAAGGACTTAGACTCGTACTGTGGCCTAATAGCTAAGGTCTTAACTCTTACTCTGGCCTAATAGCTAAGGTCTTCGACTCGTACTCTGGCCTAATGGTTAAGGTCTTAACTCTTACTCTGGTCAACTGGTTAAGGTTTTTACTCGTACTCTGGCCTAATAGCTAAGGTCTTAGACTCGTACTCTGGCCTAATGGTTAAGGTCTTAACTCTTACTCTGGCCGAATAGCTATGGTCTTATACTCGTACTCTGGCATACTGGTTAAGGTATTAACTCTTACTCTGGCATACTGGTTAAGGTCTTAACTCTTACTCTGGCCTAATAGATAAGGTCTTAGACTCGTACTCTGGCCTAATGGTTAAGGTCTTAACTCTTACTCTGGCCTACTGGTTAAGGTCTTAACTCTTACTCTGGCCTAATAGCTAAGGTCTTAACTCTTACTCTGGCCTAATAGCTAAGGTCTTAGACTCGCACTCTGGCCTAATGGTTAAGGTCATAACTCTTACTCTGGCTGAATAGCTAAGGTCTTAGACTCGTACTCTGGCCTACTGGTTAATGTTTTAGCTCTTACTCTGGCCTACTGGTTAAGGTCTTAACTCTTACTATGGCTTAATAGCTAAGGTCTTAACTCTTACTCTGGCCTAATATCTAAGGTCTTAGACTCGTACTCTGGCCTAATGGTTAAGGTCTTAATTCTTACTCTGGCCTAATAGCTAAGGTCTTAACTCTTACTCTGGCTAATAGCTAAGGTCTTAGACTCGTGCTATGGCCTACAGATTAAGGTCTTAACTCTTACTCTGGCCTTCTGGTTATGATCTTAACTCTTACTCTGGCCTAATAGCTAAGGTCTTAGACTCGTACTATGGCCTACAGGTTAAGGTCTTAACTCTTACTCTGGGCTAATAGCTAAGGTCTTAGACTCGTACTCTTGCCTAATGGTTAAGGTCTTAACTCTTACTCTGACCTAATAGCTAAGGTCTTAGACTCGGCCTCTGGCCTACTGGTTAAGGTCTTAACTCTTACTCTGGCCTAATAGCTAAAGTCTTAGACTTGTACTCTTGCCTAATGGTTAAGGTCTTAACTCTTACTCTGGCCTAATAGCTAAGGTCTTAGACTCGTACTCTGGCCTAATGGTTAAGGTCTTAACTCTTACTCTGGCCTAATAGCTAAGGTCTTAGACTCGTACTATGGCCTACAGGTTAAGGTCTTAACTCTTACTCTGGCCTAATAGCTAAGGTCTTAGACTCGTACTATGGCCTACAGGTTAAAGTCTTATCTCTTACTCTGGCCTAATAGCTAAGGTCTTAGACTCGTACTCTAGCCTACAGGTTAAGGTCTTAACTCTTACTGTGGCCTAATAGCTAAGGACTTAGACTCGTACTGTGGCCTAATAGCTAAGGTCTTAACTCTTACTCTGGCCTAATAGCTAAGGTCTTCGACTCGTACTCTGGCCTAATGGTTAAGGTCTTAACTCTTACTCTGGTCAACTGGTTAAGGTTTTAACTCTTACTCTGGCCTAATAGCTAAGGTCTTAGACTCGTACTCTGGCCTAATGGTTAAGGTCTTAACTCTTACTCTGGCCTACTGGTTAAGGTCTTAACTCTTACTCTGACCTCATAGCTAAGGTCTTAGACTCTTACTCTAGCCTAATGGTTAAGGTCTTAACTCTTACTCTGGCCAAATAGATTTTGTCTTAGACTCGTACTCTGGCCTACTGGTTAATGTATTAACTCTTACTCTGGCCTACTGGCTAAGGTCTTAACTCTTACTCTGGCCTAATAGCTAAGGTCTTAGACTCGTACTCTGGCCTAATGATTAAGGTCTTAACTCTTACTCTGGCCTACTGGTTAAGGTCTTAACTCTTACTCTGGCCTAATAGCTAAGGTCTTAACTCTTACTCTGGCCTAATAGCTAAGGTCTTAACTCTTACTCTGGCCTAATAGCTAAGGTCTTAGACTCGTACTCTGGCCTAATGGTTAAGGTCATAACTCTTACTCTGGCCGAAAAGCTAAGGTCTTAGACTCGTACTCTGGCCTACTGGTTAAGGTCTTAGCTCTTACTCTGGCCTACTGGTTAAGGTCTTAACTCTTACTATGGCCTAATAGCTATGGTCTTAACTCTTACTCTGGCCTAATATCTAAGGTCTTAGACTCGTACTCTGGCCTAATGGTTAAGGTCTTAACTCTTACTCTGGCCTAATAGCTAAGGTCTTAACTCTTACTCTGGCCTAATAGCTAAGGTCTTAGACTCGTACTCTGGCCTCCTGGTTAAGGTCTTAACTCTTACTTTGGCCTACTGGTTAAGGTCTTAACTCTTACTCTGGCCTAATAGCTAAAGTCTTAGACTCGTACTCTGGCCTAATGGTTAAGGTCTGAACTCTTTCTCTGGCCTAATAGCTAATGTCTTAGACTCGTACTATGGCCTACAGGTTAAGGTCTTAACTCTTACTCTAGCCTAATAGCTAAGGTCTTAACACTTACTCTGGCCTAATAGCTAAGGTCTTAGACTCGTACTCTGGCCTCCTGGTTAAGGTCTTAACTTTTACTCTGGCCTACTGGTTAAGGTCTTAACTCTTACTCTGGCCTAATAGCTAAAGTCTTAGACTCGTACTCTGGCCTACTGGTTAAGGTCTTAACTCTTACTCTGGCCTAATAGCTAAGGTCTTAACTCTTACTCTGGCCTAATAGCTAAGGTCTTAGACTCGTACTCTGGCCTAATGGTTAAGGTCTTAACTCTTACTCTGGCCTACTGATTCAGGTCTTAACTCTTACTCTGGCCTAATAGCTAAGGTCGTAGACTCGTACTCTGGCGTAATGGTTAAGGACAACTCTTACTATGGCCTACTGGTAAAGGTCTTAACTCTTACTCTGGCCTAATAGCTAAGGTCTTATCTCTTACTCTGGTCTAATAGCTAAGGTCTTAACTCTTACTCTGGCCTAATAGCTAAGGTCTTAGACTCGTACTCTGGCCTAATGGTTAAGGTCTTAACTCTTACTCTGGCCTAATAGCTAAGGTCTTAGACTCGTACTCTGGCCTAATGGTTAAGGTCTTAACTCTTACTCTGGCCTAATAGCTAAGGTCTTAGACTCGTACTATGGCCTACAGGTTAAGGTCTTAACTCTTACTCTGGCCTAATAGCTAAGGTCTTAGACTCGTACTATGGCCTACAGGTTAAGGTCTTATCTCTTACTCTGGCCTAAGAGCTAAGGTCTTAGACTCGTACTCTAGCCTACAGGTTAAGGTCTTAACTCTTACTGTGGCCTAATAGCTAAGGACTTAGACTCGTACTGTGGCCTAATAGCTAAGGTCTTAACTCTTACTCTGGCCTAATAGCTAAGGTCTTCGACTCGTACTCTGGCCTAATGGTTAAGGTCTTAACTCTTACTCTGGTCAACTGGTTAAGGTTTTTACTCGTACTCTGGCCTAATAGCTAAGGTCTTAGACTCGTACTCTGGCCTAATGGTTAAGGTCTTAACTCTTACTCTGGCCTACTGGTTAAGGTCTTAACTCTTACTCTGACCTAATAGCTAAGGTCTTAGACTCGTACTCTGGCCTAATGGTTAAGGTCTTAACTCTTACTCTGGCCGAATAGCTATGGTCTTATACTCGTACTCTGGCATACTGGTTAAGGTATTAACTCTTACTCTGGCATACTGGTTAAGGTCTTAACTCTTACTCTTGCCTAATAGCTAAGGTCTTAGACTCGTACTCTGGCCTAATGGTTAAGGTCTTAACTCTTACTCTGGCCTACTGGTTAAGGTCTTAACTCTTACTCTGGCCTAATAGCTAAGGTCTTAACTCTTACTCTGGCCTAATAGCTAAGGTCTTAGACTCGCACTCTGGCCTAATGGTTAAGGTCATAACTCTTACTCTGGCTGAATAGCTAAGGTCTTAGACTCGTACTCTGGCCTACTGGTTAATGTTTTAGCTCTTACTCTGGCCTACTGGTTAAGGTCTTAACTCTTACTATGGCTTAATAGCTAAGGTCTTAACTCTTACTCTGGCCTAACATCTAAGGTCTTAGACTCGTACTCTGGCCTAATGGTTAAGGTCTTAATTCTTACTCTGGCCTAATAGCTAAGGTCTTAACTCTTACTCTGGCCTAATAGCTAAGGTCTTAGACTCGTACTCTCGCCTAATGGTTAAGGTCTTAACTCTTACTCTCGCCTAATAGCTAAGGTCTTAGACTCGTACTCTGGCCTAATGGTTAAGGTCTTAACTCTTACTCTGGCCTAATAGCTAAGGTCTTAGACTCGGCCTCTGGCCTACTGGTTAAGGTCTTAACTCTTACTCTGGCCTAATAGCTAAGGTCTTAGACTCGTACTCTTGCCTAATGGTTAAGGTCTTAACTCTTACTCTGGCCTAATAGCTAAGGTCTTAACTCTTACTCTGGCCTAATAGCTAAGGTCTTAGACTCGTACTATGGCCTACAGGTTAAGGTCTTAACTCTTACTCTGGCCTAATAGCTAAGGTCTTAACTCTTACTCTGGCCTAATAGCTAAGGTCTTAGACTCGTACTATGGACTACTGGTTAAGGTCTTAACTCTTACTCTGGCCTAATAGCTAAGGTCTTAACTCTTACTCTGGCCTAATAGCTAAGGTCTTAACTCTTACTCTGGCCTAATAGCTAAGGTCTTAGACTCGTACTCTGGCCTAATGGTTAAGGTCATAACTTTTACTCTGGCCGAATAGCTAAGGTCTTAGACTCGTACTCTGGCCTACTGGCTAAGGTCTTAGCTCTTACTCTGGCCTACTGGTTAAGGTCTTAACTCTTACTCTGGCCTAATAGCTAAGGTCTTAGACTCGTACTCTAGCATAATGGTTATGGTGTTAACTCTTACTCTGGCCTACTGGTTAAGGTCTTAACTCTTACTCTGGCCTAATAGCTAAGGTCGTAACTCTTACTCTGGCCTAATAGCTAAGGTCTTAACTCTTACTCTGGCCTAATAGCTAAGGTCTTAGACTCGTACTCTGGCCTAATGGTTAAGGTCTTAACTCTTACTCTGGCCTACTGGTTAAGGTCTTAACTCTTACTCAGGCCTACTGGTTAAGGTCCTAACTCTTACTATGGCCTAATAGCTAAGGTCTTAGACTCGTACTCTGGCCTAATGGTTCAGGTCTTAACTCTTACTCTGGCCTACTGGTTAAGGTCTTAACTCTTACTCTGGCCTAATAGCTAATGTCTTAACTCTTACTCTGGCCTAATAGCTAAGGTCTTAGACTCGTACTCTGGCCTAATGGTTAAGGTCTTAACTCTTACTCTGGGCTAATAGCTAAGGTCTTAACTCTTACTCTGGCCTAATAGCTAAGGTCTTAGACTCGTACTATGGCCTACAGGTTAAGGTCTTAACTCTTACTCTGGCCTACAGGTTAAGGTCTTAACTCTTACTCTGGCCTAATAGCTAAGGTCTTAGACTCGTACTCTGGCCTACTGGTTAAGGTCTTAACTCTTACTCTGGCCTAATAGCTAAGGTCTTAACTCTTACTCTGGCCTAATAGCTAAGGTCTTAGACTCGTACTCTGGCCTAATGGTTAAGGTCTTAACTCTTACTCTGGCCTACTGATTCAGGTCTTAACTCTTACTCTGGCCTAATAGCTAAGGTCGTAGACTCGTACTCTGGCCTAATGGTTAAGGTCTTAACTCTTACTATGGCCTACTGGTAAAGGTCTTAACTCTTACTCTGGCCTAATAGCTAAGGTCTTAACTCTTACTCTGGCCTAATAGCTAAGGTCTTAACTCTTACTCTGGCCTAATAGCTAAGGTCTTAGACTCGTACTCTGGCCTAATGGTTAAGGTCTTAACTCTTACTCTGGCCTAATAGCTAAGGTCTTAACTCTTACTCTGGCCTAGTAGCTAAAGTCTTAGACTCGTACTCTGGCCTACTGGTTAAGGTCTTAACTCTTACTCTGGCCTAATTGCTAAGGTCTTAGACTCGTACTATGGCCTACTCGTTAAGGTCTTAACTCTTACTCTGGCCTAATAGCTAAGGTATTAACTCTTACTCTGGCCTAATAGCTAAGGTCTTAGACTCGTACTCTGGCCTAATGGTTAAGGTCTTAACTCTTACTCTGACCTAATAGCTAAGGTCTTAGACTCGTACTCTGGCCTACTGGTTAAGGTCTTAACTCTTACTCTGGCCTAATAGCTAAGGTCTTAACTCTTACTCTGGCTAATAGCTAAGGTCTTAGACTCGTGCTATGGCCTACAGATTAAGGTCTTAACTCTTACTCTGGCCTACTGGTTATGATCTTAACTCTTACTCTGGCCTAATAGCTAAGGTCTTAGACTCGTACTATGGCCTACAGGTTAAGGTCTTAACTCTTACTCTGGGCTAATAGCTAAGGTCTTAGACTCGTACTCTTGCCTAACGGTTAAGGTCTTAACTCTTACTCTGGCCTAATAGCTAAGGTCTTAGACTCGGCCTCTGGCCTACTGGTTAAGGTCTTAACTCTTACTCTGGCCTAATAGCTAAGGTCTTAGACTCGTACTCTGGCCTAATGGTTAAGGTCTTAACTCTTACTCTGGCCTACTGATTCAGGTCTTAACTCTTACTCTGGCCTAATAGCTAAGGTCGTAGACTCGTACTCTGGCCTAATGGTTAAGGTCTTAACTCTTACTATGGCCTACTGGTAAAGGTCTTAACTCTTACTCTGGCCTAATAGCTAAGGTCTTAACTCTTACTCTGGTCTAATAGCTAAGGTCTTAACTCTTACTCTGGCCTAATAGCTAAGGTCTTAGACTCGTACTCTGGCCTAATGGTTAAGGTCTTAACTCTTACTCTGGCCTAATAGCTAAGGTCTTAGACTCATACTCTGGCCTAATGGTTAAGGTCTTAACTCTTACTCTGGCCTAATAGCTAAGGTCTTAGACTCGTACTATGGCCTACAGGTTAAGGTCTTAACTCTTACTCTGGCCTAATAGCTAAGGTCTTAGACTCGTACTATGGCCTACAGGTTAAGGTCTTATCTCTTACTCTGGCCTAAGAGCTAAGGTCTTAGACTCGTACTCTAGCCTACAGGTTAAGGTCTTAACTCTTACTGTGGCCTAATAGCTAAGGACTTAGACTCGTACTGTGGCCTAATAGCTAAGGTCTTAACTCTTACTCTGGCCTAATAGCTAAGGTCTTCGACTCGTACTCTGGCCTAATGGCTAAGGTCTTAACTCTTACTCTGGTCAACTGGTTAAGGTTTTTACTCGTACTCTGGACTAATAGCTAAGGTCTTAGACTCGTACTCTGGCCTAATGGTTAAGGTCTTAACTCTTACTCTGGCCTACTGGTTAAGGTCTTAACTCTTACTCTGACCTAATAGCTAAGGTCTTAGACTCGTACTCTGGCCTAATGGTTAAGGTCTTAACTCTTACTCTGGCCGAATAGCTATGGTCTTATACTCGTACTCTGGCCTACTGGTTAAGGTATTAGCTCTTACTCTGGCCTACTGGTTAAGGTCTTAACTCTTACTCTGGCCTATTAGCTAAGGTCTTAGACTCGTACTCTAGCATAATGGTTATGGTGTTAACTCTTACTCTGGCCTACTGGTTAAGGTCTTAACTCTTACTCTGGCCTAATAGCTAAGGTCGTAACTCTTACTCTGGCCTAATAGCTAAGGTCTTAACTCTTACTCTGGCCTAATAGCTAAGGTCGTAACTCTTACTCTGGCCTAATAGCTAAGGTCTTAACTCTTACTCTGGCCTAATAGCTAAGGTCCTAGACTCGTACTCTGGCCTAATGGTTAAGGTCTTAACTCTTACTCTGGCCTACTGGTTAAGGTCCTAACTCTTACTCAGGCCTACTGGTTAAGGTCCTAACTCTTACTATGGCCTAATAGCTAAGGTCTTAGACTCGTACTCTGGCCTAATGGTTAAGGTCTTAATTCTTACTCTGGCCTAATAGCTAAGGTCTTAACTCTTACTCTGGCCTAATAGCTAAGGTCTTAGACTCGTACTCTGGCCTAATGGTTAAGGTCTTAACTCTTACTCTGGCCTAATAGCTAAGGTCTTAGACTCGTACTCTGGCCTAATGGTTAAGGTCTTAACTCTTACTCTGGCCTAATAGCTAATGTCTTAGACTCGGCCTCTGGCCTACTGGTTAAGGTCTTAACTCTTACTCTGGCCTAATAGCTAAGGTCTTAGACTTGTACTCTTGCCTAATGGTTAAGGTCTTAACTCTTACTCTGGCCTAATAGCTAAGGTCTTAACTCTTACTCTGGCCTAATAGCTAAGGTCTTAGACTCGTACTATGGCCTACAGGTTAAGGTCTTAACTCTTACTCTGGCCTAATAGCTAAGGTCTTAACTCTTACTCTGGCCTAATAGCTAAGGTCTTAGACTCGTACTATGGACTACTGGTTAAGGTCTTAACTCTTACTCTGGCCTAATAGCTAAGGTCTTAACTCTTACTCTGGCCTAATAGCTAAGGTCTTAACTCTTACTCTGGCCTAATAGCTAAGGTCTTAGACTCGTACTCTGGCCTAATGGTTAAGGTCATAACTTTTACTCTGGCCGAATAGCTAAGGTCTTAGACTCGTACTCTGGCCTACTGGCTAAGGTCTTAGCTCTTACTCTGGCCTACTGGTTAAGGTCTTAACTCTTACTCTGGCCTAATAGCTAAGGTCTTAGACTCGTACTCTAGCATAATGGTTATGGTGTTAACTCTTACTCTGGCCTACTGGTTAAGGTCTTAACTCTTACTCTGGCCTAATAGCTAAGGTCGTAACTCTTACTCTGGCCTAATAGCTAAGGTCTTAACTCTTACTCTGGCCTAATAGCTAAGGTCTTAGACTCGTACTCTGGCCTAATGGTTAAGGTCTTAACTCTTACTCTGGCCTACTGGTTAAGGTCTTAACTCTTACTCAGGCCTACTGGTTAAGGTCCTAACTCTTACTATGGCCTAATAGCTAAGGTCTTAGACTCGTACTCTGGCCTAATGGTTCAGGTCTTAACTCTTACTCTGGCCTACTGGTTAAGGTCTTAACTCTTACTCTGGCCTAATAGCTAAGGTCTTAACTCTTACTCTGGCCTAATAGCTAAGGTCTTAGACTCGTACTCTGGCCTAATGGTTAAGGTCTTAACTCTTACTCTGGGCTAATAGCTAAGGTCTTAACTCTTACTCTGGCCTAATAGCTAAGGTCTTAGACTCGTACTATGGCCTACAGGTTAAGGTCTTAACTCTTACTCTGGCCTACTGGTTAAGGTCTTAACTCTTACTCTGGCCTAATAGCTAAGGTCTTAGACTCGTACTCTGGCCTACTGGTTAAGGTCTTAACTCTTACTCTGGCCTAATAGCTAAGGTCTTAACTCTTACTCTGGCCTAATAGCTAAGGTCTTAGACTCGTACTCTGGCCTAATGGTTAAGGTCTTAACTCTTACTCTGGCCTACTGATTCAGGTCTTAACTCTTACTCTGGCCTAATAGCTAAGGTCGTAGACTCGTACTCTGGCCTAATGGTTAAGGTCTTAACTCTTACTATGGCCTACTGGTAAAGGTCTTAACTCTTACTCTGGCCTAATAGCTAAGGTCTTAACTCTTACTCTGGCCTAATAGCTAAGGTCTTAACTCTTACTCTGGCCTAATAGCTAAGGTCTTAGACTCGTACTCTGGCCTAATGGTTAAGGTCTTAACTCTTACTCTGGACTAATAGCTAAGGTCTTAACTCTTACTCTGGCCTAGTAGCTAAAGTCTTAGACTCGTACTCTGGCCTACTGGTTAAGGTCTTAACTCTTACTCTGGCCTAATTGCTAAGGTCTTAGACTCGTACTATGGCCTACTCGTTAAGGTCTTAACTCTTACTCTGGCCTAATAGCTAAGGTATTAACTCTTACTCTGGCCTAATAGCTAAGGTCTTAGACTCGTACTCTGGCCTAATGGTTAAGGTCTTAACTCTTACTCTGACCTAATAGCTAAGGTCTTAGACTCGTACTCTGGCCTACTGGTTAAGGTCTTAACTCTTACTCTGGCCTAATAGCTAAGGTCTTAACTCTTACTCTGGCTAATAGCTAAGGTCTTAGACTCGTGCTATGGCCTACAGATTAAGGTCTTAACTCTTACTCTGGCCTACTGGTTATGATCTTAACTCTTACTCTGGCCTAATAGCTAAGGTCTTAGACTCGTACTATGGCCTACAGGTTAAGGTCTTAACTCTTACTCTGGGCTAATAGCTAAGGTCTTAGACTCGTACTCTTGCCTAACGGTTAAGGTCTTAACTCTTACTCTGGCCTAATAGCTAAGGTCTTAGACTCGGCCTCTGGCCTACTGGTTAAGGTCTTAACTCTGGCCTAATAGCTAAGGTCTTAGACTCGTACACTGGCCTAATGGTTAAGGTCTTAACTCTTACTCTGGCCTACTGATTCAGGTCTTAACTCTTACTCTGGCCTAATAGCTAAGGTCGTTGACTCGTACTCTGGCGTAATGGTTAAGGTCTTAACTCTTACTATGACCTACTGGTAAAGGTCTTAACTCTTACTCTGGCCTAATAGCTAAGGTCTTAACTCTTACTCTGGTCTAATAGCTAAGGTCTTAACTCTTACTCTGGCCTAATAGCTAAGGTCTTAGACTCGTACTCTGGCCTAATGGTTAAGGTCTTAACTCTTACTCTGGCCTAATAGCTAAGGTCTTAGACTCGTACTCTAGCATAATGGTTATGGTGTTAACTCTTACTCTGGCCTACTGGTTAAGGTCTTAACTCTTACTCTGGCCTAATGGCTAAGGTCGTAACTCTTACTCTGGCCTAATAGCTAAGGTCTTAACTCTTACTCTGGCCTAATAGCTAAGGTCGTAACTCTTACTCTGGCCTCATAGCTAAGGTCTTAACTCTTACTCTGGCCTAATAGCTAAGGTCCTAGACTCGTACTCTGGCCTAATGGTTAAGGTCTTAACTCTTACTCTGGCCTACTGGTTAAGGTCTTAACTCTTACTCAGGCCTACTGGTTAAGGTCCTAACTCTTACTATGGCCTAATAGCAAAGGTCTTAGACTCATACTCTGGCCTAATGGTTCAGGTCTTAACTCTTACTCTGGCCTACTGGTTAAGGTCTTAACTCTTACTCTGGCCTAATAGCTAAGGTCTTAACTCTTACTCTTGCCTAATAGCTAAGGTCTTAGACTCTTACTCTGGCCTAATGGTTAAGGTCTTAACTCTTACTCTGGGCTAATAGCTAAGGTCTTAACTCTTACTCTGGCCTAATAGCTAAGGTCTTAGACTCGTACTATGGCCTACAGGTTAAGGTCTTAACTCTTACTCTGGCCTACTGGTTAAGGTCTTAACTCTTACTCTGGCCTAATAGCTAAGGTCTTAGACTCGTACTCTGGCCTACTGGTTAAGGTCTTAACTCTTACTCTGGCCTAATAGCTAAGGTCTTAACACTTACTCTGGCCTAATAGCTAAGGTCTTAGACTCGTACTCTGGCCTAATGGTTAAGGTCTTAACTCTTACTCTGGCCTACTGATTCAGGTCTTAACTCTTACTCTGGCCTAATAGCTAAGGTCGTAGACTCGTACTCTGGCCTAATGGTTAAGGTCTTAACTCTTACTATGGCCTACTGGTAAAGGTCTGAACTCTTACTCTGGCCTAATAGCTAAGGTCTTAACTCTTACTCTGGCCTAATAGCTAAGGTCTTAACTCTTACTCTGGCCTAATAGCTAAGGTCTTAGACTCATACTCTGGCCTAATGGTTAAGGTCTTAACTCTTACTCTGGCCTAATAGCTAAGGTCTTAACTCTTACTCTGGCCTAGTAGCTAAAGTCTTAGACTCGTACTCTGGCCTACTGGTTAAGGTCTTAACTCTTACTTTGGCCTAATTGCTAAGGTCTTAGACTCATACTATGGCCTACTCGTTAAGGTCTTAACTCTTACTCTGGCCTAATAGCTAAGGTATTAACTCTTACTCTGGCCTAATAGCTAAGGTCTTAGACTCGTACTGTGGTAAATAAAATAAATATTACCGGACTGAATTTCATACGGAATCTTAAAATAAAGTAAAATAGCTCAAAATAACAAGAGGCAGAATCCGTGGTATAAGAG
This sequence comes from Triturus cristatus, assembly GCF_964204655.1. Classification (NCBI taxonomy): domain Eukaryota; kingdom Metazoa; phylum Chordata; class Amphibia; order Caudata; family Salamandridae; genus Triturus; species Triturus cristatus. The sequence goes on along the minus strand of NW_028187290.1, from coordinate 980,459 downwards.
GTTTTCTAATGGGCTTTATTCCATTCAAAATGGCCGACTCGAGTCGCGGCCTTCAGGTTCCGTCACCACGAGGGTTCAGGAAGTGAAGTACAATAATTTATTAACAGACATGTATTTTTATAATAAGTACATTACAATGAAACGAATGTAGAAGGCGTAACATTTGATAAGAAAAGTGACAAAACAGTGACATAATCGAAACTAGGCGTAATAAGGAATAAAAGAAACATGATTGGTTAGAATTATCAGACATAGGTGGATCTATAAGATAATACTTGGCATAGATGCGCGCGCAGCAGCATGACGTGTAATTGACGTGCAACTAGGGGGTGAAGGGGACTTGACATTTAGCTCTACATGTGGAGACGAGAAGTCTGGGGTCAAGTCAACCTAATCCCAAATCATATCTAACATCCTATGTTTAAAGAACTATGTTATCCACAAGGAAGAGACTCTCGGACAGAATCTATTCTATACTGACTGTGTGCGTGTACAAGCGTCTAAGTGTCTATATGAGATGCGAGGGATAGAAAACTTTCCATGGCAACAGGGCTATGAATCACTTGCAGGAGGACGGAAAGGCTGAGTCCTTTGCTTGTGAGCTAAAGGAAATGTTTACCTAAATCACTGGACAGGAATGCATCGGCTGGAGAGCAAAATAGATAATTCGAAGGTGAAATACAACTTCTTGGCAGACAGGCGAAAACTGGCCGAGGCAGGCACCGTTAGCTGCACAGGGAGTAGGACAAAGTTCATGGATACAGATGCGAGCTCAAGCTGAAGCTGTCAGAGACAGAAAGCAGGGAAAGGCTTTGAGGACAGAATCGGGCCTACTCGCCTGAACTGTGAAAATGGAGTAACTTAGCCATATAAAGTCGGTGGCCTGTCATACCTAGGAATCGAATATCCAGCCCATTGATGGCGGATCTGACAGAGAACATGTTGACGGTAGACACACATATGTTTGCGTCTTAGAAACTGGAACTGGAGGGAACATACATGTACTTGTAACATGCATATAGAACCGTTGGGGTCCAAGATAGGGGACATAACTGATCAGGAAAATCCACATTTCCACATTCCCTCCTTGTCCCCTTCTTGCCCTTCACGAGACATCAATCTTCATCATTCCATTGATTTGCTCATGGAGCATCATTTCTTCTTCCTTCCGGCATTCTGAACGGGACCTGTGATGTGGAATGCATGATGTGGCACACAGACCACAAATCGCTGGTCCACCTTGCAGGCATAAACAACAACTGAAGAGCATAAGAAGGCCAATACCTAGGAAGGATAGAACTCTCCATCCCCAGGCTGATATCACACTCCAAAACCACCCGGACCACGTCCAAGTGCCTGGATTTTCGTGTATCTGGCTTACAATCTTATGAAGGCGTGTTATAGCTTTATATACGGATGGCGAATTTTCTGGTATGAATATGCAGCAGCTGGATCCGATGACCCTGCAAGCTCCGCCCCTATCGGCCAGGATGACGTCAAGGACAAGACGATTCTGGAGAACAACAATTCTCATCACTGATTGTTCCTCTGTCAGATTGCCTAGGGCGGCTATAGTCTCGTTTACTACAGCTTCAAGAGTCTTGGTGAGTCTGCGTATCAGTTTACTATTTGATATTGTACCTATATAGGGAAAGATACCTTTATTGAAATCTACATACTTGTCCCATGCCGTCTCAGTATAATCGACAACTGGGAGATCTCTTCGCTCTCTATTGTGTACTAAATGAACATTTCGATAATAATCAGGGGGAGCTAGGAAAACAGGTGGCAAAAGGAATGCTATGTAACAGGTACCATCCCAATCTAGAGGCAGACGCATATATGCCGTCTGACCACATATGAAGTAAGAATGGCGAGAAGCTCTAAATGAAGATTTACCTTGATCACTATATTCTACTGTAGTAACGCATTGGCTATGGCCCATATGTATGGAACCAACTTTTCTTACACATAATTCACCCTTAACTGGAAATACTGACATAGTGGGTAGAATTAGTTCAACTTCGGATTTGACATTCAGAATCATAAGATTAGGCGTAAAATTACCTAATTTATACACTTCATTTTCTAAATCAGTTCCTGTTCTACTGGGGTGACCCTCCTTATTAGGGTGACAGACTTTGAATAAAACTAGATTCAGATTTCCCCATATCCAATGTTGTTGATAAACTGCTGTGTCTGGGTCTATGGAATTTAATAAACTAAACCATGCTCCACAGGAGCCATTGTGTGTGAACGGATGTGGAAAGAAAGGCAGAACTCCTTTGTTATTCTGATAGGGAGGAAGTCGGCCACACACCCAACAATTGGTCGCATTACTAGTCTGATGGGAATGATGTAACATACTAATGAAGGTGTTATTGCGCAGCGCAAGTCTATAAGATAATTCATGTGGCGGTAGGTCACTAAAAGAATGTTCTGCAGCAACATTATAAACATGTCTAGAGATAGGATGATATATGTGCAAAATCACACTCGTAATAATTACTAAAATACTCAATAAAAACAAAATTAATAATGTCCTCATACAGTAGCTACGCAGTAATTTACAATAAGCATGTCGTTTCATTATGATTCTGGACTCTACATGATTCAGACCTAAGGGGTACATGTCGGGACAGATTCAACCGCTTCACCTTGGAGAGGACTTAAACAATCAAATCGTCCGACAGTTTAGATCTGGACCTGAGTTTCTGTTTATAGAGTTCGGTGCTACTGGCCTCAGCCAAAGGTAGCTTTGAGTCAATGGGGGAAGACACACGGGCAGTACTGTCTGTGTCAGGAGGAAGTCCATGAAATTTTTTGACGTGACTTGAATGAATCCACCCTTTGCGTCCCTCGATCTTCACGGCTGTTCTTGTGGTCAACAGGACCAACTTGGGTGCTTTCCACCTGGGCTCCAATTGACTTTTCCTGTCGAAGTTTCTCACAAAGACAAGATTACCCGGAACAACGTCATGGGGTTTCGCCTCAGTGTTGTCGGGAAAGGCTGCAGCTACCTGTGAACGAGAAGATTGTAGTGCAGACATCAAGGAAGCCAAGTAATCTGTCAGCATATTACAGTCAACATCAGTTATTTTACGTGGTATAGGCGTCCCCCACATATTCGGCGGTCTACCGAAGATCACCTCATACGGGGATAGCCCTGTTCTAGAGTGTGCTACCATTCTCATGTAAAAGAGTGCAACTGGTAATGCTACTATCCAGTCGACACCTTTCTCTCTACATATTTTGGACAGTCTGATTTTCAGTGTCTGGTTATGTCTTTCTACGAGACCTGCTGCCTCGGGATGTCGGACACAGTGGAATTTCCACTGATATCCCAACAAAAGTGAGACATGTTTCATTAATTCGGATGAGAAAGGCTGACCGTTATCTGAATATACAACACGTGGTAAACCGTACCGTGGGAAGAATTCTCGAACTAGCTGCTTGGCAGTAGTCGGGGCAGTGTAATCTGATACGGGATACGCCTCTGTCCAACGGGAGAGAGCGCAGACAACTACAAGAACATATTTGAATCCTCGACAACGTTCCATCTGAATATAATCCATCTGGAGGACTTCAAAAGGATGGTCAGGAGGCTGAAATCCACCCTGCTCTACGGGAACACTCTTTCCTGGATTAAACTGACAACATATCATACAGGTACGAACTTTTTGTTTAGCTGCTGCTCGTAAATGTTTGTTGAACCAAATGTGCTGAATGCTGTCTAGCATAGCCTTCTCTCCTAAATGTGCTGGACTGTGAACTGTAGCTATAATGGCTTGAACCATGGAATCAGGGAGAAACCATACAGATTTCTCCTTCGTCATCCACCCTTGATCTGTCTGGATCCCTCCTAGTTCAGTCCACTTCTTTATTTCTTCTGCTGTGGCATGTGTCTGTATGTCAATTACGTCAAGTGCGGGATCCTTAATTGTCATACACTGTGTTGGGGTCTGAACTATTGGCTTTGTCATGTCTAATGTGCGATTCTGAGCAGTCTGTTTAGCTGTTCTGTCAGCTAAATCATTGCCTTGAGAAATGGTATCAGTAACCTTCGTGTGTGCTTTACATTTCATTAATCGATATAGCAGTGGGTAGATGTATTGCGTCTAACAAAGCATGAATGAGGGGCCCGTGCTGAATGTGGGCACCATGGGACGTTAGATAACCTCTCTCTCGCCACAGCACGCCGAAGTCGTGTACAACTCCGAATGCATAACGTGAGTCAGTGTATACATTAACTTTCTTATTTGTGGCTTGAATACAGGCTTGCGTTAGAGCAATAAGTTCTGCTGCTTGGGCTGACAGAGTATCTATACAATGTGTCTCAATAACTTCAGTGTCTGTTGTGACTGCATACGCGGCCACTAAATCTCCTGTACTTGTTCTCATGCACGATCCGTCTACATACAACGTCAGGTCTGGATCTAACAATGGAACGTCTGTCAAGTCTTGTCTAGGTTTCGTCTTTATTTCAATGATTTCAACACAATCATGAGCTAGTGGGTCTGTTCCAATTACAGGTAATAGTGTAGCAGGATTCAATGTATTACACCGTCGGATCTCTATGTGTGGTTGAAACAATGTCAGTTCATAACCGGTAAGTCTTGCTATGGTCAAGTGTTGTGTTTGTGTTCGGTTCACAAGAACCTCTACTGCATGTGGTACTTGAACTGTCAATGGGTGTCCTAATACTATGGCATCGCTTTGTCTGATTGCTAAAGCTGTCGCTGCCACTGATTTCAGACATGCAGGCAAAGCCTGAGCTACGGGATCTAATGTACTGGAAAAATAAGCACATGGCTTGCATGATCCTGCTTGATCCTGAGTGAGTACTGACAAGGCAGTACCTTCGCGTTCTGTAACAAAGAGTGTAAAAGGTTTGCTATAACATGGTGTTGCTAAAACAGGTGCTTGACATAAAGCTTCCTTTAGGCTTTCAAAAGCTTGTGTATGTTCCTGAGTCCAAGGGAGAACAGTCGATGTGGCTGCCTCCTGTGTGGTTAACTGAATGAGTGGTTTTGCTAGAAATGCGTACTGAGGGATCCACTGCCTACAATATGAAGTGAGGCCTATGAAAGCCCGCACCTCCTTTTGTGTCTGGGGTATTGACATGTTAGCAATTAACTGGATGCGATCTGGTGTAAGCTGCCTTCCCTCCTTGGACAGCGAGTGACCAAGATAAATGACTCGCTGAACACAGAATTGCAGCTTAGAAGGGGACACCTTGTGCCCCTTGTCGGCTAGGAAATGTAAAACTGTCAGAGAAGCTTTTTCACATTCTGGCTCGCTTCTCGCGGTGATCAGCAGATCATCGACATATTGAAGCAGTGCAGTATTGACTGGCATGTGGATACTGTCAAGTTCTCGTTTCAGTGCTTGGCTGTAGATGCTGGGGCTTTCTGTAAATCCTTGGGGAGCGCGTGAGAATTTAAAGCTGCGCCCATTTAAACTGAATCCGAACAAGTATTGGCTTTCCGGATCTATTGGGACGCTGAAAAAGGCATTCTTGAGATCAATTACAGTAAAAAATGTTGCTTCGGAATCAATTGCTGTCAACAATGATGATATATCAGGGACCACAGGGAATTGTGGTACAATACACTTGTTTAGTTCACGCAAATCAATAACCAATCGGTACACTGGTGGAGCAGTAGGATCAGTTCGTTTAAGAATCGGAATTATCGGTGAATTACATACATTGGAGTCTGTTTCTACAACTACTCCCTGGGCAATTAGCTCATCAATGATTTTCAACAAAGCCACTACAGCATCATGCGGTAACTTGTATTGTCGCATTCGTGGTAGTACCACTCCTGCTTTCAATGTAACTCGATAGGGTGTAATGTTCATGCAGCCAACATCCGTAGGGCCTTGTGCCCATAGATGTACTGGTAAAGTCTGTAGTCGGGGATCCATGTCTCTAGACACATAGTGACCTTTAAAATCACGTAAAAACAACCTTACTCCTTCCGGAGAACAACATATTATGGCTCCTAGTGCTTTCAGAGTTTTAATTCCTAACAGATTTTCTGGGCATGATTTAGTAAGCAATAAATCTGTAGTTCGTGTCAAAGGTCCTATCGTAAGTGGTAGAGGCTGTGATACTTCATTAACAATAGGTTTTCCTGAAAAACCAAGGGAAACATTTTGAGAGCCTGAGAGGGGTGCCCCTGGAACTTCACTACGTTTTATGGTTGTTCGACTTGCCCCTGTATCGAGTAAGAATTTTCTATCTTGACCTAATAATTCACTATGTACATAAGGTCCTTCTTGATCTACCGGAATCTCGATAAGCGGTAAGTCAACTTCCCTCTCTAGGCTGGTTCATGCGTAACGCTGATACTCAGGGTATTCATACTGTGCAGTCTGATACATTTGTCGTGTTGTGGTTTGTGTGGCAGTAGCAGGCAACGGTGGTGCAGCTGGCACAAACTGTATGGGTTGCTGTGAGGCTGGCATAGACTGTTGCTGAACTGGCATGGACTGTCCATGCTGCATAGCTCCTTGTTCATTCTGATCTTGTCTAACTAATCGTGGTCTCTCTTTTGCAATACCTGTAGCTATATTACGTTTCAGGACTTGACAATCATGTACATAATGGCCTAGTTGTTTACAGTAATTGCAGGTTCCTTTTACAGGAACTGCAGAATCACCAGAATGTGTCACACCCTTTTTGTGACCATCTGCTGGTACTGTCTGAGAAACTAGCATTTTCATTTTTGTATCCTTCATGCGTCTATGCTCGTGTTCTTGTTCATCCCTAATTCTATTGTGATGATACTGTAACATTTGTAGCATTTGCGACGGAGTGTTACTTTGCCAGGTACTCTCGAATTTCAATATTCTATTCTTCACTGGAGGCAATGCATTTTCCACTAATTTTGTCACAAATAAATGTGGATATGAGTCACTACTTGCTTTTATACCACTATTTATACCAAAACATTTTTCAAATCGAGCATAATAATCGCTTGTGTCTTCATCTTGCTTTTGTTTACAGGCTGTGATTGCACCCCAATCTTCCTTTTTTGTAGTTAATAAACGTGGTAGTACCTGTACTAGTAAACCTGGTAATAGTTTAACTTTATCCCCGAGCCCTGAACCTGCAGCTCGGCCCCTTTCTTCCTCTGCTAATGCTGTCCAGTCTATCTTTTGGTCTCCCACTTCCCACTCTTTTTCTTTCAGTTTTTCATAAATGCCAGCAGGCAAAAGCACCTTTAATATCGTCATAATATCAGGAAAGGTGTACTCTCCCATCAGTAACATGTCTTTAATTTCTCGGTGGAAACCCGCTGGGTCTTTGTCATGACTAGGTACTACTTTTTTCATTTCTAATAATTCCATTTTTGATATGGGTGTGTAAACAAATACACGGTGAAACTCATTGTCTTCGCCTTTTATTGGGTGCACTTCTCGTAGGGGATTTTGTCTATCCATATAGTACGGCGCTCTTTCTCTGTGGGGCAGCGAGAGAGAATCTGGATTTACAAAAAGGACATACTGCTTACGTGACACTAATATCTCTTTAATTAGCTTGTTACTAGAACCTCTCCATCTGTTCGTGAGTAGTTCCGTTAATATATCAGGTAAAGGACCAGGGTCAGCATGTTGGCTCTTATATAATATGAGGAGTTGCTGAATCATATATATTCCAGCTAAACGTTGTTCATCTGTACTGAGGTTAAAAAACGTGTGTGCTACGGTCTCATCACCGTATTTTTCAGGACTGTCAATCCAGTGAACGGCTGATCTGGCTAATTCTTGCTCATCTATGGAATCGAGGAGGTGATAACCTCTTCGTTCTCGTAGTATTTTATCTGCGGCTTGAAACAAATGTTCAGGAGATTTCAGATTTATTACAGGCGTCGGATACGTTCTGCTATTATTTGGACATACAGAGTGTATTGGATCAGAAAAACATCTAGTATTTTCACAAGATCTTCCTTTGCCTACATAGGCTATTGTCTCTGACTGTCTTGCGGAATTCCCTGATTCGGACACTTCATCTTGCTCAAACTCGTCTGTTCCCAATCTGAATACGCTCTATTTCTTTACGGATTTTTCGGCACATGGCTATTATACAATTTTGCTTATCGTGTCTCCCTTCTGATATATTCTGACTCCATCTTGTAAGAATAAGCATTGCATTCGGGTCTACCCCCGGACGATCTTGATTTCTGATTACACAGTTTATGAGGAAACGTAACAGTTCCCCCTGTATCTCTACTTTCTGGAATTCCATAGCTCTGTTAATACATCCTGAATCTCGTCCTGTTTGAACAAAATGATATATGTTATCTAGATGCGTAGTCATCCCTGGTAACTTTGCTAAATACTCTGCGGCTCGCCTGATACGTAATGATGCCAGGACCATTTCGTCCTCTTTACCAACCACTGGGTCATATCTACAATTTACAAGGAGTTCCTTAAGCGTACGTTCACTTACGAATTTAGGTGTACGTGAATGCGCTGACTCTTGAAAAACAAGTTTATTTATTCTGGGTGGTGTAAAAGTACTGCTAGCACCTCCCGTGGCCCCATCTGGGGCGTCGGGTGTGAATGGATTCGTTGAACGTGACACAGCAACTATGGGTGTCGATACCCCTATAGAGTCGACTGCGGAGACAGATGCGGAAACAGATGTGCTTGCCGAAGCTTGTATCGGGACTTGCTGTTGCACGGGGACAGATACCTGATCCTGACGTTGAACCCCTCCGCCAGACGGTCTATGTGGTGTGGCGTTAGCATACTCGGGAGCTGCATCGTCTAGATATGAGGAAAGAAAAACATCTTCTGCGGTTCTGGGAAGCCCCTTTGGATGTACCTTAATTGGAAATAACGGGGGTGGCAAGTCTTTTGGCACCTCTGTAACAGCCTTAGGTAGTCCTTCGGCTAGAAGGGGATACATACCATTCATAAGAGCATTTCTTTGTCTATTCACTTGTTCTGATTTCACTCGGATACCTTCCTCAATTAATAGATTTTCTTGAACTTTATTTGAACTTTCTTTACTCCTCTCTTCTTGTCTACGTGCTTTTTCTGTTCGTCTATGAGATTCTTTACGCCATAACTCAACAGCGTCTTTCTGTGACTGTCTGACCTTTCTTTTCCATAACTCTTCCTCCACTTTCATGATGCACTCTGCATCCCAGGTTCCCGCTATGGGCCACCTTTGACTTTCCGGTAATCCTTTGGTATAATCTACCCATAGATCAAGAAACAATATGGCATCTAAGCCATGCTTATGGTACATGAAATGTCCTGGAGTGTCTCTAGGAGGAATAGGAACTGCTTCTTCAAGCACCCCTTTTCTGGTAGTAATCTGTCTTAACTTCGAGAAGAGCGGCATATTGACAACTGATCTGATACTTACTCTTGAATTTTCTTAATACGAAAAACACCATAAATGAACAGTGAACAATGAACAATCATTCATACCACAATATGCAAGACATTTCTGAATACTTTAAACATTAAACATTAAACATTATAACAATGATCGACAATGATGACAGTCTGCCTAACTAATCACCACGCTGAATTCTTGACAATAACTGAATACTTCGGAATACTTGATATACTGCTAAACAGTACATATACACTGCTAAACAGTGCAGACCGGATTTGTGTACCCAAATCCGTCTTGACCGGCACAACCTATGTGCGCGTCAACACGCCTCCCCGGCGATGGTACTCACCGAGTAGCTCCTTGAAACGGAAGGCCTCAGAGAATGGACAGGACTCGATAACTGCGGACATCGGACCCTCTGGACGTCGGGATTTCGGAAAACCTGGTGGGCCTCTGTATACCTCGGATCTTGCTCTCTCAGCTAGGCTCTGGTCGGGATACTTCGCACTTCTCACCGCCTCGTCTGGGTTGATCGCAGCCTCAGTCGCCCCCGCTTGACCGGAGGGAGCTTACAGGAAATCCTGCTGGTACGCGTTTATGGTCCGTCCAGCTGTGGCAGGAGACCGGGCCTGCAACGCACCGCCGGCGCGTGAGATGAGAAAGTGTCCCTGTTCGGGCGCCATTATGTGGTAAATAAAATAAATATTACCGGACTGAATTTCATACGGAATCTTAAAATAAAGTAAAATAGCTCAAAATAACAAGAGGCAGAATCCGTGGTATAAGAGGTTTTCTAATGGGCTTTATTCCATTCAAAATGGCCGACTCGAGTCGCGGCCTTCAGGTTCCGTCACCACGAGGGTTCAGGAAGTGAAGTACAATAATTTATTAACAGACATGTATTTTTATAATAAGTACATTACAATGAAACGAATGTAGAAGGCGTAACATTTGATAAGAAAAGTGACAAAACAGTGACATAATCGAAACTAGGCGTAATAAGGAATAAAAGAAACATGATTGGTTAGAATTATCAGACATAGGTGGATCTATAAGATAATACTTGGCATAGATGCGCGCGCAGCAGCATGACGTGTAATTGACGTGCAACTAGGGGGTGAAGGGGACTTGACATTTAGCTCTACATGTGGAGACGAGAAGTCTGGGGTCAAGTCAACCTAATCCCAAATCATATCTAACATCCTATGTTTAAAGAACTATGTTATCCACAAGGAAGAGACTCTCGGACAGAATCTATTCTATACTGACTGTGTGCGTGTACAAGCGTCTAAGTGTCTATATGAGATGCGAGGGATAGAAAACTTTCCATGGCAACAGGGCTATGAATCACTTGCAGGAGGACGGAAAGGCTGAGTCCTTTGCTTGTGAGCTAAAGGAAATGTTTACCTAAATCACTGGACAGGAATGCATCGGCTGGAGAGCAAAATAGATAATTCGAAGGTGAAATACAACTTCTTGGCAGACAGGCGAAAACTGGCCGAGGCAGGCACCGTTAGCTGCACAGGGAGTAGGACAAAGTTCATGGATACAGATGCGAGCTCAAGCTGAAGCTGTCAGAGACAGAAAGCAGGGAAAGGCTTTGAGGACAGAATCGGGCCTACTCGCCTGAACTGTGAAAATGGAGTAACTTAGCCATATAAAGTCGGTGGCCTGTCATACCTAGGAATCGAATATCCAGCCCATTGATGGCGGATCTGACAGAGAACATGTTGACGGTAGACACACATATGTTTGCGTCTTAGAAACTGGAACTGGAGGGAACATACATGTACTTGTAACATGCATATAGAACCGTTGGGGTCCAAGATAGGGGACATAACTGATCAGGAAAATCCACATTTCCACAGTACTCTGGCCTAATGGTTAAGGTCTTAACTCTTACTCTGACCTAATAGCTAAGGTCTTAGACTCGTACTCTGGCCTACTGGTTAAGGTCTTAACTCTTACTCTGGCCTAATAGCTAAGGTCTTAACTCTTACTCTGGCTAATAGCTAAGGTCTTAGACTCGTGCTATGGCCTACAGATTAAGGTCTTAACTCTTACTCTGGCCTACTGGTTATGATCTTAACTCTTACTCTGGCCTAATAGCTAAGGTCTTAGACTCGTACTATGGCCTACAGGTTAAGGTCTTAACTCTTACTCTGGGCTAATAGCTAAGGTCTTAGACTCGTACTATGGCCTACAGGTTAAGGTCTTATCTCTTACTCTGGCCTAAGAGCTAAGGTCTTAGACTCGGCCTCTGGCCTACTGGTTAAGGTCTTAACTCTGGCCTAATAGCTAAGGTCTTAGACTCGTACTCTGGCCTAATGGTTAAGGTCTTAACTCTTACTCTGGCCTACTGATTCAGGTCTTAACTCTTACTCTGGCCTAATAGCTAAGGTCGTAGACTCGTACTCTGGCGTAATGGTTAAGGTCTTAACTCTTACTATGGCCTACTGGTAAAGGTCTTAACTCTTACTCTGGCCTAATAGCTAAGGTCTTAACTCTTACTCTGGTCTAATAGCTAAGGTCTTAACTCTTACTCTGGCCTAATAGCTAAGGTCTTAGACTCGGCCTCTGGCCTACTGGTTAAGGTCTTAACTCTTACTCTGGCCTAATAGCTAAGGTCTTAGACTCGTACTCTGGCCTAATGGTTAAGGTCTTAACTCTTACTCTGGCCTACTGATTCAGGTCTTAACTCTTACTCTGGCCTAATAGCTAAGGTCGTAGACTCGTACTCTGGCCTAATGGTTAAGGTCTTAACTCTTACTATGGCCTACTGGTAAAGGTCTTAACTCTTACTCTGGCCTAATAGCTAAGGTCTTAACTCTTACTCTGGTCTAATAGCTAAGGTCTTAACTCTTACTCTGGCCTAATAGCTAAGGTCTTAGACTCGTACTCTGGCCTAATGGTTAAGGTCTTAACTCTTACTCTGGCCTAATAGCTAAGGTCTTAGACTCGTACTCTGGCCTAATGGTTAAGGTCTTAACTCTTACTCTGGCCTAATAGCTAAGGTCTTAGACTCGTACTATGGCCTACAGGTTAAGGTCTTAACTCTTACTCTGGCCTAATAGCTAAGGTCTTAGACTCGTACTATGGCCTACAGGTTAAGGTCTTATCTCTTACTCTGGCCTAAGAGCTAAGGTCTTAGACTCGTACTCTAGCCTACAGGTTAAGGTCTTAACTCTTACTGTGGCCTAATAGCTAAGGACTTAGACTCGTACTGTGGCCTAATAGCTAAGGTCTTAACTCTTACTCTGGCCTAATAGCTAAGGTCTTCGACTCGTACTCTGGCCTAATGGCTAAGGTCTTAACTCTTACTCTGGTCAACTGGTTAAGGTTTTTACTCGTACTCTGGACTAATAGCTAAGGTCTTAGACTCGTACTCTGGCCTAATGGTTAAGGTCTTAACTCTTACTCTGGCCTACTGGTTAAGGTCTTAACTCTTACTCTGACCTAATAGCTAAGGTCTTAGACTCGTACTCTGGCCTAATGGTTAAGGTCTTAACTCTTACTCTGGCCGAATAGCTATGGTCTTATACTCGTACTCTGGCCTACTGGTTAAGGTATTAGCTCTTACTCTGGCCTACTGGTTAAGGTCTTAACTCTTACTCTGGCCTATTAGCTAAGGTCTTAGACTCGTACTCTAGCATAATGGTTATGGTGTTAACTCTTACTCTGGCCTACTGGTTAAGGTCTTAACTCTTACTCTGGCCTAATAGCTAAGGTCGTAACTCTTACTCTGGCCTAATAGCTAAGGTCTTAACTCTTACTCTGGCCTAATAGCTAAGGTCGTAACTCTTACTCTGGCCTAATAGCTAAGGTCTTAACTCTTACTCTGGCCTAATAGCTAAGGTCCTAGACTCGTACTCTGGCCTAATGGTTAAGGTCTTAACTCTTACTCTGGCCTACTGGTTAAGGTCCTAACTCTTACTCAGGCCTACTGGTTAAGGTCCTAACTCTTACTATGGCCTAATAGCTAAGGTCTTAGACTCGTACTCTGGCCTAATGGTTAAGGTCTTAATTCTTACTCTGGCCTAATAGCTAAGGTCTTAACTCTTACTCTGGCCTAATAGCTAAGGTCTTAGACTCGTACTCTGGCCTAATGGTTAAGGTCTTAACTCTTACTCTGGCCTAATAGCTAAGGTCTTAGACTCGTACTCTGGCCTAATGGTTAAGGTCTTAACTCTTACTCTGGCCTAATAGCTAATGTCTTAGACTCGGCCTCTGGCCTACTGGTTAAGGTCTTAACTCTTACTCTGGCCTAATAGCTAAGGTCTTAGACTCGTACTCTTGCCTAATGGTTAAGGTCTTAACTCTTACTCTGGCCTAATAGCTAAGGTCTTAACTCTTACTCTGGCCTAATAGCTAAGGTCTTAGACTCATACTATGGCCTACAGGTTAAGGTCTTAACTCTTACTCTGGCCTAATAGCTAAGGTCTTAACTCTTACTCTGGCCTAATAGCTAAGGTCTTAGACTCGTACTATGGACTACTGGTTAAGGTCTTAACTCTTACTCTGGCCTAATAGCTAAGGTCTTAACTCTTACTCTGGCCTAATAGCTAAGGTCTTAACTCTTACTCTGGCCTAATAGCTAAGGTCTTAGACTCGTACTCTGGCCTAATGGTTAAGGTCATAACTTTTACTCTGGCCGAATAGCTAAGGTCTTAGACTCGTACTCTGGCCTACTGGCTAAGGTCTTAGCTCTTACTCTGGCCTACTGGTTAAGGTCTTAACTCTTACTCTGGCCTAATAGCTAAGGTCTTAGACTCGTACTCTAGCATAATGGTTATGGTGTTAACTCTTACTCTGGCCTACTGGTTAAGGTCTTAACTCTTACTCTGGCCTAATAGCTAAGGTCGTAACTCTTACTCTGGCCTAATAGCTAAGGTCTTAACTCTTACTCTGGCCTAATAGCTAAGGTCTTAGACTCGTACTCTGGCCTAATGGTTAAGGTCTTAACTCTTACTCTGGCCTACTGGTTAAGGTCTTAACTCTTACTCAGGCCTACTGGTTAAGGTCCTAACTCTTACTATGGCCTAATAGCTAAGGTCTTAGACTCGTACTCTGGCCTAATGGTTCAGGTCTTAACTCTTACTCTGGCCTACTGGTTAAGGTCTTAACTCTTACTCTGGCCTAATAGCTAAGGTCTTAACTCTTACTCTGGCCTAATAGCTAAGGTCTTAGACTCGTACTCTGGCCTAATGGTTAAGGTCTTAACTCTTACTCTGGGCTAATAGCTAAGGTCTTAACTCTTACTCTGGCCTAATAGCTAAGGTCTTAGACTCGTACTATGGCCTACAGGTTAAGGTCTTAACTCTTACTCTGGCCTACTGGTTAAGGTCTTAACTCTTACTCTGGCCTAATGGCTAAGGTCTTAGACTCGTACTCTGGCCTACTGGTTAAGGTCTTAACTCTTACTCTGGCCTAATAGCTAAGGTCTTAACTCTTACTCTGGCCTAATAGCTAAGGTCTTAGACTCGTACTCTGGCCTAATGGTTAAGGTCTTAACTCTTACTCTGGCCTACTGATTCAGGTCTTAACTCTTACTCTGGCCTAATAGCTAAGGTCGTAGACTCGTACTCTGGCCTAATGGTTAAGGTCTTAACTCTTACTATGGCCTACTGGTAAAGGTCTTAACTCTTACTCTGGCCTAATAGCTAAGGTCTTAACTCTTACTCTGGCCTAATAGCTAAGGTCTTAACTCTTACTCTGGCCTAATAGCTAAGGTCTTAGACTCGTACTCTGGCCTAATGGTTAAGGTCTTAACTCTTACTCTGGACTAATAGCTAAGGTCTTAACTCTTACTCTGGCCTAGTAGCTAAAGTCTTAGACTCGTACTCTGGCCTACTGGTTAAGGTCTTAACTCTTACTCTGGCCTAATTGCTAAGGTCTTAGACTCGTACTATGGCCTACTCGTTAAGGTCTTAACTCTTACTCTGGCCTAATAGCTAAGGTATTAACTCTTACTCTGGCCTAATAGCTAAGGTCTTAGACTCGTACTCTGGCCTAATGGTTAAGGTCTTAACTCTTACTCTGACCTAATAGCTAAGGTCTTAGACTCGTACTCTGGCCTACTGGTTAAGGTCTTAACTCTTACTCTGGCCTAATAGCTAAGGTCTTAACTCTTACTCTGGCTAATAGCTAAGGTCTTAGACTCGTGCTATGGCCTACAGATTAAGGTCTTAACTCTTACTCTGGCCTACTGGTTATGATCTTAACTCTTACTCTGGCCTAATAGCTAAGGTCTTAGACTCGTACTATGGCCTACAGGTTAAGGTCTTAACTCTTACTCTGGGCTAATAGCTAAGGTCTTAGACTCGTACTCTTGCCTAACGGTTAAGGTCTTAACTCTTACTCTGGCCTAATAGCTAAGGTCTTAGACTCGGCCTCTGGCCTACTGGTTAAGGTCTTAACTCTGGCCTAATAGCTAAGGTCTTAGACTCGTACACTGG
Source organism: Triturus cristatus (assembly GCF_964204655.1). Taxonomy (NCBI): domain Eukaryota; kingdom Metazoa; phylum Chordata; class Amphibia; order Caudata; family Salamandridae; genus Triturus; species Triturus cristatus. Next base: position 964,643 of record NW_028187290.1, on the reverse strand, counting down.
CCTAATGGTTAAGGTCTTAACTCTTACTCTGGCCTACTGATTCAGGTCTTAACTCTTACTCTGGCCTAATAGCTAAGGTCGTTGACTCGTACTCTGGCGTAATGGTTAAGGTCTTAACTCTTACTATGACCTACTGGTAAAGGTCTTAACTCTTACTCTGGCCTAATAGCTAAGGTCTTAACTCTTACTCTGGTCTAATAGCTAAGGTCTTAACTCTTACTCTGGCCTAATAGCTAAGGTCTTAGACTCGTACTCTGGCCTAATGGTTAAGGTCTTAACTCTTACTCTGGCCTAATAGCTAAGGTCTTAGACTCGTACTCTAGCATAATGGTTATGGTGTTAACTCTTACTCTGGCCTACTGGTTAAGGTCTTAACTCTTACTCTGGCATAATGGCTAAGGTCGTAACTCTTACTCTGGCCTAATAGCTAAGGTCTTAACTCTTACTCTGGCCTAATAGCTAAGGTCGTAACTCTTACTCTGGCCTCATAGCTAAGGTCTTAACTCTTACTCTGGCCTAATAGCTAAGGTCCTAGACTCGTACTCTGGCCTAATGGTTAAGGTCTTAACTCTTACTCTGGCCTACTGGTTAAGGTCTTAACTCTTACTCAGGCCTACTGGTTAAGGTCCTAACTCTTACTATGGCCTAATAGCAAAGGTCTTAGACTCATACTCTGGCCTAATGGTTCAGGTCTTAACTCTTACTCTGGCCTACTGGTTAAGGTCTTAACTCTTACTCTGGCCTAATAGCTAAGGTCTTAACTCTTACTCTTGCCTAATAGCTAAGGTCTTAGACTCTTACTCTGGCCTAATGGTTAAGGTCTTAACTCTTACTCTGGGCTAATAGCTAAGGTCTTAACTCTTACTCTGGCCTAATAGCTAAGGTCTTAGACTCGTACTATGGCCTACAGGTTAAGGTCTTAACTCTTACTCTGGCCTACTGGTTAAGGTCTTAACTCTTACTCTGGCCTAATAGCTAAGGTCTTAGACTCGTACTCTGGCCTACTGGTTAAGGTCTTAACTCTTACTCTGGCCTAATAGCTAAGGTCTTAACACTTACTCTGGCCTAATAGCTAAGGTCTTAGACTCGTACTCTGGCCTAATGGTTAAGGTCTTAACTCTTACTCTGGCCTACTGATTCAGGTCTTAACTCTTACTCTGGCCTAATAGCTAAGGTCGTAGACTCGTACTCTGGCCTAATGGTTAAGGTCTTAACTCTTACTATGGCCTACTGGTAAAGGTCTGAACTCTTACTCTGGCCTAATAGCTAAGGTCTTAACTCTTACTCTGGCCTAATAGCTAAGGTCTTAACTCTTACTCTGGCCTAATAGCTAAGGTCTTAGACTCATACTCTGGCCTAATGGTTAAGGTCTTAACTCTTACTCTGGCCTAATAGCTAAGGTCTTAACTCTTACTCTGGCCTAGTAGCTAAAGTCTTAGACTCGTACTCTGGCCTACTGGTTAAGGTCTTAACTCTTACTTTGGCCTAATTGCTAAGGTCTTAGACTCATACTATGGCCTACTCGTTAAGGTCTTAACTCTTACTCTGGCCTAATAGCTAAGGTATTAACTCTTACTCTGGCCTAATAGCTAAGGTCTTAGACTCGTACTCTGGCCTAATGGTTAAGGTCTTAACTCTTACTCTGACCTAATAGCTAAGGTCTTAGACTCGTACTCTGGCCTACTGGTTAAGGTCTTAACTCTTACTCTGGCCTAATAGCTAAGGTCTTAACTCTTACTCTGGCTAATAGCTAAGGTCTTAGACTCGTGCTATGGCCTACAGATTAAGGTCTTAACTCTTACTCTGGCCTACTGGTTATGATCTTAACTCTTACTCTGGCCTAATAGCTAAGGTCTTAGACTCGTACTATGGCCTACAGGTTAAGGTCTTAACTCTTACTCTGGGCTAATAGCTAAGGTCTTAGACTCGTACTCTTGCCTAACGGTTAAGGTCTTAACTCTTACTCTGGCCTAATAGCTAAGGTCTTAGACTCGGCCTCTGGCCTACTGGTTAAGGTCTTAACTCTGGCCTAATAGCTAAGGTCTTAGACTCGTACTCTGGCCTAATGGTTAAGGTCTTAACTCTTACTCTGGCCTACTGATTCAGGTCTTAACTCTTACTCTGGCCTAATAGCTAAGGTCGTAGACTCGTACTCTGGCGTAATGGTTAAGGTCTTAACTCTTACTATGGCCTACTGGTAAAGGTCTTAACTCTTACTCTGGCCTAATAGCTAAGGTCTTAACTCTTACTCTGGTCTAATAGCTAAGGTCTTAACTCTTACTCTGGCCTAATAGCTAAGGTCTTAGACTCGTACTCTGGCCTAATGGTTAAGGTCTTAACTCTTACTCTGGCCTAATAGCTAAGGTCTTAGACTCGTACTCTGGCCTAATGGTTAAGGTCTTAACTCTTACTCTGGCCTAATAGCTAAGGTCTTAGACTCGTACTATGGCCTACAGGTTAAGGTCTTAACTCTTACTCTGGCCTAATAGCTAAGGTCTTAGACTCGTACTATGGCCTACAGGTTAAGGTCTTATCTCTTACTCTGGCCTAAGAGCTAAGGTCTTAGACTCGTACTCTAGCCTACAGGTTAAGGTCTTAACTCTTACTGTGGCCTAATAGCTAAGGACTTAGACTCGTACTGTGGCCTAATAGCTAACGTCTTAACTCTTACTCTGGCCTAATAGCTAAGGTCTTCGACTCGTACTCTGGCCTAATGGCTAAGGTCTTAACTCTTACTCTGGTCAACTGGTTAAGGTTTTTACTCGTACTCTGGCCTAATAGCTAAGGTCTTAGACTCGTACTCTGGCCTAATGGTTAAGGTCTTAACTCTTACTCTGGCCTACTGGTTAAGGTCTTAACTCTTACTCTGACCTAATAGCTAAGGTCTTGGACTCGTACTCTGGCCTAATGGTTAAGGTCTTAACTCTTACTCTGGCCGAATAGCTATGGTCTTATACTCGTACTCTGGCCTACTGGTTAAGGTATTAGCTCTTACTCTGGCCTACTGGTTAAGGTCTTAACTCTTACTCTGGCCTAATAGCTAAGGTCTTAGACTCGTACTCTAGCATAATGGTTATGGTGTTAACTCTTACTCTGGCCTACTGGTTAAGGTCTTAACTCTTACTCTGGCCTAATAGCTAAGGTCGTAACTCTTACTCTGGCCTAATAGCTAAGGTCTTAACTCTTACTCTGGCCTAATAGCTAAGGTCTTAGACTCGTACTCTGGCCTAATGGTTAAGGTCTTAACTCTTACTCTGGCCTACTGGTTAAGGTCTTAACTCTTACTCAGGCCTACTGGTTAAGGTCCTAACTCTTACTATGGCCTAATAGCTAAGGTCTTAGACTCGTACTCTGGCCTAATGGTTCAGGTCTTAACTCTTACTCTGGCCTACTGGTTAAGGTCTTAACTCTTACTATGGCCTAATAGCTAAGGTCTTAACTCTTACTCTGGCCTAATAGCTAAGGTCTTAGACTCGTACTCTGGCCTAATGGTTAAGGTCTTAACTCTTACTCTGGGCTAATAGCTAAGGTCTTAACTCTTACTCTGGCCTAATAGCTAAGGTCTTAGACTCGTACTATGGCCTACAGGTTAAGGTCTTAACTCTTACTCTGGCCTACTGGTTAAGGTCTTAACTCTTACTCTGGCCTAATAGCTAAGGTATTAGACTCGTACTCTGGCCTAATGGTTAAGGTCTTAACTCTTACTCTGGCCTACTGATTCAGGTCTTAACTCTTACTCTGGCCTAATAGCTAATGTCGTAGACTCGTACTCTGGCCTAATGGTTAAGGTCTTAACTCTTACTATGGCCTACTGGTAAAGGTCTTAACTCTTACTCTGGCCTAATAGCTAAGGTCTTAACTCTTACTCTGGCCTAATAGCTAAGGTCTTAACTCTTACTCTGGCCTAATAGCTAAGGTCTTAGACTCGTACTCTGGCCTAATGGTTAAGGTCTTAACTCTTACTCTGGCCTAATAGCTAAGGTCTTAACTCTTACTCTGGCCTAGTAGCTAAAGTCTTAGACTCGTACTCTGGCCTACTGGTTAAGGTCTTAACTCTTACTCTGGCCTAATTGCTAAGGTCTTAGACTCGTACTATGGCCTACTCGTTAAGGTCTTAACTCTTACTCTGGCCTAATAGCTAAGGTATTAACTCTTACTCTGGCCTAATAGCTAAGGTCTTGTTGCAGGGATTCTGCTTATACACAGAACTATGCGTAGAACCCCAGGACCTCAGTGAGTTGTGGTGTACCAGAAACTCACCTCAGAACCCAGAACCCAGTATCCGGCTAGCATAAGTGTCCCATTCGTTATCCGAGATTTAGCTCGGAGGTCCCAATGAAAAGACAACCCAGAACACGCGACTCAGTACATACTCAGGAATGGTGGGAATCGGAAATACCTGTTCGTATATTATTCTCACATCAGTCCACAACAAGAATCAACAGAGACACGGTGAAAATAAAAAGAGTTTATTTTTATAGACCACGTGTCCTAATATGCAGTACTTTGGCTAATACAAGCAGACAAATGATTAAAATCAAAACCATCAACATAGTTACAATACCATAGAATATAAAAGGGGTGATCATGTTATAATGACAGTGGATACTACCACTTTCCCTTTACTAGGAGGCTAATATTATTATTAGACTAACAGAAGGTCTCTCAGGCTTGAATAGGGGACCCCATACCTCAAAGATCAGCTTAGTGAAATCACATCACAGGAGCATCAGGAGACTTCTCGCAGGAAGGCTCGTCTTCGGTCTGCATAATAAACATGCTGTCCGTGATATTAAAAGCACCAACTTTCAGGTATGTGCAGCTGCTCGTGTGTTATGGCTAAATAGTGGGTCGATCAACCTAGAGTGGAAAACATGCATTGTCTAACAACTCAGACTGTTTGTCACATCGTGTGCAGACCAAGGTCGCTTCGCAGAGCTCGGGATGGTAACAACAGATTGCTCTCGTGTGAGGCAAAACTCGAGTCAGCAGTTCGTTTAAGCAATAACATGTAAATGCAGTGTCGTGTGCAAAAGCAGCAAGATGGCTTTCCAACTTCTAACGTGGTTATGCTAACTTAACAATGTATGTACGTATTAAGGGAGTCCTTACTACATGCCCCCTTGATCGAAGCACTACTTAGTATGCAAGAAAAGAGAGAGAACGCAGAGTTCAAGCGCGACAGAGCAGAACAAGGCGTATCCAATCGAAAAAGGAACTGGTCAGTTCAGGCAAAGTTCGAACAGGAAAAAACCTCAAAAATAGAGAGGAAAAACAAAAACAAAAAAATTCAAACTGGAATCGGGGAGGTGAAAAAATGAAAAAACGCCTCACCGGGCAGAAGTGCAGACGTACAGGGCCAGGTCAAGACAAGTGAGGAAAACACTGTGGACCAAGTTCACTTAATCCATAAAAGTATATGCAGCATATGTGGCCACTGCTTCCAGCAGAAAATCATTGGCACGGCCACTGAAGGTTTCAGCCATCCAGTTAAGTAAAGAAAAGGAACATACGTGTTCTTCTATTAGCGGAGCCTCTAGCACCATCAGAGGGCAACCAGCATGTACTTCCAAGTAACTCATATTCAAGAAGTCATAAGCCGCTCTCACGATGTCCCAATTACCCAGGATACCATGTGCCGCACCGCAGGCCATAATCCGAACTCCAGAACAGGCAGACTCGTGAGACACTAAGGGCCTCATCAGCCGATCAAAATCCGGGTCCGGAGACACCATGTTGGTTAAACACAAATCCATAGGCCATTCAAAGGGACAATCTAGGCAGTGGAAGACAGGTTGCACACAGGTGAAGTAGGAATACCGGAAGGATAATCCATATGCCAGGCTCAAAGTCGCCAACGGCAGGACACCATAGTAATCAAGCATCCTGTCACGAAGAAGCTGCAGACGGGACAGGCTGACGTGTGGCACAGAAAGAGCAGCCATTCCGCAAGATGAAAAGTAAAAGTAGCACACCTGCCACTAGAGCCAGAATTAACGGGACACCTCCAAAGACGCTGGAGAAAATAGAATGAAAAAATGCCGGAATCACACCAAAAACAGTTTGGAAAGAGGTCACGAGGCCCGAGCCCACAAGTTTAAAAAAATGAGCCAGGCCAGTCGTAGACGAGGCATTGAAAATTGTTTGGATCAAAGCACCAAAATGCAGGGGGAGGTCAGTATTCAAAAGCGCCTGTACCTCGGTGCGCGTATTTGCTACGTGAAGGACAAATGTTTCCCGGGAGGAAGTCAATGGCACCTCCTTTTGGGACAATAGCGCTCTTATTCTGCTCATTTTGTCGAACTCTGCTTTCAAGGTTGGAATTGAAGGCCAGATAGAAGCATCCAGCCTCCCATGCGGGGGTGGAAACAGGACGTTATTGCAGCAGACAACCCTCTGTGTTACAGTTACTATATACGGGATCCCTACTAACATCCCGCAGCAAGCTTCATTATTCAAAATTAAATAACTACCGTTTGCAAGCAGCGTGAAAGATGGCGTAATCACTGGTACCGGGATACCTTTGAGGACGCAGGCCAAGTTCGGAGCGTGTACATTACAAGCACCGTGCAATTGAATGTGCCTACACACAACAGAATGATCAGGTGACGTTGTACATTCTTCACCCTTCAAGTAAACCTCAGTACCGTCCCTTGTACATCTATACGTAAAGGGGAGGGACCAGACTTCATGTATGAAAGCGGTACCCAGCCGTTCATATCTACCCAGAGCATAGTGTTTCATACAAGAGGTAAACTTAAAAAGCGCAAACGGTAGACTTATCAATCCGTGTAAGAGCCACACAGCGGAATCGACTTCCGCAACAGAAAAAGGTAACGGCTCCAATTTCTCAATATGGAGCAGGGAATATGTAGCATCTTTCATGGACATGAACTGCTGTTTGTCAGTAAGGTTAAAAGGAAGAAATAACGATGTTGTATTCAGATAGTCCCAAGGGACCTTCCCTGCCTTCAATGTTTGTAATGTCCAAGCAAACTGCATAACAGAACGCAACTGGTTTTGACCATGATACAACACAGACATATCATCCTGCACAATATCAACAATTGAAGATACAATATTATCTAATGTATAAATGCGAGAAGAAAGAGTGTTAATGCTGTTATCAATAACTGCTAATACTTTTTCCATATTAGCCTGGTCAATAGCTCTCAATCTTGAAGCTGCCTCAATTTGCGACAGTTTCCATACTTCGTTGTAAATAGCATACGCCCATCTCTTGGATCTGCCACCCACAGGACCTTTAACAAAATCATTCAAATCTATTTTGTCATGTAACTTTGATAAATGAACTTTGACAGATGCCAAGGTGGAATGTCGCAGCCAGGACTGACATAATTTCCCTACAGAGTATGTAGTTACTGTATGTGACGACTCAAACCGGGGGTCCACTCGATCTTGAGTATACCCCGGTTTCAGTCCTAGAAAACGACGTTGACAGGTATCAGAACTGCTTTGCCAAATTAACCATCCCTCACTATTAAATTTCGAAATGTTGAAGGACGAATTGGAAACCAATAACTGCAAAGCAGGAAGGGACTGATCTGTGTGATTATCCCAATTTGGGTAAGCACCCAGATCCGGCACAGAAGGCGAATTTAGTTTTTTAGAAGTGGCCAATCCGAAACAGGTGGTCTGGAAGATGGTTGCATTTAAAAACAACATATGATTTGGTACTAGACAGGCACGGTGTAAAGCTTCAGTTCCCTGAACCTGCCACGGTTTGGAACCCCAAACCGACTTAAGATCAATAGTAGCCCTCCATAGATCATAACCTTTGATTGACAACTCATTCATAAAGGACTTAGAATATAGCAATTTGGTGTGTGTCAGTCTAACCTTGGAGGTAGACTCAGGCTTAACTTTAAAATAAAAGGAAGCCGGGGCTGAAACACTGAAATCAGTAAAATAAGTAAACTTATCAACTAATGTGTGTGAACTGCCAAACGAGGGGGCGGGACAATGTTCCCACTGGGTAAAATTTACAAAATTTCTAAACGAATTTGATTTATGCAAGAAGTGATTGCCATAATGTTGAAAACAATACTGTTCCGCATAATTAGCCGCATTTTCATACAAATCCTCAGCATCAAAGGCGGCATAATATTTCAAATCTGAAAACAGTGCTTCAATGGCGTGTACATCCCAATCATCAGAACGTATGTTCTGTTTAACTACATCACCCATAGAAACACGAAATACATTAGGCACATTAATGACCTCTGTAGGCCCATGAATTTGAAATTTAACAGCATCCCATGCGATTCCATCCATGACGGGCCAGGCAGTAATATTCACAAAAGTCTGGTCCCTTTTCATGATGTGGGATGAGGAGTGGGGGGCCAAAGTTCCATTGATAAGTCTAATTGTCGATCTCTCTTTGAGATAATGTCCATCCACCAAACGGAAGAACACTACAACAAATCCAATGGACATGAACAAAAAAATACCAAAAAGCATCAACCAGATGTATGTCCAAGGAGCTATCAAAAAATGCTTCTTAAACCAGCTCACAAAAACAACAATGTTTGATGGGGGAGGTGAGGGCAAAGAGTCAGTGTCAAAGGAAAAACGGGACTGGCCAAGTGCTGTAGATTGTAAAACAGGCGAAGGTCCACGTGTAGGATAAGCATACTCAGTCCCAACGGACAAACCACCAGCCGGTGGTATCAGCAAGGGATCAGTAACTGAATGCATCTCGATTGCAACATCAGACAAGGTGGTAGAAGCAGGAACCATCATTGAATTTCTTTGCATTGTCTGGCATGAAACTGCCGGAGTCATACTAGGAAGTATCGGCCACTCGCTGAAGTTTGACATTGTCAATAGAGATGTACCTGTTTTCTTTGCGACCAGGAAGTGGAGGTAAAATGACTGTTCTTGTACCCTGCACTCCAAGCACTGGAACTGGTGCACGATAAGAGGGGCCGAACTCCTTCTTGTTCTCCACCTTCTCACGGACCAGATCACCAACTCGGGGTAGCCAGCCGACTACCGGAATCTGAACCTCAGCTTCAGACGTGGAGGGCAAATGTTCTTTCGAAAGAGAGTCTCTGGCTTCTTGTAGAGTCTGCAAAACAGCAGTGTTCATCTACGTCAAAGGGTGCGGTCGACGCCGCAATGTCTAGACCATCAAGGTCTGGAACAAACATTCTGATTCCGAAGAGCATCATGTACGGGGTCCGCCCACCCAGAGACCTTCTAGGGAGATTATTTAGTGCACGTTGAACGTTATACAAATGGGCTAGCCAGTTCCGGCCTGTGCCTAAAACACGTGCTGTCAATGATTGCTTTAAGTCACGGTTCATTCGCTCCACCACACTATTACCCTCAGGTCGGTAGGGAGACGAAAATTTGACAAGGACCCCCAAATTTTTCATAGCCTCCTTGTAAGCCTTAGAGGCGAACGCAGGGCCCTGGTCAGAATGGAAGGTACCACACGCAAAAGTTCCCACAAAGACACGCAAATCCCTGATGACAGTCCGCGAGTCAGCACTCCTTTGTGGCCACACCCATAGAAAACGTGTGCACGAATCCACTGCAACCAAGATGTACTTGTACGCAGTATCAGAAGAAAAAGGACCGCAGTGATCTAAATAAACACATCCAAATGGCTTATTAGAGATGTACAGCTGTGTCTGTGGTGGGCGCGCAACAGTAGAAGGTTTAATCTGTTGGCAAATGTCACAATCAAGAACATAAGCGCGCGCTTGTTTATATAAACCAAACCACCAGTAACGTTGTTGTAGCAGAGATATTGTAGCTGACACACCGGCGTGGGCAGACGCCAACCCCTCATGTGCAGCCAAGATCAGTGCTGGTCTGCAGTCCGCGTTGGGAATTATTCTATCACCAACGTCGTTAATCCTCACTAACGGGACGTTATCAGGACTTAAATGGTAAATATACCGAGAGGGAAAACCCTTCGGGTAATCTCCTCCCTTCTCTGTAGCAGCAATAGCTGCCAAGATGTCATCATCAATCTTACTTTTGGATCTTGTAACTGCTGCCACTAAGTATGTAGCCACTGCTGTTTTTGCTGCCTCGTCAGCTAAGCTGTTGCCGACAGCATGGACACCAAGCCGCTGGTGACCAAGAGTGTGTATAACACTTACGAGTGGGAGACGGTCTTTAAAGTCTGCCACTCGAACCCAAAGCGTTTTATGCTTAATTGTGCTACCTTTAGTGTCACGGTAATCATTCTGAGACCAGAAGTGTAAATTGTCATTGTAGGACTGGACACAGTAGAAGGAGTCACTCACTATAAGAGTAGTGACTCGGGGATCAGCAAACTCCAGTGCAAGCACTAGAGCCCGGAGCTCCGCCAATTGCGCGGTACAATCACCCAATGACTGCGTATGCACTGCATCAGATTGGAATTCACTATTTACGAATGTACCTACGACAATTGCGCAAGCCGCTGAATAAGCGTGCTTCGATCCAATTGCGGGTTGCGCAGACCCGTCAGTGTATATGACACAATGGTATTCTTCGAGCGGGCGCAAAGACAGAGGTGCCGGATGAACGAATTCATACTGCAAGTACTCTTGAGTCTGTAATGAGGCATCAAAGATGTAAGTGACGTCTGGCGACGTCAGTGTTGTAGCCCATTGTATCCACCGTGGATGCAAAGCTTTAGAATTTGGTACACTTGCTTTTGTCACTGCCTCTAAAGCAGGATATGGTGTTACAACCAGAATCTGTTTCCCATGCGACAGTGCGCGTTCCTTGAGGATCGCCATCTGCACAGCAGTCAGAACTTTTTCGACCGTGGAAAAACGTAATTCAGCAGAGGTGTACAAGTGGGATTTGTACGCAATGGGGACTGTGTCGCCCTCATTAAACGTCAAATACGTGAACCCCACGGCGCCTGGTACTATTCTGATCACCAGGTTAGTGCGGTTATCACGTGTCAGCAAGTATTGTGAAGCAAGAAGGTCAGCCTGTAAAGACTGTAAAATAGCAGAGTGTTCTAGCTGCCAGCTAGACTTCGAAAATGAAGGCTGTACCAAGGCGTAAAGCGGCTTGATACGCTGGGCATAATCAGGGATATACGTACGGCCGAAATTCAGAAAACCCAGCAGAGATTGTAATTTCTTCAGTGTCGTAGGAGCACTCAAGCGTGCACACTTTTCCAGAAAGTGGGGGGCTAACCCCTTACCTTCATTGTTGAGCTCGTAACCCAAAAACAACACTGTATATTCTGCGATGTGAGACTTCGCAAAATTGAATTTGTAGCCATAGTCTGCAAAACTCACGATAATATTGTCAACGCGAGACAGATGTGGCATCAGCTCATCATCCGTAAGATAGATATCGTCAACATATGAGTATGCTTCGGGGTCTATTCTTTCTAAAAGAGAAACCACGCGAGCAGAAAAGACGCCAGGGCTATTTTTGTACCCCATGGCTAATCTGGTAAACTGTTTTTGTTTTCCGCCCGAAGTAAACGCTGTCCACTGGCTACTCAGTGTGGACAGGTTATGGCTAAAAAAGCCATTGGAAATATCAAGTGTCGTTTTAAATCTTTTACGCACGAGACTGTCGACCAAAGCCGAACTATGTGTATTTTGTACCGCGCAGGTCCGGCAGTGGGAGTTTAGGTGCCGGTAATCCAAAACCAAACGGTACGAGCCGTCAGGCTTCGTTACAGTGAATAAAGGGTTATTCATAGGGGACACACATGTTTCAATAACACCCTGATATTCCAATTGTTCAAGGATTACCGCGACGTGAGGTCTCGCTTCACGACGCATAGGATATTGGGGTTGAGGCTGGGGCATAGACCGCAATGGAATCTCATGGCAGGGGGACAATCTGTCCCATCCCACCTGAGTGCGATACACCGCCGGCGCAAGCGCAAGCGCCCACTCCCCAGCATACACTTCAGCTTGGTCCTTAGGCACTGTGTGCGCAAAGGACGGGAGGATTACTTCCTCCCCTCTAGGAGCCTCTAAAATGAAAGCTGGGGGCCAATCTGCCTCCGCTAGGAGGATATCATAGGTGGTGGTCAGATTATCCCAAAAAATCCCTTTTATTGTACGTTGTATGTCACCCTCAATTAATAAGACTATTTCATAAAGTCTATCAGGGGGAGCCACTCTGGTGTCAGCTGTTTCCACAGTAACCGATATATCAGTTGCTGTCACCGCCAGAAATGGACGCAGAGCTTGACGGACTATGGTAATTTCCGCTGCGCTGTCCAGGAGCGTCAGCGCCCATGTCCGGTTCCGAAGCTGTGTCCGCACTATCTGAGGCATACCTTGCCGTCAGAGCCGCCACTTTCTTCTTCTGAAACGGGGGTCTTTGTCGTGCAAATTCGTCCTGCTTGCCTTTACCCTCAGTCTGTCGGGGCTGGTCACGCTGTTGTGGAGCACCCCGACCTTTGCCACCGCCTCCGCCACCGGACTGTGTAGCCGATGTTTCCTGTGAAGAACGAGGAGAGCGCTGTTCAGAAACCTGAAATCGATCAGGAGACTTTATAGCAGCACGATCGCGCAGATCATAAGTGCGTTCACTACTAGACTGTACGGGAGAGGCAGGCCGAGAGCCCTGTTTCTGCTGCTGCTGCTTCCCCTGTTGTTTAACCTGCCATTTTTGTTTAGGAAAAAAGGGCCGGTCGTCCTTACCAGACGTTTCTGCCTTACCCTGCTGTTTTAGATCGGGATTCTTTATTACAGGCTTAACCCCTAAAGAGCTACGACCCAAATCCCGATATGCCTCTGCGATTATTTTCGCAAATTCCTGCGGTTTGTCCTCCTCAGGAACTCGTTTCAGTTCATTACGAACCTGGAAATGCAAAGCATCACCCTTCAGGTTACCAATTATCATGGTAGCCACCAGGTCAAATTGCCCGAGGAGCCGCATCCCTAACTCTATCGCAGACTCCGCACCATGGTTCTCTTGAACTCTTTTGATTACGGAGGGCAGCTGCAACATAGACGGAGTGCCATAGCACTGCGCGTACGTCGCTGCAAAGACCTTGCCCCAATTTGTACAATCGTCAATGTGTGGGACCAAGTCCTTCGGCAAACTAATGGTGAGGATCCTGTGTTTCTCCACAGGTGAAGTATTCGGATAAACCGCTTCTATTTGGTCAAATTTCTCAGCAAGCCAAAAGGGGAAATCATCCCCAGTAAGGGGGCGCTTGCCCATAACAGAATTGACCATAACAGGACTAATGACCACCGCGTGATGATCAGTAGGCTGTCCCGCAACAGCAGGCGCCCCCGCCTGCATATTGCGCGACACATACTGCACCAACGCCCTATATACCGTAATTAGGGCAGTGTGTAGTACACGCAGCTCAGCCACCGTCACCGTGAGGTAACGGGGATGAGGCGTAAATCCGGCTAGTACCGGCCAAGTGGCCCCTGCAATTGATAAAGGGCCCATTCTCGGCGGTATAACCACATGGGGAAGGGCGCCATTAAACCAAATAAGATGCTGGCAAGCAGATATTGGTATTTCCTGTGTCCTATACGGCGTATAGTTCGCCGGCACTGCAGCGGCAGTGTAAGAATGAAAGGTGTCATCATCCCCCACCGCTGGAATCGTCACCCAAGAGTAGAACAACTCATAGGGATGAGCCGCATCGGCTCCCACCACAAAGATGACGTTCATACCAGTGTCCGGTACCCCATACCGCGTCAAATGACGTTTTAGAGCCGCTCGGCTATGCGCCGCAATATCCACCGACATTAGGACAACACACGTGAAACTATCAGTAGCACAAGGGTTCACTAACCTTTTTAATTATCAAGCTTGAAAGAACCTATATCAATAGACCTAGGTAGGTTTAAATCCGTCAGACTTGTTATCCGGAAACAAGAATGAGGGTGTTGTGGACAAACGCGAGCACTACTAAGGCGTTTCAACTCATAGACCAAACGTTAGGTGCGCCATGTTGCAGGGATTCTGCTTATACACAGAACTATGCGTAGAACCCCAGGACCTCAGTGAGTTGTGGTGTACCAGAAACTCACCTCAGAACCCAGAACCCAGTATCCGGCTAGCATAAGTGTCCCATTCGTTATCCGAGATTTAGCTCGGAGGTCCCAATGAAAAGACAACCCAGAACACGCGACTCAGTACATACTCAGGAATGGTGGGAATCGGAAATACCTGTTCGTATATTATTCTCACATCAGTCCACAACAAGAATCAACAGAGACACGGTGAAAATAAAAAGAGTTTATTTTTATAGACCACGTGTCCTAATATGCAGTACTTTGGCTAATACAAGCAGACAAATGATTAAAATCAAAACCATCAACATAGTTACAATACCATAGAATATAAAAGGGGTGATCATGTTATAATGACAGTGGATACTACCACTTTCCCTTTACTAGGAGGCTAATATTATTATTAGACTAACAGAAGGTCTCTCAGGCTTGAATAGGGGACCCCATACATCAAAGATCAGCTTAGTGAAATCACATCACAGGAGCATCAGGAGACTTCTCGCAGGAAGGCTCGTCTTCGGTCTGCATAATAAACATGATGTCCGTGATATTAAAAGCACCAACTTTCAGGTATGTGCAGCTGCTCGTGTGTTATGGCTAAATAGTGGGTCGATCAACCTAGAGTGGAAAACATGCATTGTCTAACAACTCAGACTGTTTGTCACATCGTGTGCAGACCAAGGTCGCTTCGCAGAGCTCGGGATGGTAACAACAGATTGCTCTCGTGTGAGGCAAAACTCGAGTCAGCAGTTCGTTTAAGCAATAACATGTTAATGCAGTGTCGTGTGCAAAAGCAGCAAGATGGCTTTCCAACTTCTAACGTGGTTATGCTAACTTAACAATGTATGTACGTATTAAGGGAGTCCTTACTACAGTCTTAGACTCGTACTCTGGCCTAATGGTTAAGGTCTTAACTCTTACTCTGACCTAATAGCTAAGGTCTTAGACTCGTACTCTGGCCTACTGGTTAAGGTCTTAACTCTTACTCTGGCCTAATAGCTAAGGTCTTAACTCTTACTCTGGCTAATAGCTAAGGTCTTAGACTCGTGCTATGGCCTACAGATTAAGGTCTTAACTCTTACTCTGGCCTACTGGTTATGATCTTAACTCTTACTCTGGCCTAATAGCTAAGGTCTTAGACTCGTACTATGGCCTACAGGTTAAGGTCTTAACTCTTACTCTGGGCTAATAGCTAAGGTCTTAGACTCGTACTCTTGCCTAATGGTTAAGGTCTTAACTCTTACTCTGGCCTAATAGCTAAGGTCTTAGACTCGGCCTCTGGCCTACTGGTTAAGGTCTTAACTCTTACTCTGGCCTAATAGCTAAGGTCTTAGACTCGTACTCTGGCCTAATGGTTAAGGTCTTAACTCTTACTCTGGCCTACTGATTCAGGTCTTAACTCTTACTCTGGCCTAATAGCTAAGGTCGTAGACTCGTACTCTGGCGTAATGGTTAAGGTCTTAACTCTTACTATGGCCTACTGGTAAAGGTCTTAACTCTTACTCTGGCCTAATAGCTAAGGTCTTAACTCTTACTCTGGTCTAATATCTAAGGTCTTAACTCTTACTCTGGCCTAATAGCTAAGGTCTTAGACTCGTACTCTGGCCTAATGGTTAAGGTCTTAACTCTTACTCTGGCCTAATAGCTAAGGTCTTAGACTCGTACTCTGGCCTAATGGTTAAGGTCTTAACTCTTACTCTGGCCTAATAGCTAAGGTCTTAGTCTCGTACTATGGCCTACAGGTTAAGGTCTTAACTCTTACTATGGCCTAATAGCTAAGGTCTTAGACTCGTACTATGGCCTACAGGTTAAGGTCTTATCTCTTACTGTGGCCTAATAGCTAAGGACTTAGACTCGTACTGTGGCCTAATAGTTAAGGTCTTAACTCTTACTCTGGCCTAGTAGCTAAGGTCTTCGACTCGTACTCTGGCCTAATGGCTAAGGTCTTAAATCTTACTCTGGTCAACTGGTTGAGGTTTTTACTCGTACTCTGGCCTAATAGCTAAGGTCTTAGACTCGTACTCTGGCCTAATGGTTAAGGTCTTAACTCTTACTCTGGCCTACTGGTTAAGGTCTTAACTCTTACTCTGACCTAATAGCTAAGGTCTTAGACTCGTACTCTGGCCTAATGGTTAAGGTCTTAACTCTTACTCTGGCCGAATAGCTATGGTCTTATACTCGTACTCTGGCCTACTGGTTAAGGTATTAACTCTTACTCTGGCATACTGGTTAAGGTCTTAACTCTTACTCTGGCCTAATAGCTAAGGTCTTAGACTCGTACTCTGGCCTAATGCTTAAGGTCTTAACTCTTACTCTGGCCTACTGGTTAAGGTCTTAACTCTTACTCTGGCCTAATAGCTAAGGTCTTAACTCTTACTCTGGCCTAATAGCTAAGGTCTTAACTCTTACTCTGGCCTAATAGCTAAGGTCTTAGACTCGCACTCTGGCCTAATGGTTAAGGTCATAACTCTTACTCTGGCTGAATAGCTAAGGTCTTAGACTCGTACTCTGGCCTACTGGTTAATGTTATAGCTCTTACTCTGGCCTACTGGTTAAGGTCTTAACTCTTACTATGGCTTAATAGCTAAGGTCTTAACTCTTACTCTGGCCTAATATCTAAGGTCTTAGACTCGTACTCTGGCCTAATGGTTAAGGTCTTAATTCTTACTCTGGCCTAATAGCTAAGGTCTTAACTCTTACTCTGGCCTAATAGCTAAGGTCTTAGACTCGTACTCTGGCCTAATGGTTAAGGTCTTAACTCTTACTCTGGCCTAATAGCTAAGGTCTTAGACTCGTAATCTGGCCTAATGGTTAAGGTCTTAACTCTTACTCTGGCCTAATAGCTAAGGTCTTAGACTCGGCCTCTGGCCTACTGGTTAAGGTCTTAACTCTTACTCTGGCCTAATAGCTAAGGTCTTAGACTCGTACTCTTGCCTAATGGTTAAGGTCTTAACTCTTACTCTGGCCTAATAGCTAAGGTCTTAACTCTTACTCTGGCCTAATAGCTAAGGTCTTAGACTCGTACTATGGCCTACAGGTTAAGGTCTTAACTCTTATTCTGGCCTAATAGCTAAGGTGTTAACTCTTACTCTGGCCTAATAGCTAAGGTCTTAGACTCGTACTATGGCCTACTGGTTAAGGTCTTAACTCTTACTCTGGCCTAATAGCTAAGGTCTTAACTCTTACTCTGGCCTAATAGCTAAGGTCTTAACTCTTATTCTGGCCTAATAGCTAAGGTCTTAGACTCGTACTATGGCCTAATAGCTAAGGTCTTAGACTCGTACTCTGGCCTAATGGTTAAGGTCTTAACTCTTACTCTGGCCTAATAGCTAAGGTCTTAGACTCGTACTCTGGCCTAATGGTTAAGGTCTTAACTCTTACTCTGGCCTAATAGCTAAGGTCTTAGTCTCGTACTATGGCCTACAGGTTAAGGTCTTAACTCTTACTATGGCCTAATAGCTAAGGTCTTAGACTCGTACTATGGCCTACAGGTTAAGGTCTTATCTCTTACTCTGGCCTAAGAGCTAAGGTCTTAGACTCGTACTCTAGCCTACAGGTTAAGGTCTTAACTCTTACTGTGGCCTAATAGCTAAGGACTTAGACTCGTACTGTGGCCTAATAGTTAAGGTCTTAACTCTTACTCTGGCCTAATAGCTAAGGTCTTCGACTCGTACTCTGGCCTAATGGCTAAGGTCTTAACTCTTACTCTGGTCAACTGGTTGAGGTTTTAATCGTACTCTGGCCTAATAGCTAAGGTCTTAGACTCGTACTCTGGCCTAATGGTTAAGGTCTTAACTCTTACTCTGGCCTACTGGTTAAGGTCTTAACTCTTACTCTGACCTAATAGCTAAGGTCTTAGACTCGTACTCTGGCCTAATGGTTAAGGTCTTAACTCTTACTCTGGCCGAATAGCTATGGTCTTATACTCGTACTCTGGCCTACTGGTTAAGGTATTAACTCTTACTCTGGCATACTGGTTAAGGTCTTAACTCTTACTCTGGCCTAATAGCTAAGGTCTTAGACTCGTACTCTGGCCTAATGCTTAAGGTCTTAACTCTTACTCTGGCCTACTGGTTAAGGTCTTAACTCTTACTCTGGCCTAATAGCTAAGGTCTTAAGTCTTACTCTGGCCTAATAGCTAAGGTCTTAGTCTCGTACTATGGCCTACAGGTTAAGGTCTTAGACTCGCACTCTGGCCTAATGGTTAAGGTCATAACTCTTACTCTGGCTGAATAGCTAAGGTCTTAGACTCGTACTCTGGCCTACTGGTTAATGTTTTAGCTCTTACTCTGGCCTACTGGTTAAGGTCTTAACTCTTACTATGGCTTAATAGCTAAGGTCTTAACTCTTACTCTGGCCTAATATCTAAGGTCTTAGACTCGTACTCTGGCCTAATGGTTAAGGTCTTAATTCTTACTCTGGCCTAATAGCTAAGGTCTTAACTCTTACTCTGGCCTAATAGCTAAGGTCTTAGACTCGTACTCTGGCCTAATGGTTAAGGTCTTAACTCTTACTCTGGCCTAATAGCTAAGGTCTTAGACTCGTAATCTGGCCTAATGGTTAAGGTCTTAACTCTTACTCTGGCCTAATAGCTAAGGTCTTAGACTCGGCCTCTGGCCTACTGGTTAAGGTCTTAACTCTTACTCTGGCCTAATAGCTAAGGTCTTAGACTCGTACTCTTGCCTAATGGTTAAGGTCTTAACTCTTACTCTGGCCTAATAGCTAAGGTCTTAACTCTTACTCTGGCCTAATAGCTAAGGTCTTAGACTCGTACTATGGCCTACAGGTTAAGGTCTTAACTCTTATTCTGGCCTAATAGCTAAGGTGTTAACTCTTACTCTGGCCTAATAGCTAAGGTCTTAGACTCGTACTATGGCCTACTGGTTAAGGTCTTAACTCTTACTCTGGCCTAATAGCTAAGGTCTTAACTCTTACTCTGGCCTAATAGCTAAGGTCTTAACTCTTACTCTGGCCTAATAGCTAAGGTCTTAGACTCGTACTCTGGCCTAATGGTTAAGGTCATAACTCTTACTCTGGCCGAATAGCTAAGGTCTTAGACTCGTACTCTGGCCTACTGGCTAAGGTCTTAGCTCTTACTCTGGCCTACTGGTTAAGGTCTTAACTCTTACTCTGGCCTAATAGCTAAGGTCTTAGACTCGTACTCTAGCATAATGGTTATGGTGTTAACTCTTACTCTGGCCTACTGGTTAAGGTCTTAACTCTTACTCTGGCCTAATAGCTAAGGTCGTAACTCTTACTCTGGCCTAATAGCTAGGGTCTTAACTCTTACTCTGGCCTAATAGCTAAGGTCTTAGACTCGTACTCTGGCCTAATGGTTAAGGTCTTAACTCTTACTCTGGCCTACTGGTTAAGGTCTTAACTCTTACTCAGGCCTACTGGTTAAGGTCTTAACTCTTACTCTGGCCTAATAGCTAAGGTCTTAGACTCGTACTCTGGCCTACTGGTTAAGGTCTTAACTCTTACTCTGGCCTAATAGCTAAGGTCTTAACTCTTACTCTGGCCTAATAGCTAAGGTCTTAGACTCGTACTCTGGCCTAATGGTTAAGGTCTTAACTCTTACTCTGGCCTACTGATTCAGGTCTTAACTCTTACTCTCGCCTAATAGCTAAGGTCGTAGACTCGTACTCTGGCCTAATGGTTAAGGTCTTAACTCTTACTATGGCCTACTGGTAAAGGTCTTAACTCTTACTCTGGCCTAATAGCTAAGGTCTTAACTCTTACTCTGGCCTAATAGGTAAGGTCTTAGACTCGTACTCTGGCCTAATGGTTAAGGTCTTAACTCTTACTCTGGCCTAATAGCTAAGGTCTTAACTCTTATTCTGGCCTAGTAGCTAAAGTCTTAGACTCGTACTCTGGCCTACTGGTTAAGGTCTTAACTCTTACTCTGGCCTAATTGCTAAGGTCTTAGACTCGTACTATGGCCTGTTCGTTAAGGTCTTAACTCTTACTCTGGCCTAATAGCTAAGGTATTAACTCTTACTCTGGCCTAATAGCTAAGGTCTTAGACTCGTACTCTGGCATAATGGTTAAGGTCTTAACTCTTACTCTGACCTAATAGCTAAGGTCTTAGACTCGTACTCTGGCCTACTGGTTAAGGTCTTAACTCTTACTCTGGTCAACTGGTTGAGGTTTTAATCGTACTCTGGCCTAATAGCTAAGGTCTTAGACTCGTACTCTGGCCTAATGGTTAAGGTCTTAACTCTTACTCTGGCCTACTGGTTAAGGTCTTAACTCTTACTCTGACCTAATAGCTAAGGTCTTAGACTCGTACTCTGGCCTAATGGTTAAGGTCTTATCTCTTACTCTGGCCTAAGAGCTAAGGTCTTAGACTCGTACTCTAGCCTACAGGTTAAGGTCTTAACTCTTACTGTGGCCTAATAGCTAAGGACTTAGACTCGTACTGTGGCCTAATAGTTAAGGTCTTAACTCTTACTCTGGCCTAATAGCTAAGGTCTTCGACTCGTACTCTGGCCTAATGGCTAAGGTCTTAACTCTTACTCTGGTCAACTGGTTGAGGTTTTAATCGTACTCTGGCCTAATAGCTATGGTCTTAAACTCGTACTCTGGCCTAATGGTTAAGGTCTTAACTCTTACTCTGGCCTACTGGTTAAGGTCTTAACTCTTACTCTGACCTAATAGCTAAGGTCTTAGACTCGTACTCTGGCCTAATGGTTAAGGTCTTAACTCTTACTCTGGCCGAATAGCTATGGTCTTATACTCGTACTCTGGCCTACTGGTTAAGGTATTAACTCTTACTCTGGCATACTGGTTAAGGTCTTAACTCTTACTCTGGCCTAATAGCTAAGGTCTTAGACTCGTACTCTGGCCTAATGCTTAAGGTCTTAACTCTTACTCTGGCCTACTGGTTAAGGTCTTAACTCTTACTCTGGCCTAATAGCTAAGGTCTTAAGTCTTACTCTGGCCTAATAGCTAAGGTCTTAACTCTTACTCTGGCCTAATAGCTAAGGTCTTAGACTCGCACTCTGGCCTAATGGTTAAGGTCATAACTCTTACTCTGGCTGAATAGCTAAGGTCTTAGACTCGTACTCTGGCCTACTGGTTAATGTTTTAGCTCTTACTCTGGCCTACTGGTTAAGGTCTTAACTCTTACTATGGCTTAATAGCTAAGGTCTTAACTCTTACTCTGGCCTAATATCTAAGGTCTTAGACTCGTACTCTGGCCTAATGGTTAAGGTCTTAATTCTTACTCTGGCCTAATAGCTAAGGTCTTAACTCTTACTCTGGCCTAATAGCTAATGTCTTAGACTCGTACTCTGGCCTAATGGTTAAGGTCTTAACTCTTACTCTGGCCTAATAGCTAAGGTCTTAGACTCGTAATCTGGCCTAATGGTTAAGGTCTTAACTCTTACTCTGGCCTAATAGCTAAGGTCTTAGACTCGGCCTCTGGCCTACTGGTTAAGGTCTTAACTCTTACTCTGGCCTAATAGCTAAGGTCTTAGACTCGTACTCTTGCCTAATGGTTAAGGTCTTAACTCTTACTCTGGCCTAATAGCTAAGGTCTTAACTCTTACTCTGGCCTAATAGCTAAGGTCTTAGACTCGTACTATGGCCTACAGGTTAAGGTCTTAACTCTTATTCTGGCCTAATAGCTAAGGTGTTAACTCTTACTCTGGCCTAATAGCTAAGGTCTTAGACTCGTACTATGGCCTACTGGTTAAGGTCTTAACTCTTACTCTGGCCTAATAGCTAAGGTCTTAACTCTTACTCTGGCCTAATAGCTAAGGTCTTAACTCTTACTCTGGCCTAATAGCTAAGGTCTTAGACTCGTACTCTGGCCTAATGGTTAAGGTCATAACTCTTACTCTGGCCGAATAGCTAAGGTCTTAGACTCGTACTCTGGCCTACTGGCTAAGGTCTTAGCTCTTACTCTGGCCTACTGGTTAAGGTCTTAACCCTTACTCTGGCCTAATAGCTAAGGTCTTAGACTCGTACTCTAGCATAATGGTTATGGTGTTAACTCTTACTCTGGCCTACTGGTTAAGGTCTTAACTCTTACTCTGGCCTAATAGCTAAGGTCGTAACTCTTACTCTGGCCTAATAGCTAGGGTCTTAACTCTTACTCTGGCCTAATAGCTAAGGTCTTAGACTCGTACTCTGGCCTAATGGTTAAGGTCTTAACTCTTACTCAGGCCTACTGGTTAAGGTCTTAACTCTTACTCTGGCCTAATAGCTAAGGTCTTAGACTCGTACTCTGGCCTACTGGTTAAGGTCTTAACTCTTACTCTGGCCTAATAGCTAAGGTCTTAACTCTTACTCTGGCCTAATAGCTAAGGTCTTAGACTCGTACTCTGGCCTAATGGTTAAGGTCTTAACTCTTACTCTGGCCTACTGATTCAGGTCTTAACTCTTACTCTCGCCTAATAGCTAAGGTCGTAGACTCGTACTCTGGCCTAATGGTTACGGTCTTAACTCTTACTATGGCCTACTGGTAAAGGTCTTAACTCTTACTCTGGCCTAATAGCTAAGGTCTTAACTCTTACTCTGGCCTAATAGGTAAGGTCTTAGACTCGTACTCTGGCCTAATGGTTAAGGTCTTAACTCTTACTCTGGCCTAATAGCTAAGGTCTTAACTCTTATTCTGGCCTAGTAGCTAAAGTCTTAGACTCGTACTCTGGCCTACTGGTTAAGGTCTTAACTCTTACTCTGGCCTAATTGCTAAGGTCTTAGACTCGTACTATGGCCTATTCGTTAAGGTCTTAACTCTTACTCTGGCCTAATAGCTAAGGTATTAACTCTTACTCTGGCCTAATAGCTAAGGTCTTAGACTCGTACTCTGGCCTAATGGTTAAGGTCTTAACTCTTACTCTGACCTAATAGCTAAGGTCTTAGACTCGTACTCTGGCCTACTGGTTAAGGTCTTAACTCTTACTCTGGCCTACTGGTTATGATCTTAACTCTTACTCTGGCCTAATAGCTAAGGTCTTAGACTCGTACTATGGCCTACAGGTTAAGGTCTTAACTCTTACTCTGGGCTAATAGCTAAGGTCTTAGACTCGTACTCTTGCCTAATGGTTAAGGTCTTAACTGTTACTCTGGCCTAATAGCTAAGGTCTTAGACTTGTACTCTTGCCTAATGGTTAAGGTCTTAACTCTTACTCTGGCCTAATAGCTAAGGTCTTAGACTCGTACTCTGGCCTAATGGTTAAGGTCTTAACTCTTACTCTGGCCTAATAGTTAAGGTCTTAGACTCGTACTATGGCCTACAGGTTAAGGTCTTAACTCTTACTCTGGCCTAATAGCTAAGGTCTTAGACTCGTACTATGGCCTACAGGTTAAGGTCTTATCTCTTACTCTGGCCTAATAGCTAAGGTCTTAGATTCGTACTCTAGCCTACAGGTTAAGGTCTTAACTCTTACTGTGGCCTAATAGCTAAGGACTTAGACTCGTACTGTGGCCTAATAGCTAAGGTCTTAACTCTTACTCTGGCCTAATAGCTAAGGTCTTCGACTCGTACTCTGGCCTAATGGTTAAGGTCTTAACTCTTACTCTGGTCAACTGGTTAAGGTTTAACTCTTACTCTGGCCTAATAGCTAAGGTCTTAGACTCGTACTCTGGCCTAATGGTTAAGGTCTTAACTCTTACTCTGCCCTACTGGTTAAGGTCTTAACTCTTACTCTGACCTAATAGCTAAGGTCTTAGACTCTTACTCTGGCCTAATGGTTAAGGTCTTAACTCTTACTCTGGCCAAATAGCTATTGTCTTAGACTCGTACTCAGGCCTACTGGTTAATGTATTAACTCTTACTCTGGCCTACTGGCTAATGTCTTAACTCTTACTCTGGCCTAATAGCTAAGGTCTTAGACTCGTACTCTGGCCTAATGATTAAGGTCTTAACTCTTACTCTGGCCTACTGGTTAAGGTCTTAACTCTTACTCTGGCCTAATAGCTAAGGTCTTAACTCTTACTCTGGCCTAATAGCTAAGGTCTTAACTCTTACTCTGGCCTAATAGCTAAGGTCTTAGACTCGTACTCTGGCCTAATGGTTAAGGTCATAACTCTTACTCTGGCCGAATAGCTAAGGTCTTAGACTCGTACTCTGGCCTACTGGTTAAGGTCTTAGCTCTTACTCTGGCCTACTGGTTAAGGTCTTAACTCTTACTATGGCCTAATAGCTATGGTCTTAACTCTTACTCTGGCCTAATATCTAAGGTCTTAGACTCGTACTCTGGCCTAATGGTTAAGGTCTTAACTCTTACTCTGGCCTAATAGCTAAGGTCTTAACTCTTACTCTGGCCTAATAGCTAAGGTCTTAGACTCGTACTCTGGCCTAATGGTTAAGGTCTTAACTCTTACTCTGGCCTAATAGCTAAGGTCTTAACTCTTACTCTGGCCTAATAGCTAAGGTCTTAGACTCGTACTCTGGCCTCCTGGTTAAGGTCTTAACTCTTACTCTGGCCTACTGGTTAAGGTCTTAACTCTTACTCTGGCCTAATAGCTAAAGTCTTAGACTCGTACTCTGGCCTAATGGTTAAGGTCTGAACTCTTTCTCTGGCCTAATAGCTAATGTCTTAGACTCGTACTATGGCCTACAGGTTAAGGTCTTAACTCTTACTCTGGCCTAATAGCTAAGGTCTTAACACTTACTCTGGCCTAATAGCTAAGGTCTTAGACTCGTACTCTGGCCTCCTGGTTAAGGTCTTAACTTTTACTCTGGCCTACTGGTTAAGGTCTTAACTCTTACTCTGGCATAATAGCTAAAGTCTTAGACTCGTACTCTGGCCTACTGGTTAAGGTCTTAACTCTTACTCTGGCCTAATAGCTAAGGTCTTAACTCTTACTCTGGCCTAATAGCTAAGGTCTTAGACTCGTACTCTGGCCTAATGGTTAAGGTCTTAACTCTTACTCTGGCCTACTGATTCAGGTCTTAACTCTTACTCTGGCCTAATAGCTAAGGTCGTAGACTCGTACTCTGGCGTAATGGTTAAGGTCTTAACTCTTACTATGGCCTACTGGTAAAGGTCTTAACTCTTACTCTGGCCTAATAGCTAAGGTCTTAACTCTTACTCTGGTCTAATAGCTAAGGTCTTAACTCTTACTCTGGACTAATAGCTAAGGTCTTAGACTCATACTCTGGCCTAATGGTTAAGGTCTTAACTCTTACTCTGGCCTAATAGCTAAGGTCTTAGACTCGTACTCTGGCCTAATGGTTAAGGTCTTAACTCTTACTCTGGCCTAATAGCTAAGGTCTTAGACTCGTACTATGGCCTACAGGTTAAGGTCTTAACTCTTACTCTGTCCTAATAGCTAAGGTCTTAGACTCGTACTATGGCCTACAGGTTAAGGTCTTATCTTTTACTCTGGCCTAAGAGCTAAGGTCTTAGACTCGTACTCTAGCCTACAGGTTAAGGTCTTAACTCTTACTGTGGCCTACTAGCTAAGGACTTAGACTCGTACTGTGGCCTAATAGCTAAGGTCTTAACTCTTACTCTGGCCTAATAGCTAAGGTCTTCGACTCGTACTCTGGCCTAATGGTTAAGGTCTTAACTCTTACTCTGGTCAACTGGTTAAGGTTTTTACTCGTACTCTGGCCTAATAGCTAAGGTCTTAGACTCGTACTCTGGCCTAATGGTTAAGGTCTTAACTCTTACTCTGGCCTACTGGTTAAGGTCTTAACTCTTACTCTGACCTAATAGCTAAGGTCTCAGACTCGTACTCTGGCCTAATGGTTAAGGTCTTAACTCTTACTCTGGCCGAAAAGCTATGGTCTTATACTCGTACTCTGGCCTACTGGTTAAGGTATTAACTCTTACTCTGGCATACTGGTTAAGGTCTTAACTCTTACTCTGGCCTAATAGCTAAGGTCTTAGACTCGTACTCTGCCCTAATGGTTAAGGTCTTAACTCTTACTCTGGCCTACTGGTTAAGGTCTTAACTCTTACTCTGGCCTAATAGCTAAGGTCTTAACTCTTACTCTGGCCTAATAGCTAAGGTCTTAGACTCGCACTCTGGCCTAATGGTTAAGGGCATAACTCTTACTCTGGCTGAATAGCTAAGGTCTTAGACTCGTACTCTGGCCTACTGGTTAATGTTTTAGCTCTTACTCTGGCCTACTGGTTAAGGTCTTAACTCTTACTATGGCTTAATAGCTAAGGTCTTAACTCTTACTCTGGCCTAATATCTAAGGTCTTAGACTCGTACTCTGGCCTAATGGTTAAGGTCTTAATTCTTACTCTGGCCTAATAGCCAAGGTCTTAACTCTTACTCTGGCCTAATAGCTAAGGTCTTAGACTCGTACTCTGGCCTAATGGTTAAGGTCTTAACTCTTACTCTGGCCTAATAGCTAAGGTCTTAACTCTTACTCTGGCCTAATAGCTAAGGTCTTAGACTCATACTCTGGCCTCCTGGTTAAGGTCTTAACTCTTACTCTGGCCTACTGGTTAAGGTCTTAACTCTTACTCTGGCCTAATAGCTAAAGTCTTAGACTCGTACTCTGGCCTACTGGTGAACGTCTTAACTCTTACTATGGCCTACTGGTAAAGGTCTTAACTCTTACTCTGGCCTAATAGCTAAGGTCTTAACTCTTACTCTGGCCTAATAGCTAAGGTCTTAGACTCGTACTCTGGCCTAATGGTTAAGGTCTTAACTCTTACTCTGGCCTAATAGCTAAGGTCTTAGACTCGTACTCTGGCCTAATGGTTAAGGTCTTAACTCTTACTCTGGCCTAATAGCTAAGGTCTTAGACTCGTACTATGGCCTACAGGTTAAGGTCTTAACTCTTACTCTGGCCTAATAGCTAAGGTCTTAGAATCATACTATGGCCTACAGGTTAAGGTCTTATCTCTTACTCTGGCCTAAGAGCTAAGGTCTTAGACTCGTACTCTAGCCTACAGGTTAAGGTCTTAACTCTTACTGTGGCCTACTAGCTAAGGACTTAGACTCGTACTGTGGCCTAATAGCTAAGGTCTTAACTCTTACTCTGGCCTAATAGCTAAGGTCTTAGACTCGTACTCTGGCCTAATGGTTAAGGTCTTAACTCTTACTCTGGCCTAATAGCTAAGGTCTTAACTCTTATTCTGGCCTAGTAGCTAAAGTCTTAGACTCGTACTCTGGCCTACTGGTTAAGGTCTTAACTCTTACTCTGGCCTAATTGCTAAGGTCTTAGACTCGTACTATGGCCTATTCGTTAAGGTCTTAACTCTTACTCTGGCCTAATAGCTAAGGTATTAACTCTTACTCTGGCCTAATAGCTAAAGTCTTAGACTCGTACTCTGGCCTAATGGTTAAGGTCTTAACTCTTACTCTGACCTAATAGCTAAGGTCTTAGACTCGTACTCTGGCCTACTGGTTAAGGTCTTAACTCTTACTCTGGCCTACTGGTTATGATCTTAACTCTTACTCTGGCCTAATAGCTAAGGTCTTAGACTCGTACTATGGCCTACAGGTTAAGGTCTTAACTCTTACTCTGGGCTAATAGCTAAGGTCTTAGACTCGTACTCTTGCCTAATGGTTAAGGTCTTAACTGTTACTCTGGCCTAATAGCTAAGGTCTTAGACTTGTACTCTTGCCTAATGGTTAAGGTCTTAACTCTTACTCTGGCCTAATAGCTAAGGTCTTAGACTCGTACTCTGGCCTAATGGTTAAGGTCTTAACTCTTACTCTGGCCTAATAGTTAAGGTCTTAGACTCGTACTATGGCCTACAGGTTAAGGTCTTAACTCTTACTCTGGCCTAATAGCTAAGGTCTTAGACTCGTACTATGGCCTACAGGTTAAGGTCTTATCTCTTACTCTGGCCTAATAGCTAAGGTCTTAGATTCGTACTCTAGCCTACAGGTTAAGGTCTTAACTCTTACTGTGGCCTAATAGCTAAGGACTTAGACTCGTACTGTGGCCTAATAGCTAAGGTCTTAACTCTTACTC
Organism: Triturus cristatus; assembly: GCF_964204655.1. Classification (NCBI taxonomy): domain Eukaryota; kingdom Metazoa; phylum Chordata; class Amphibia; order Caudata; family Salamandridae; genus Triturus; species Triturus cristatus. The sequence continues at coordinate 936,755 of NW_028187290.1, read as the reverse complement.
TGGCCTAATAGCTAAGGTCTTCGACTCGTACTCTGGCCTAATGGTTAAGGTCTTAACTCTTACTCTGGTCAACTGGTTAAGGTTTTAACTCTTACTCTGGCCTAATAGCTAAGGTCTTAGACTCGTACTCTGGCCTAATGGTTAAGGTCTTAACTCTTACTCTGCCCTACTGGTTAAGGTCTTAACTCTTACTCTGACCTAATAGCTAAGGTCTTAGACTCTTACTCTGGCCTAATGGTTAAGGTCTTAACTCTTACTCTGGCCAAATAGCTATTGTCTTAGACTCGTACTCAGGCCTACTGGTTAATGTATTAACTCTTACTCTGGCCTACTGGCTAATGTCTTAACTCTTACTCTGGCCTAATAGCTAAGGTCTTAGACTCGTACTCTGGCCTAATGATTAAGGTCTTAACTCTTACTCTGGCCTACTGGTTAAGGTCTTAACTCTTACTCTGGCCTAATAGCTAAGGTCTTAACTCTTACTCTGGCCTAATAGCTAAGGTCTTAACTCTTACTCTGGCCTAATAGCTAAGGTCTTAGACTCGTACTCTGGCCTAATGGTTAAGGTCATAACTCTTACTCTGGCCGAATAGCTAAGGTCTTAGACTCGTACTCTGGCCTACTGGTTAAGGTCTTAGCTCTTACTCTGGCCTACTGGTTAAGGTCTTAACTCTTACTATGGCCTAATAGCTATGGTCTTAACTCTTACTCAGGCCTAATATCTAAGGTCTTAGACTCGTACTCTGGCCTAATGGTTAAGGTCTTAACTCTTACTCTGGCCTAATAGCTAAGGTCTTAACTCTTACTCTGGCCTAATAGCTAAGGTCTTAGACTCGTACTCTGGCCTAATGGTTAAGGTCTTAACTCTTACTGTGGCCTAATAGCTAAGGTCTTAACTCTTACTCTGGCCTAATAGCTAAGGTCTTAGACTCGTACTCTGGCCTCCTGGTTAAGGTCTTAACTCTTACTCTGGCCTACTGGTTAAGGTCTTAACTCTTACTCTGGCCTAATAGCTAAAGTCTTAGACTCGTACTCTGGCCTAATGGTTAAGGTCTGAACTCTTTCTCTGGCCTAATAGCTAATGTCTTAGACTCGTACTATGGCTTACAGGTTAAGGTCTTAACTCTTACTCTGGCCTAATAGCTAAGGTCTTAACACTTACTCTGGCCTAATAGCTAAGGTCTTAGACTCGTACTCTGGCCTCCTGGTTAAGGTCTTAACTTTTACTCTGGCCTACTGGTTAAGGTCTTAACTCTTACTCTGGCATAATAGCTAAAGTCTTAGACTCGTACTCTGGCCTACTGGTTAAGGTCTTAACTCTTACTCTGGCCTAATAGCTAAGGTCTTAACTCTTACTCTGGCCTAATAGCTAAGGTCTTAGACTCGTACTCTGGCCTAATGGTTAAGGTCTTAACTCTTACTCTGGCCTACTGATTCAGGTCTTAACTCTTACTCTGGCCTAATAGCTAAGGTCGTAGACTCGTACTCTGGCGTAATGGTTAAGGTCTTAACTCTTACTATGGCCTACTGGTAAAGGTCTTAACTCTTACTCTGGCCTAATAGCTAAGGTCTTAACTCTTACTCTGGTCTAATAGCTAAGGTCTTAGACTCATACTCTGGCCTAATGGTTAAGGTCTTAACTCTTACTCTGGCCTAATAGCTAAGGTCTTAGACTCGTACTCTGGCCTAATGGTTAAGGTCTTAACTCTTACTCTGGCCTAATAGCTAAGGTCTTAGACTCGTACTATGGCCTACAGGTTAAGGTCTTAACTCTTACTCTGGCCTAATAGCTAAGGTCTTAGACTCGTACTCTGGCCTAATGGTTAAGGTCTTAACTCTTACTCTGGCCTAATAGCTAAGGTCTTAGACTCGTACTATGGCCTACAGGTTAAGGTCTTAACTCTTACTCTGGCCTAATAGCTAAGGTCTTAGAATCGTACTATGGCCTACAGGTTAAGGTCTTATCTCTTACTCTGGCCTAAGAGCTAAGGTCTTAGACTCGTACTCTAGCCTACAGGTTAAGGTCTTAACTCTTACTGTGGCCTACTAGCTAAGGACTTAGACTCGTACTGTGGCCTAATAGCTAAGGTCTTAACTCTTACTCTGGCCTAATAGCTAAGGTCTTCGACTCGTACTCTGGCCTAATAGTTAAGGTCTTAACTCTTACTCTGGTCAACTGGTTAAGGTTTTTACTCGTACTCTGGCCTAATAGCTAAGGTCTTAGACTCGTACTCTGGCCTAATGGTTAAGGTCTTAACTCTTACTCTGGCCTACTGGTTAAGGTCTTAACTCTTACTCTGACCTAATAGCTAAGGTCTTAGACTCGTACTCTGGCCTAATGGTTAAGGTCTTAACTCTTACTCTGGCCGAATAGCTATGGTCTTATACTCGTACTCTGGCCTACTGGTTAAGGTATTAACTCTTACTCTGGCATACTGGTTAAGGTCTTAACTCTTACTCTGGCCTAATAGCTAAGGTCGTAGACTCGTACTCTGGCCTAATGGTTAAGGTCTTAACTCTTACTCTGGCCTACTGGTTAAGGTCTTCACTCTTACTCTGGCCTAATAGCTAAGGTCTTAACTCTTACTCTGGCCTAATAGCTAAGGTCTTAGACTCATACTATGGCGTACAGGTTAAGGTCTTAAATCTTACTCTGGCCTACTGGTTAAGGTCTTAACTCTTACTCTGGCCTAATAGCTAAGGTCTTAGACTCGTACTCTGGCCTACTGGTTAAGGTCTTAACTCTTACTCTGGCCTAATAGCTAAGGTCTTCACTCTTACTCTAGCCTAATAGCTAAGGTCTTAGACTCGTACTCTGGCCTAATGGGTAAAGTCTTAACTCTTACTCTGGCCTACTGGTTAAGGTCTTAACTCTTACTCTGGCCTAATAGCTAAAGTCTTAGACTCGTACTCTGGCCTACTGGTGAAGGTCTTAACTCTTACTATGGCCTACTGGTAAAGGTCTTAACTCTTACTCTGGCCTAATAGCTAAGGTCTTAACTCTTACTCTGGTCTAATAGCTAAGGTCTTAACTCTTACTCTGGCCTAATGGTTAAGGTCTTAGACTCTTACTCTGGCCTAATAGCTAAGGTCATAGACTCGTACTCTGGCCTAATGGTTAAGGTCTTAACTCTTACTCTGGCCTAATAGCTAAGGTCTTAACTCTTACTCTGGCCTAATAGCTAAGGTCTTAGACTCGTACTCTGGCCTAATGGTTAAGGTCTTAACTCTTACTCTGGCCTAATAGCTAAGGTCTTAGACTCCTACTATGGCCTACTGGTTAAGGTCTTAACTCTTACTCTGGCATAATAGCTAAGGTCTTAACTCTTACTCTGGCTAATAGCTAACGTCTTAGACTCGTGCTATGGCCTACAGATTAAGGTCTTAACTCTTACTCTGGCTAATAGCTAACGTCTTAGACTCGTGCTCTGGCCTAATAGCTAAGGTCTTAGACTCGTACTATGGCCTACAGGTTAAGGTCTTAACTCTTACTCTGGGCTAATAGCTAAGGTCTTAGACTCGTACTTTTGCCTAATGGTTAAGGTCTTAACTCTTACTCTGGCCTAATAGCTAAGGTCTTAGACTCGGCCTCTGGCCTACTGGTTAAGGTCTTAACTCTTACTCTGGCCTAATATCTAAGGTCTTAGACTCGTACTCTTGCCTAATGGTTAAGGTCTTAACTCTTACTCTGGCCTAATATCTAAGGTCTTAGACTCGTACTATGGCCTACAGGATAAGGTCTTAACTCTTACTCTGGCCTAATAGCTAAGGTCTTAACTCTTACTCTGGCCTAATAGCTAAGGTCTTAGACTCGTACTATGGCCTACTGGTTAAGGTCTTAACTCTTACTCTGGCCTAATAGCTAAGGTCTTAACTCTTACTCTGGCCTAATTGCTAAGGTCTTAACTCTTACTCTGGCCTAATAGCTAAGGTCTTAGACTCGTACTCTGGCCTAATGGTTAAGGTCATAACTCTTACTCTGGCCGAATAGCTAAGGTCTTAGACTCGTACTCTGGCCTACTGGTTAAGGTCTTAGCTCTTACTCTGGCCTACTGGTTAAGGTCTTAGACTCGTACTCTGGCCTAATGGGTAAAGTCTTAACTCTTACTCTGGCCTACTGGTTAAGGTCTCAACTCTTACTCTGGCCTAATAGCTAAGGTCTTAACTCTTACTCTGGCCTAATAGCTAAGGTCTTAGACTCGTACTCTGGCCTAATGGTTAAGGTCTTAACTCTTACTCTGGCCTACTGGTTAATGTCTTAACTCTTACTCTGGCCTATTGGTTAAGGTCTTAACTCTTACTCTGGCCTAATAGCTAAGGTCTTAACTCTTACTCTGGCCTAATAGCTATGGTCTTAACTCTTACTCTGGCCTAATAGCTATGGTCTTAGACTCGTACTCTGACCTAATGGTTAAGGTCTTAACTCTTACTCTGGCCTAATAGCTAAGGTCTTAACTCTTACTCTGGCCTAATAGCTAAGGTCTTAGACTCGTACTCTGGCCTAATGGTTAAGGTCTTAACTCTTACTCTGGCCTAATAGCTAAGGTCTTAGACTCCTACTCTGGCCTACTGGTTAAGGTCTTAACTCTTACTCTGGCATAATAGCTAAGGTCTTAACTCTTACTCTGGCTAATAGCTAACGTCTTAGACTCGTGCTATGGCCTACAGATTAAGGTCTTAACTCTTACTCTGGCCTACTGGTTATGGTCTTAACTCTTACTCTGGCCTAATAGCTAAGGTCTTAGACTCGTACTCTTGCCTAATGGTTAAGGTCTTAACTCTTACTCTGGCCTAATATCTAAGGTCTTAGACTCGGCCTCTGGCCTACTGGTTAAGGTCTTAACTCTTACTCTGGCCTAATAGCTAAGGTCTTAGACTCGTACTCTTGCCTAATGGTTAAGGTCTTAACTCTTACTCTGGCCTAATAGCTAAGGTCTTAGACTCGTACTCTGGCCTACTGGTTAAGGTCTTAGCTCTTACTCTGGCCTACTGGTTAAGGTCTTAGACTCGTACTCTGGCCTAATGGTTAAGGTCTTAACTCTTACTCTGGCCTAATAGCTAAGGTCTTAACTCTTACTCTGGCCTAATAGCTAAGGTCTTAGACTCGTACTCTGGCCTAATGGTTAAGGTCTTAACTCTTACTCTGGCCTAATAGCTAAGGTCTTAGACTCGTACTCTGGCCTACTGGTTAAGGTCTTAACTCTTACTCTGGCCGAATAGCTAAGGTCTTAACTCTTTCTCTGGCTAATAGCTAAGGTCTTAGACTCGTGCTATGGCCTACATATTAAGGTCTTAACTCTTACTCTGGCCTACTGGTTATGGTCTTAACTCTTACTCTGGCCTAATAGCTAAGGTCTTAGACTCGTACTATGGCCTACAGGTTAAGGTCCTAACTCTTACTCTGGGCTAATATCGAAGGTCTTAGACTCGTACTCTTGCCTAATGGTTAAGGTCTTAACTCTTACTCTGGCCTAATAGCTAAGGTCTTAGACTCGGCCTCTGGCCTACTGGTTAAGGTCTTAACTCTTACTCTGGCCTAATAGCTAAGGTCTTAGACTTGTACTCTTGCCTAATGGTTAAGGTCTTAACTCTTACTCTGGCCTAATAGCTAAGGTCTTAGACTCATACTCTGGCCTAATGGTTAAGGTCTTAACTCTTACTCTGGCCTAATAGCTAAGGTCTTAGACTAATACTATGGCCTACAGGTTAAGGTCTTAACTCTTACTCTGGCCTAATAGCTAAGGTCTTAACTCTTACTCTGGCCTAATAGCTAAGGTCTTAGACTCGTACTATGGCCTACAGGTTAAGGTCTTATCTCTTACTCTGGCCTAATAGCTAAGGTCTTAGACTCGTACTCTAGCCTACAGGTTAAGGTCTTAACTCTTACTGTGGCTAAATAGCTAAGGACTTAGACTCGTACTGTGGCCTAATAGCTAAGGTCTTAACTCTTACTCTGGCCTAATAGCTAAGGTCTTCGACTCGTACTCTGGCCTAATGGTTAAGGTCTTAACTCTTTCTCTGGTCAACTGGTTAAGGTTTTTACTCTTACTCTGGCCTAATAGCTAAGGTCTTAGACTCGTACTCTGGCCTAATGGTTAAGGTCTTAACTCTTACTCTGGCCTACATGTTAAGGTCTTAACTCTTACTCTGACCTAATAGCTAAGGTCTTAGACTCGTACTCTGGCCTAATGGTTAAGGTCTTAACTCTTACTCTGGCCGAATGGCTATGGTCTTAGACTCGTACTCTGGCCTACTGGTTAAGGTATTAACTTTTACTCTGGCCTACTGGTTAAGGTCTTAACTCTTACTCTGGCCTAATAGCTAAGGTCTTAGACTCGTACTCTGGCCTAATGGTTAAGGTCTTAAATCTTACTCTGGCCTACTGGTTAAGGTCTTAACTCTTACTCTGGCCTAATAGCTAAGGTCTTAACTCTTACTCTGGCCTAATAGCTAAGGTCTTAACTCTTACTCTGGCCTAATAGCTAAGGTCTTAGACTCGCACTCTGGCCTAATGGTTAAGGTCATAACTCTTACTCTGGCTGAATAGCTAAGGTCTTAGACTCGTACTCTGGCCTACTGGTTAAGGTCTTAGCTCTTACTCTGGCCTACTGGTTAAGGTCTTAACTCTTACTGTGGCCTAATAGCTAAGGTCTTAACTCTTACTCTGGCCTAATATCTAAGGTCTTAGACTCGTACTCTGGCCTAATGGTTATGGTCTTAACTCTTACTCTGGCCTAATAGCTAAGGTCTTAACTCTTACTCTGGCCTAATAGCTAAGGTCTTAGACTCGTACTCTGGCCTAATGGTTAAGGTCTTAACTCTTACTCTGGCCTAATAGCTAAGGTCTTAACTCTTACTCTGTCCTAATAGCTAAGGTCTTAGACTCGTACTCTGGCCTCCTGGTTAAGGTCTTAACTCTTACTCTGGCCTACTGGTTAAGGTCTTAACTCTTACTCTGGCCTAATAGCTAAAGTCTTAGACTCATACTCTGGCCTACTGGTTAAGGTCTTAACTCTTACTCTGGCCTAATAGCTAAGGTCTTAACTCTTACTCTGGCCTAATAGCTAAGGTCTTAGACTCGTACTCTGACCTAATGGTTAAGGTCTTAACTCTTACTCTGGCCTACTGATTCAGGTCTTAACTCTTACTCTGGCCTAATAGCTAAGGTCGTAGACTCGTACTCTGGCCTAATGGTTAAGGTCTTAACTCTTACTATGGCCTACTGGTAAAGGTCTTAACTCTTACTCTGGCCTAATAGCTAAGGTCTTAACTCTTACTCTGGTCTAATAGCTAAGATCTTAACTCTTACTCTGGCCTAATAGCTAAGGTCTTAGACTCGTACTCTGGCCTAATGGTTAAGGTCTTAACTCTTACTCTGGCCTAATAGCTAAGGTCTTAACTCTTACTCTGGCCTAATAGCTAAGGTCTTAGACTCGTACTCTGCCCTACTGGTAAAGGTCTTAACTCTTACTCTGGCCTAATAGCTAAGGTCTTAACTCTTACTCTGGCTAATAGTTAAGGTCTTAGACTCGTGCTATGGCCTACAGATTAAGGTCTTAAATCTTACTCTGACTTACTGGTTATGGTCTTAACTCTTACTCTGGCCTAATAGCTAAGGTCTTAGACTCGTACTATGGCCTACAGGTTAGGGTCTTAACTCTTACTCTGGGCTAATAGCTAAGGTCTTAGACTCGTACTCTTGCCTAATGGTTAAGATCTTAACTCTTACTCTGGCCTAATAGCTAAGGTCTTAGACTCGGCCTCTGGCATACTGGTTAAGGTCTTAACTCTTACTCTGGCCTAATAGCTAAGGTCTTAGACTCGTACTCTTGCCTAATGGTTAAGGTCTTAACTCTTACTCTGGCCTAATAGCTAAGGTCTAAGACTCGTACTATGGCCTACAGGTTAAGGTCTTAACTCTTACTCTGGCCTAATAGCTAAGGTCTTAACTCTTACTCTGGCCTAATAGCTAAGGTCTTAGACTCGTACTATGGCCTACTGGTTAAGGTCTTAACGCTTACTCTGGCCTAATAGCTAAGGTCTTAACTCTTACTCTGGCCTAATAGCTAAGGTCTTAGACTCGTACTTTGGCCTAAAGGTTAAGGTCATAACTCTTACTCTGGCCGAATAGCTAAGGTCTTAGACTCGTACTATGGCATAATGGTTAAGGTCTTAACTCTTACTCTGGCCTAATAGCTAAGGTCTAAGACTCGTACTATGGCCTACAGGTTAAGGTCTTAACTCTTACTCTGGCCTAATAGCTAAGGTCTTAACTCTTACTCTGGCCTAATAGCTAAGGTCTTAGACTCGTACTATGGCCTACTGGTTAAGGTCTTAACTCTTACTCTGGCCTAATAGCTAAGGTCTTAACTCTTACTCTGGCCTAATAGCTAAGGTCTTAGACTCGTACTCTAGCCTAATGGTTAAGGTCATAACTCTTACTCTGGCCGAATAGCTAAGGTCTTAGACTCGTACTCTGGCCTACTGGTTAAGGTCTTAGCTCTTACTATGGCCTACTGGTTAAGGTCTTAACTTTTACTCTGGCCTAATAGCTAAGGTCTTAGACTCGTACTCTAGCATAATGGTTATGGTGTTATCTCTTACTCTGGCCTACTGGTTAAGGTCTTAACTCTTACTCTGGCCTAATAGCTAAGGTCTTAACTCTTACTCTGGCCTAATAGCTAAGGTCTTAGACTCGTACTCTGGCCTAATGGTTAAGGTCTTAACTCTTACTCTGGCCTACTGGTTAAGGTCTTAACTCTAACTCAGGCCTACTCGTTAAGGTCCTACTCTTACTATGGCCTAATAGCTAAGGTCTTAGACTCGTACTCTGGCCTACTGGTTCAGGTCTTAACTCTTACTCTGGCCTACTGGTTAAGGTCTTAACTCTTACTCTGGCCTAATAGCTAAGGTCTTAACTCTTACTCTGGCCTAATAGCTAAGGTCTACTCTTAGACTCGTACTCTGGCCTAATGGTTAAGGTCTTAACTCTTACTCTGGCCTAATAGCTAAGGTCTTAACTCTTACTCTGGCCTAATAGCTAAGGTCTTAGACTCGTACTATGGCCTACAGGTTAAGGTCTTAACTCTTACTCTGGCCTACTGGTTAAGGTCTTAACTCTTACTCTGGTCTAATAGCTAAGGTCTTAGACTCGTACTCTGGCCTACTGGTTAAGGTCTTAACTCTTACTCTGGCCTAATAGCTAAGGTCTTAACTCATACTCCGGCCTAATAGCTAAGGTCTTAGACTCGTACTCTGGCCTAATGGTTAAGGTCTTAACTCTTACTCTGGCCTACTGATTCAGGTCTTAACTCTTACTCTGGCCTAATAGCTAAGGTCGTAGACTCATACTCTGGCCTAATGGTTAAGGTCTTAACTCTTACTATGGCCTACTGGTAAAGGTCTTAACTCTTACTCTGGCCTAATAGCTAAGGTCTTAACTCTTACTCTGGCCTAATAGCTAAGGTCTTAACTCTTACTCTGGCCTAATAGCTAAGGTCTTAGACTCGTACTCTGGCCTAATGGTTAAGGTCTTAGACTCGTACTCTGGCCTACTGGTTAAGGTCTTAACTCTTACTCTGGCCTAATAGCTAAGGTCTTAACTCTTACTCTGGCTAATAGCTAAGGTCTTAGACTCGTGCTATGGCCTACAGATTAAGGTCTTAACTCTTACTCTGGCCTACTGGTTATGGTCTTAACTCTTACTCTGGCCTAATAGCTAAGGTCTTAGACTCGTACTATGGCCTACAGGTTAAGGTCTTAACTCTTACTCTGGGCTAATAGCTAAGGTCTTAGACTCGTACTCTTGCCTAATGGTTAAGGTCTTAACGCTTACTCTGGCCTAATAGCTAAGGTCTTAACTCTTACTCTGGCCTAATAGCTAAGGTCTTAGACTCGTACTTTGGCCTAAAGGTTAAGGTCATAACTCTTACTCTGGCCGAATAGCTAAGGTCTTAGACTCGTACTATGGCATAATGGTTAAGGTCTTAACTCTTACTCTGGCCTAATAGCTAAGGTCTAAGACTCGTACTATGGCCTACAGGTTAAGGTCTTAACTCTTACTCTGGCCTAATAGCTAAGGTCTTAACTCTTACTCTGGCCTAATAGCTAAGGTCTTAGACTCGTACTATGGCCTACTGGTTAAGGTCTTAACTCTTACTCTGGCCTAATAGCTAAGGTCTTAACTCTTACTCTGGCCTAATAGCTAAGGTCTTAGACTCGTACTCTAGCCTAATGGTTAAGGTCATAACTCTTACTCTGGCCGAATAGCTAAGGTCTTAGACTCGAACTCTGGCCTACTGGTTAAGGTCTTAGCTCTTACTCTGGCCTACTGGTTAAGGTCTTAACTCTTACTCTGGCCTAATAGCTAAGGTCTTAGACTCGTACTCTAGCATAATGGTTATGGTGTTATCTCTTACTCTGGCCTACTGGTTAAGGTCTTAACTCTTACTCTGGCCTAATAGCTAAGGTCTTAACTCTTACTCTGGCCTAATAGCTAAGGTCTTAGACTCGTACTCTGGCCTAATGGTTAAGGTCTTAACTCTTACTCTGGCCTACTGGTTAAGGTCTTAACTCTAACTCAGGCCTACTCGTTAAGGTCCTACTCTTACTATGGCCTAATAGCTAAGGTCTTAGACTCGTACTCTGGCCTACTGGTTCAGGTCTTAACTCTTACTCTGGCCTACTGGTTAAGGTCTTAACTCTTACTCTGGCCTAATAGCTAAGGTCTTAACTCTTACTCTGGCCTAATAGCTAAGGTCTACTCTTAGACTCGTACTCTGGCCTAATGGTTAAGGTCTTAACTCTTACTCTGGCCTAATAGCTAAGGTCTTAACTCTTACTCTGGCCTAATAGCTAAGGTCTTAGACTCGTACTATGGCCTACAGGTTAAGGTCTTAACTCTTACTCTGGCCTACTGGTTAAGGTCTTAACTCTTACTCTGGTCTAATAGCTAAGGTCTTAGACTCGTACTCTGGCCTACTGGTTAAGGTCTTAACTCTTACTCTGGCCTAATAGCTAAGGTCTTAACTCATACTCCGGCCTAATAGCTAAGGTCTTAGACTCGTACTCTGGCCTAATGGTTAAGGTCTTAACTCTTACTCTGGCCTACTGATTCAGGTCTTAACTCTTACTCTGGCCTAATAGCTAAGGTCGTAGACTCATACTCTGGCCTAATGGTTAAGGTCTTAACTCTTACTATGGCCTACTGGTAAAGGTCTTAACTCTTACTCTGGCCTAATAGCTAAGGTCTTAGACTCGTACTCTGGCCTAATGGTTAAGGTCTTAACTCTTACTCTGACCTAATAGCTAAGGTCTTAGACTCGTACTCTGGCCTACTGGTTAAGGTCTTAACTCTTACTCTGGCCTAATAGCTAAGGTCTTAACTCTTACTCTGGCTAATAGCTAAGGTCTTAGACTCGTGCTATGGCCTACAGATTAAGGTCTTAACTCTTTGTAGGAGAGTGGAATCTGACTAATGGTTGCCCCCAACTTTTTGCCTGGTATTTAAGTGGTTTTTGACTAGTCTGGCTGGGATCCTGCTATCCAGGACCCCAGCCTATCTGCTTTCTCCCTAAAACTGTTGTGAGTACTCTAGGTACAAACATAATTGGATGCTGGGCATGCCCTTCCAGTCCCTTGTAGATGGTACCCTAGGTACCCAGGGCATGGGTCCCCCAGTAGGCCTACCAGGGCTGCAGCACTTATTGTGCCACCCTGGGACAGCCACCCAAACTGACACCACCAGGCCACTACTGTAGCCTGGGTAAGGTGGTGCTAGCACCCCTTACCGGGATGTAGGTACCCTATGTCCCATACCATTACAACACATATACTCTCATAGGTCACCCCTATGGCAGGCCCTGGTAATCCTACAGGGCTGGGTGCTGAGGTATGTGTGAGGGGGGACCCCTACATGAGTAGGACCTCTCTGCAACCTTCGTAACACCGTTACTGGGTTGTTTGTAGAGTAGCCATACCATATACTCTACCGCATTATAAGTTATTGCGTCATCGCTGTAACTTGGGACTGGCTACACAGAACCATATCGTGTTTGGTGTCAAACATGAAGGAATCATACCCCCAGTCCAGCCATGGGCATGGGGGCACGATTCCCCCTTGCTAGGAGGGTGATATGGGAAAAGCGGTATATTTTAGACACCAATTTAAAAGTGCACGTGTACCACAAAATGGCTACTGTTCGCCACCTACACGACTCTGGCTGGCTGTTGCTGGGGAAAATCCCAGCCTCGCCAGCTGGACAATAGGGCTCCTGTGGCAGGGAGGTGCCAGCACCTCCCCAGACAGGATGATGTGGATTGGAACAGGGTGGGTGCACCAAAAGTCCATTCAGAGTTGCACGTAGGCAGCTGCAGAGCCCCAATTCTGCATACACCGCCTGGAACCGGTTCAGGGGCATCCTGCCCCTCGCCCAGGCGGGAAACACACAAAGGGGAGTGGGTGTAGCCACCCTGTCCCGCCTCTACTCTGATTGGTAGGCTCTATTTTGGACCATCCCCTAATCTTGGGGATATATGGGAATAACTTTGCCCTAGAGCCTTAGATTCGTACAGGACTTCACAGAACTGACCTTCGACGAGCTGCTGCCCAGCTGACTGAAGAAATCTCCCTTGGGATAAAGGAGTTATCCCCCTGCTTGGCAGGCACCTAAAAGACTACAAGATACCCGGTTGGAACTTCGTTGCTCTCACGACCTTCGACGCCTTCCAGCAACCTCGAGGTGGGTCTCCAGTGCATCCCAGCGTCCTGTGAGCGTGCCCAGCAAGTCTGAGCACCCTGGACCACGTGGGTGCCGAGATCCCCGCATACCCCGAGACACCGGCCACCTCTTGTCCAGCACACGACCCCGACCAGTGGGGAAGTTGTGCTTTGGCCCATTTTTGAGCCAACCTTCACGCAGCATTTGTGCCGACCCTCAGCTCCCTGGCCCGCTCCGGTGGCCCGTGGGAGCCCTTTTACGCACTCCATTTTGCTGCCTTCCGCGGTCCCTTGTCTCTCGACTTGTGGGCCCTGACGGAGGACAATCTTCCTTTCTAAGAGTTCCCCTGGTTGCTCCAGGCCTGCTCTACGCTCCCTGCAAAGGAGAGCACCCTCAGACCACGTGGGTCTGCACCAGCAGCTGCTTCGTTCATCTTGCGTGGGTTGCGGTTGCCAATGCTTAGTGGATCCAATCGGGACACTAACACCGCAGCGACCCTCAGCCGACGTGGGACAGTCGCCCTCCAGAAGCTGGCCTTCCTTGAAGCCTCCCGGAGCCCGTGACTGCAGAGCCCAGCTGTACCTTCCACACCTGAAGCACCCGACATCCACGAGCTCCTTCCTGTGAGCTCCCTGGTCACTGTGCTGTGACCCAGACTCTGTCCCCTCTGCTTTCAGGTTCATCTTTGTCTTTTCTTCAACTTTAATCTTCACGACTTCAGCGACACTTCCAGCTAGCAGCAGTTTGGACTCCTTTTCCATAGAAAATCAGCCCGCGACCCGACACCAGAATCGACCTATGCACCCGGCTTCCCTGGGGCAGGTAACAGTGGTACTTCGGTACTTCCGTGGTGGTGGGCTCTCCAAAGCCTTAAGTCCCAAGCCTTAACTTTGTACTGTTGTTAGAAGTGTCCTTAAACCTTAATTATTCAACCGCGACATTCTCCATAGGCTAACATTGCGATCCCGACAGCAGCTTCTCGCACTGCACACGCCTCCCGTGGGTCCCCTTCCTCTTAACTGTGGGTGGATTCTTAAGGGGCCAGCGATCCTGAATGCCCTAGGCATTGCCTGTAGAATTGTCGTGGTTCTTATACCACTATTTTAGTATATGGTTTGGTCCCCCCCTGGGGCCCATTGATTTCTGTGCTATTTATTGTGTTTAGAAATGCTTGTTTGAATTGTAACTTTGCCACTAGCCACATAAAGTGTCTGTGGGATTCTGTCTAGAATAAATACATATATTTTATATATATACCTGTGTGGGCTACTCTTTCATTTGGTTATTCAAGAGGTTATTATGGTAAAACAATAAGCTTAACACTCCTTCAAGACTTAGCCTGAAGGCTGCTCTCCACAGCTACCACTAGGATAGCTTTCTTAAAGGTTGTCTTAAACCTATCATCAATAGGAGTCGAATTGGACTGGTGCAAGGTGTCCCTATAACTAGGAACAGCATATGCCAGGCCAACTTCTCACATTGGTGTGCAGCGGTTGGATTCAAGCTTGCCATTGTTTTACCAGATAACACATTGAATTTCTAAAGTGAAAGCCACAAGGTACCAAAGGTACATATAAATTCAAGCTAGAATACAATAAGTTCTACTGAACTTGGAGTTGTGTGTAGAGGGTTTAGCACACCTTGACTACAACTCAAGAGAGGGTTCAGTAGGCCACACTTAGTGTAGGTAGATACATCACTACACTAAACATGTCTTCAAGTGGCACTAAGGCTATGGAAGGACCCCAGAGGGTCCCAGTAGATAAGTATGATAATTTCACCTTTGCTGAGCTCAGGGAAATGTGCACCCTTAGGAAACTGAAGACAGAAAGAGGTGCCAACACAAAACGTCTCAAAGAGATCCTGCTCATAGCAGACTTTATGGAGTCCATAGGATCCAGAGGGACGGACAGAGTGGGTGGGCATCCCTCAGAAGAGGACACTTCCAGAGTGGAATCTGAAGAGGAACAGGAAGAGGATGAAAATCCTGACCTGGAAGACACAAACCACTCACAGCATGGAAGTGATGGCCCAAGAGGCACTCCTTCCACCCTTAAAAGGAGAGTGGTGGACCCCAGAAGGAACAGATCCCCCTCAGTGGGATCCATCCATTCTAGGGGATCCAAAGGGTCCTCTGCCTCTTCTCAGAGAAGAGAATCCTCTCATGAGAGGAAATGCAGACTGATCAAATTTGAGCAGGCTAAGCTTCAGCTTAAAAGAGAACAGTTAGCATTAGACAGGGAAACCCTGGAGCTTCAGAAAGCTTCAAAGAAATGGGGTCTAGAGATCCCTGGTGGCAGTGATGAAACCCCTAGAGTTAGAGAGAGAGTCCCTGACAATAGGAACCTCCACAAGATTGTGCCCCCCTATCAGAATGGGGATGATATTCACAAATGGATATCTGCTCTTGAAAGGGCCTGTAGAGTACAGAGGGTCCCTGTAGAGCAGTGGGCAGCAATCCTGTGGCTCTCCTTTTCAGATAAAGGGAGAGACAAGCTCCTCTCTGTCAGAGAAGAGGATGCTGATGATTATTATATCTTGAAAGCTGCTTTAATAGATGGGTTTGGCTTAACCACTGATCAATACAGACTTAAGTTCAGAGACACCCAGAAAGCACAAAATCAGGATTGGGTAGACTTTGTGGATTGTGCAACCAAGGCACTGGAAGGTTGGTTAAATGGCAGTAAAGTTAATGATTATCAAGGATTGTATAATCTCATTATGAGGGAGCAGATTCTTAATAATTGTCAGAACCAACTTTTACACCAGCACCTGGTGGACTCTGATCTGACCTCTCCCCAAGAATTGGGAAAGAAGGCAGACAAATGGGTCAGAACCAGGATCAGGCCTAAGAACCAAGCAGGTGACCAGAAGAAGGATTCCACTAAGCCCAAAGAGAAAGGTGGGGATGATAAACAAGAAAAGTCATCTGAAGGGCCCCAACAAACCAGTGCTGGGGGTGGGTCCCAAAATCCTTCCTCTAATGTCAAGAAACCCTATTGCCATGTCTGTAAGAAGCCTGGCCACTGGAAAACAGACTCCAGCTGTCCTAAAAATGGCAACAAAGAAAATGTTCCTCCAAAACCTGCTCCAACACCTCCTGTTACTACTAGTAGTAATCCCCCAGGTGGTGGGAGTGCACCCAAAAACTTAGTTGGGTTCTCTTTGGGGACACCAGTGGACTCTGGCCTAGCCAGGTCCCCTGCATTAGCAACTATGGTCTGTGATGGTGGCATGGGGTTTGCCAACTTTACCATGAGCCCCAGTATTCTGGGCAGGTACAGACAAGAACCAATAATCAATGGTCAGAAGGCTGTGGCCTATAAGGACACAGGGGCCAGTGTCACCATGGTGACCAAGAGGCTAGTGCCCCTAGATCAGCTTTTACCTGGGTTTAGCTATCAGGTGACCAACATTGATGGAGTCAGGAAAGATCATCCCATGGCAGTGATAAATCTCAGCTGGGGAGGAGTCACTGGCCCCAAGAGAGTGGCAGTGTCCCCAAACTTGCCTGTGGATTGTTTACTGGGGAATGATCTGGAAATCTCAGCCTGGGCTGAGGTTGACCACAAGGCCCATTTGAAAATGGTAGGAATTCCTGAGAGAGTGGATGAGACCCTGAGGGCCTCACCTCCACCCCAGGAGAAAATAGAAAGAGTGAAGCCTGAAACTATGGATCACTCTACACAAACAGAGAGCATAGGGGAGGAGGAGCAGTCTTCCCCCCACCAGACTACAGGTAAGGGGCAAGTTTCTCAGGGAACTGACCCTGCCCCTTGTGAAGTAACTGCCCCAGAAGTGGACAGGCTTGGCCTGCCCACCTCTCTGATGGCAGGGGATCCTTCCAAGGTGGTACCCAGTCTGGAGCAGGTATCCTGCCCCTCTCTACCCTGCCTCAGTCAGCCCAGGGCTGCAGAGGTCAGGGAGGTCAGTGGACCCTTATTGGGCCCCTGCCCAGAGGAACCCCCTCATCAAAAGATCAGGGACACCCAGCAGAGTAGTTTCAGCCAGGTGAATATTCCTCTACAAACTGAGGGATCCCCCTTACCCCTAGGTATAGGCACCCCTCAAATGGATGTTGTTGAGCACAGGGAAACCTGGGGCCTAGCTGCCCCAAACCTTCCAGTGCCCTCCACTATTCCAGCCAAAGGGATCCAGCCCCCAGCTGTAGGCAGCCAGAGGTTGACCCTTAGGGCCAGATATGACACCGTCCTGGGCAGAAAGGCTTCCATAGTGGCCAGTGATCTGAGGAGGTTGAGACCAACGCAAGTAGGGTCTCACTTCCAGACTCAGACACCCCACCAGCCCACCTCTGACCCAAAAACCAATACAGGTAATTTCCCTAGAATTTGGAGAAACTCTAGAACCCCTTGGGGTAGGATTTCCCAAGTGGACCATGACACAGGGAGCAACCATGTTAGTACAGGTTCTTCCTTATATGGCCACTCAGGAAATAAAGGCTTATCTGGACAAGGTTAGCCTTATCTCCTTTCGTTTGGGGGGGGGTTATGTAGGAGAGTGGAATCTGACTAATGGTTGCCCCCAACTTTTTGCCTGGTATTTAAGTGGTTTTTGACTAGTCTGGCTGGGATCCTGCTATCCAGGACCCCAGCCTATCTGCTTTCTCCCTAAAACTGTTGTGAGTACTCTAGGTACAAACATAATTGGATGCTGGGCATGCCCTTCCAGTCCCTTGTAGATGGTACCCTAGGTACCCAGGGCATGGGTCCCCCAGTAGGCCTACCAGGGCTGCAGCACTTATTGTGCCACCCTGGGACAGCCACCCAAACTGACACCACCAGGCCACTACTGTAGCCTGGGTAAGGTGGTGCTAGCACCCCTTACCGGGATGTAGGTACCCTATGTCCCATACCATTACAACACATATACTCTCATAGGTCACCCCTATGGCAGGCCCTGGTAATCCTACAGGGCTGGGTGCTGAGGTATGTGTGAGGGGGGACCCCTACATGAGTAGGACCTCTCTGCAACCTTCGTAACACCGTTACTGGGTTGTTTGTAGAGTAGCCATACCATATACTCTACCGCATTATAAGTTATTGCGTCATCGCTGTAACTTGGGACTGGCTACACAGAACCATATCGTGTTTGGTGTCAAACATGAAGGAATCATACCCCCAGTCCAGCCATGGGCATGGGGGCACGATTCCCCCTTGCTAGGAGGGTGATATGGGAAAAGCGGTATATTTTAGACACCAATTTAAAAGTGCACGTGTACCACAAAATGGCTACTGTTCGCCACCTACACGACTCTGGCTGGCTGTTGCTGGGGAAAATCCCAGCCTCGCCAGCTGGACAATAGGGCTCCTGTGGCAGGGAGGTGCCAGCACCTCCCCAGACAGGATGATGTGGATTGGAACAGGGTGGGTGCACCAAAAGTCCATTCAGAGTTGCACGTAGGCAGCTGCAGAGCCCCAATTCTGCATACACCGCCTGGAACCGGTTCAGGGGCATCCTGCCCCTCGCCCAGGCGGGAAACACACAAAGGGGAGTGGGTGTAGCCACCCTGTCCCGCCTCTACTCTGATTGGTAGGCTCTATTTTGGACCATCCCCTAATCTTGGGGATATATGGGAATAACTTTGCCCTAGAGCCTTAGATTCGTACAGGACTTCACAGAACTGACCTTCGACGAGCTGCTGCCCAGCTGACTGAAGAAATCTCCCTTGGGATAAAGGAGTTATCCCCCTGCTTGGCAGGCACCTAAAAGACTACAAGATACCCGGTTGGAACTTCGTTGCTCTCACGACCTTCGACGCCTTCCAGCAACCTCGAGGTGGGTCTCCAGTGCATCCCAGCGTCCTGTGAGCGTGCCCAGCAAGTCTGAGCACCCTGGACCACGTGGGTGCCGAGATCCCCGCATACCCCGAGACACCGGCCACCTCTTGTCCAGCACACGACCCCGACCAGTGGGGAAGTTGTGCTTTGGCCCATTTTTGAGCCAACCTTCACGCAGCATTTGTGCCGACCCTCAGCTCCCTGGCCCGCTCCGGTGGCCCGTGGGAGCCCTTTTACGCACTCCATTTTGCTGCCTTCCGCGGTCCCTTGTCTCTCGACTTGTGGGCCCTGACGGAGGACAATCTTCCTTTCTAAGAGTTCCCCTGGTTGCTCCAGGCCTGCTCTACGCTCCCTGCAAAGGAGAGCACCCTCAGACCACGTGGGTCTGCACCAGCAGCTGCTTCGTTCATCTTGCGTGGGTTGCGGTTGCCAATGCTTAGTGGATCCAATCGGGACACTAACACCGCAGCGACCCTCAGCCGACGTGGGACAGTCGCCCTCCAGAAGCTGGCCTTCCTTGAAGCCTCCCGGAGCCCGTGACTGCAGAGCCCAGCTGTACCTTCCACACCTGAAGCACCCGACATCCACGAGCTCCTTCCTGTGAGCTCCCTGGTCACTGTGCTGTGACCCAGACTCTGTCCCCTCTGCTTTCAGGTTCATCTTTGTCTTTTCTTCAACTTTAATCTTCACGACTTCAGCGACACTTCCAGCTAGCAGCAGTTTGGACTCCTTTTCCATAGAAAATCAGCCCGCGACCCGACACCAGAATCGACCTATGCACCCGGCTTCCCTGGGGCAGGTAACAGTGGTACTTCGGTACTTCCGTGGTGGTGGGCTCTCCAAAGCCTTAAGTCCCAAGCCTTAACTTTGTACTGTTGTTAGAAGTGTCCTTAAACCTTAATTATTCAACCGCGACATTCTCCATAGGCTAACATTGCGATCCCGACAGCAGCTTCTCGCACTGCACACGCCTCCCGTGGGTCCCCTTCCTCTTAACTGTGGGTGGATTCTTAAGGGGCCAGCGATCCTGAATGCCCTAGGCATTGCCTGTAGAATTGTCGTGGTTCTTATACCACTATTTTAGTATATGGTTTGGTCCCCCCCTGGGGCCCATTGATTTCTGTGCTATTTATTGTGTTTAGAAATGCTTGTTTGAATTGTAACTTTGCCACTAGCCACATAAAGTGTCTGTGGGATTCTGTCTAGAATAAATACATATATTTTATATATATACCTGTGTGGGCTACTCTTTCATTTGGTTATTCAAGAGGTTATTATGGTAAAACAATAAGCTTAACACTCCTTCAAGACTTAGCCTGAAGGCTGCTCTCCACAGCTACCACTAGGATAGCTTTCTTAAAGGTTGTCTTAAACCTATCATCAATAGGAGTCGAATTGGACTGGTGCAAGGTGTCCCTATAACTAGGAACAGCATATGCCAGGCCAACTTCTCACACTCTTACTCTGGCCTACTGGTTATGGTCTTAACTCTTACTCTGGCCTAATAGCTAAGGTCTTAGACTCGTACTATGGCCTACAGGTTAAGGTCTTAACTCTTACTCTGGGCTAATAGCTAAGGTCTTAGACTCGTACTCTTGCCTAATGGTTAAGGTCTTAACTCTTACTCTGGCCTAATAGCTAAGGTCTTAGACTTGGCCTCTGGCCTACTGGTTAATGTCTTAACTCTTTCTCTGGCCTAATAGCTAAAGTCTTAGACTTGTACTCTTGCCTAATGGTTAAGGTCTTAACTCTTACTCTGGCCTAATAGCTAAGGTCTTAGACTCGTACTCTGGCCTAATGGTTAAGGTCTTAACTCTTACTCTGGCCTAATAGCTAAGGTCTTAGACTCGTACTATGGCCTACAGGTTAAGGTCTTAACTCTTACTCTGGCCTACTGGTTAAGGTCTTAACTCTTACTCTGGTCTAATAGCTAAGGTCTTAGACTCGTACTCTGGCCTACTGGTTAAGGTCTTAACTCTTACTCTGGCCTAATAGCTAAGGTCTTAACTCATACTCCGGCCTAATAGCTAAGGTCTTAGACTCGTACTCTGGCCTAATGGTTAAGGTCTTAACTCTTACTCTGGCCTACTGATTCAGGTCTTAACTCTTACTCTGGCCTAATAGCTAAGGTCGTAGACTCATACTCTGGCCTAATGGTTAAGGTCTTAACTCTTACTATGGCCTACTGGTAAAGGTCTTAACTCTTACTCTGGCCTAATAGCTAAGGTCTTAGACTCGTACTCTGGCCTAATGGTTAAGGTCTTAACTCTTACTCTGACCTAATAGCTAAGGTCTTAGACTCGTACTCTGGCCTACTGGTTAAGGTCTTAACTCTTACTCTGGCCTAATAGCTAAGGTCTTAACTCTTACTCTGGCTAATAGCTAAGGTCTTAGACTCGTGCTATGGCCTACAGATTAAGGTCTTAACTCTTACTCTGGCCTACTGGTTATGGTCTTAACTCTTACTCTGGCCTAATAGCTAAGGTCTTAGACTCGTACTATGGCCTACAGGTTAAGGTCTTAACTCTTACTCTGGGCTAATAGCTAAGGTCTTAGACTCGTACTCTTGCCTAATGGTTAAGGTCTTAACTCTTACTCTGGCCTAATAGCTAAGGTCTTAGACTTGGCCTCTGGCCTACTGGTTAATGTCTTAACTCTTTCTCTGGCCTAATAGCTAAAGTCTTAGACTTGTACTCTTGCCTAATGGTTAAGGTCTTAACTCTTACTCTGGCCTAATAGCTAAGGTCTTAGACTCGTACTCTGGCCTAATGGTTAAGGTCTTAACTCTTACTCTGGCCTAATAGCTAAGGTCTTAGACTCGTACTATGGCCTACAGGTTAAGGTCTTAACTCTTACTCTGGCCTAATAGCTAAGGTCTTAACTCTTACTCTGGCCTAATAGCTAAGGTCTTAGACTCGTACTATGGCCTAAAGGTTAAGGTCTTATCTCTTACTCTGGCCTAATAGCTAAGGTCTTAGACTCGTACTCTAGCCTACAGGTTAAGGTCTTAACTCTTACTGTGGCCTAATAGCTAAGGACTTAGACTCGTACTGTGGCCTAATAGCTAAGGTCTTAACTCTTACTCTGGCCTAATAGCTAAGGTCTTCGACTCGTACTCTGGCCTAATGGTTAAGGTCTTAACTCTTACTCTGGTCAACTGGTTAAGGTTTTAACTCTTACTCTGGCCTAATAGCTAAGGTCTTAGACTCGTACTCTGGCCTAATGGTTAAGGTCTTAACTCTTACTCTGGCCTACTGGTTAAGGTCTTAACTCCTACTCTGACCTAATAGCTAAGGTCTTAGACTCGTACTCTGGCCTAATGGTTAAGGTCTTAACTCTTACTCTGGCCGAATAGCTATTGTCTTAGACTCGTACTCTGGCCTACTGGTTAAGGTATTAACTCTTACTCTGGCCTACTGGTTAAGGTCTTAACTCTTACTCTGGCCTAATAGCTAAGGTCTTAGACTCGTACTCTGGCCTAATGGTTAAGGTCTTAACTCTTACTCTGGCCTACTGGTTAAAGTCTTAACTCTTACTCTGGCCTAATAGCTAAGGTCTTAACTCTTACTCTGGCCTAATAGCTAAGGTCCTAACTCTTACTCTGGCCTAATAGCTAAGGTCTTAACTCTTACTCTGGCCTAATAGCTAAGGTCTTAGACTCGTACTCTGGCCTCCTGGTTAAGGTCTTAACTCTTACTCTGGACTACTGGTTAAGGTCTTAACTCTTACTATGGCCTAATAGCTATGGTCTTAACTCTTACTCTGGCCTAATATCTAAGGTCTTAGACTCGTACTCTGGCCTAATGGTTAAGGTCCTAACTCTTACTCTGGCCTAATAGCTAAGGTCTTAACTCTTACTCTGGCATAATAGCTAAGGTCTTAGACTCGTACTCTGGCCTAATGGTTAAGGTCTTAACTCTTACTCTGGCCTAATAGCTAAGGTCTTAACTCTTACTCTGGCCTAATAGCTAAGGTCTTAGACTCGTACTCTGGCCTCCTGGTTAAGGTCTTAACTCTTACTCTGGACTACTGGTTAAGGTCTTAACTCTTACTCTGGCCTAATAGCTAAAGTCTTAGACTCGTACTCTGGCCTAATGGTTAAGGTCTGAACTCTTTCTCTGGCCTAATAGCTAATGTCTTAGACTCGTACTATGGCCTACAGGTTAAGGTCTTAACTCTTACTCTGGCCTAATAGCTAAGGTCTTAACTCTTACTCTGGCCTAATAGCTAAGGTCTTAGACTCATACTCTGGCCTAATGGTTAAGGTCTTAACTCTTACTCTGGCCTAATAGCTAAGGTCTTAGACTCGTACTCTGGCCTACTGGTTAAGGTCTTAACTCTTACTCTGGAATAATAGCTAAGGTTTTAGAATCCTACTCTGGCCTAATGGTTAAGGTCTTAACTCTTACTCTGGCCTACTGGTTAAGGTCTTAACTCTTACTCTGGCCTAATAGCTAAGGTCTTAGACTCGTACTCTGGCCTACTGGTTAAGGTCTTAACTCTTACTCTGGCCTAATAGCTAAGGTCTTAACTCTTACTCTGGCCTAATAGCTAAGGTCCTAACTCTTTCTCTGGCCTAATAGCTAAGGTCTTAACTCTTACTCTGGCCTAATAGCTAAGGTCTTAGACTCGTACTCTGGCCTCCTGGTTAAGGTCTTAACTCTTACTCTGGACTACTGGTTAAGGTCTTAACTCTTACTATGGCCTAATAGCTATGGTCTTAACTCTTACTCTGGCCTAATATCTAAGGTCTTAGACTCGTACTCTGGCCTAATGGTTAAGGTCCTAACTCTTACTCTGGCCTAATAGCTAAGGTCTTAACTCTTACTCTGGCATAATAGCTAAGGTCTTAGACTCGTACTCTGGCCTAATGGTTAAGGTCTTAACTCTTACTCTGGCCTAATAGCTAAGGTCTTAACTCTTACTCTGGCCTAATAGCTAAGGTCTTAGACTCGTACTCTGGCCTCCTGGTTAAGGTCTTAACTCTTACTCTGGACTACTGGTTAAGGTCTTAACTCTTACTCTGGCCTAATAGCTAAAGTCTTAGACTCGTACTCTGGCCTAATGGTTAAGGTCTGAACTCTTTCTCTGGCCTAATAGCTAATGTCTTAGACTCGTACTATGGCCTACAGGTTAAGGTCTTAACTCTTACTCTGGCCTAATAGCTAAGGTCTTAACTCTTACTCTGGCCTAATAGCTAAGGTCTTAGACTCGTACTCTGGCCTAATGGTTAAGGTCTTAACTCTTACTCTGGCCTAATAGCTAAGGTCTTAGACTCGTACTCTGGCCTACTGGTTAAGGTCTTAACTCTTACTCTGGAATAATAGCTAAGGTTTTAGAATCCTACTCTGGCCTAATGGTTAAGGTCTTAACTCTTACTCTGGCCTACTGGTTAAGGTCTTAACTCTTACTCTGGCCTAATAGCTAAGGTCTTAACTCTTACTCTGGTCTAATAGCTAAGGTCTTAACTCTTACTCTGGCCTAATAGCTAAGGTCTTAGACTTGTACTCTGGTGTAATGGTTAAGGTCATAACTCTTACTCTGGCTGAATAGCTAAGGTCTTAGACTCGTACTCTGGCCTACTGGTTAAGGTCTTAGCTCTTACTCTGGCATACTGGTTAAGGTCTTAACTCTTACTATGGCCTAATAGCTAAGGTCTTAACTCTTACTCTGGCCTAATATCTAAGGTCTTAGTCTCATACTCTGGCCTAATGGTTAAGGTCTTAACTCTTACTCTGGCCTAATAGCTAAGGTCTTAACTCTTACTCTGGCCTAATAGCTAAGGTCTTAGACTCGTACTCTGGCCTAATGGTTAAGGTCTTAACTCTTACTCTGGCCGAATGGCTATGGTCTTAGACTCGTACTCTGGCCTACTGGTTAAGGTATTAACTTTTACTCTGGCCTACTGGTTAAGGTCTTAACTCTTACTCTGGCCTAATAGCTAAGGTCTTAGACTCGTACTCTGGCCTAATGGTTAAGGTCTTAAATCTTACTCTGGCCTACTGGTTAAGGTCTTAACTCTTACTCTGGCCTAATAGCTAAGGTCTTAACTCTTACTCTGGCCTAATAGCTAAGGTCTTAACTCTTACTCTGGCCTAATAGCTAAGGTCTTAGACTCGCACTCTGGCCTAATGGTTAAGGTCATAACTCTTACTCTGGCTGAATAGCTAAGGTCTTAGACTCGTACTCTGGCCTACTGGTTAAGGTCTTAGCTCTTACTCTGGCCTACTGGTTAAGGTCTTAACTCTTACTGTGGCCTAATAGCTAAGGTCTTAACTCTTACTCTGGCCTAATATCTAAGGTCTTAGACTCGTACTCTGGCCTAATGGTTATGGTCTTAACTCTTACTCTGGCCTAATAGCTAAGGTCTTAACTCTTACTCTGGCCTAATAGCTAAGGTCTTAGACTCGTACTCTGGCCTAATGGTTAAGGTCTTAACTCTTACTCTGGCCTAATAGCTAAGGTCTTAACTCTTACTCTGTCCTAATAGCTAAGGTCTTAGACTCGTACTCTGGCCTCCTGGTTAAGGTCTTAACTCTTACTCTGGCCTACTGGTTAAGGTCTTAACTCTTACTCTGGCCTAATAGCTAAAGTCTTAGACTCATACTCTGGCCTACTGGTTAAGGTCTTAACTCTTACTCTGGCCTAATAGCTAAGGTCCTAACTCTTACTCTGGCCTAATAGCTAAGGTCTTAGACTCGTACTCTGACCTAATGGTTAAGGTCTTAACTCTTACTCTGGCCTACTGATTCAGGTCTTAACTCTTACTCTGGCCTAATAGCTAAGGTCGTAGACTCGTACTCTGGCCTAATGGTTAAGGTCTTAACTCTTACTATGGCCTACTGGTAAAGGTCTTAACTCTTACTCTGGCCTAATAGCTAAGGTCTTAACTCTTACTCTGGTCTAATAGCTAAGATCTTAACTCTTACTCTGGCCTAATAGCTAAGGTCTTAGACTCGTACTCTGGCCTAATGGTTAAGGTCTTAACTCTTACTCTGGCCTAATAGCTAAGGTCTTAACTCTTACTCTGGCCTAATAGCTAAGGTCTTAGACTCGTACTCTGCCCTACTGGTTAAGGTCTTAACTCTTACTCTGGCCTAATAGCTAAGGTCTTAACTCTTACTCTGGCTAATAGTTAAGGTCTTAGACTCGTGCTATGGCCTACAGATTAAGGTCTTAACTCTTACTCTGACTTACTGGTTATGGTCTTAACTCTTACTCTGGCCTAATAGCTAAGGTCTTAGACTCGTACTATGGCCTACAGGTTAGGGTCTTAACTCTTACTCTGGGCTAATAGCTAAGGTCTTAGACTCGTACTCTTGCCTAATGGTTAAGGTCTTAACTCTTACTCTGGCCTAATAGCTAAGGTCTAAGACTCGTACTATGGCCTACAGGTTAAGGTCATAACTCTTACTCTGGCCTAATAGCTAAGGTCTTAACTCTTACTCTGGCCTAATAGCTGAGGTCTTAGACTCGTACTATGGCCTACTGGTTAAGGTCTTAACGCTTACTCTGGCCTAATAGCTAAGGTCTTAACTCTTACTCTGGCCTAATAGCTAAGGTCTTAGACTCGTACTTTGGCCTAAAGGTTAAGGTCATAACTCTTACTCTGGCCGAATAGCTAAGGTCTTAGACTCGTACTATGGCATAATGGTTAAGGTCTTAACTCTTACTCTGGCCTAATAGCTAAGGTCTAAGACTCGTACTATGGCCTACAGGTTAAGGTCTTAACTCTTACTCTGGCCTAATAGCTAAGGTCTTAACTCTTACTCTGGCCTAATAGCTAAGGTCTTAGACTCGTACTATGGCCTACTGGTTAAGGTCTTAACTCTTACTCTGGCCTAATAGCTAAGGTCTTAACTCTTACTCTGGCCTAATAGCTAAGGTCTTAGACTCGTACTCTAGCCTAATGGTTAAGGTCATAACTCTTACTCTGGCCGAATAGCTAAGGTCTTAGACTCGTACTCTGGCCTACTGGTTAAGGTCTTAGCTCTTACTCTGGCCTACAGGTTAAGGTCTTAACTCTTACTCTGGCCTAATAGCTAAGGTCTTAGACTCGTACTCTAGCATAATGGTTATGGTGTTATCTCTTACTCTGGCCTACTGGTTAAGGTCTTAACTCTTACTCTGGCCTAATAGCTAAGGTCTTAACTCTTACTCTGGCCTAATAGCTAAGGTCTTAGACTCGTACTCTGGCCTAATGGTTAAGGTCTTAACTCTTACTCTGGCCTACTGGTTAAGGTCTTAACTCTAACTCAGGCCTACTCGTTAAGGTCCTACTCTTACTATGGCCTAATAGCTAAGGTCTTAGACTCGTACTCTGGCCTACTGGTTTAGGTCTTAACTCTTACTCTGGCCTACTGGTTAAGGTCTTAACTCTTACTCTGGCCTAATAGCTAAGGTCTTAACTCTTACTCTGGCCTAATAGCTAAGGTCTACTCTTAGACTCGTACTCTGGCCTAATGGTTAAGGTCTTAACTCTTACTCTGGCCTAATAGCTAAGGTCTTAACTCTTACTCTGGCCTAATAGCTAAGGTCTTAGACTCGTACTATGGCCTACAGGTTAAGGTCTTAACTCTTACTCTGGCCTACTGGTTAAGGTCTTAACTCTTACTCTGGTCTAATAGCTAAGGTCTTAGACTCGTACTCTGGCCTACTGGTTAAGGTCTTAACTCTTACTCTGGCCTAATAGCTAAGGTCTTAACTCATACTCCGGCCTAATAGCTAAGGTCTTAGACTCGTACTCTGGCCTAATGGTTAAGGTCTTAACTCTTACTCTGGCCTACTGATTCAGGTCTTAACTCTTACTCTGGCCTAATAGCTAAGGTCGTAGACTCATACTCTGGCCTAATGGTTAAGGTCTTAACTCTTACTATGGCCTACTGGTAAAGGTCTTAACTCTTACTCTGGCCTAATAGCTAAGGTCTTAACTCTTACTCTGGCCTAATAGCTAAGGTTTTAACTCTTACTCTGGCCTAATAGCTAAGGTCTTAGACTCGTACTCTGGCCTAATGGTTATGGTCTTAACTCTTACTCTGACCTAATAGCTAAGGTCTTAGACTCGTACTCTGGCCTACTGGTTAAGGTCTTAACTCTAACTCAAGCCTACTCGTTAAGGTCCTACTCTTACTATGGCCTAATAGCTAAGGTCTTAGACTCGTACTCTGGCCTACTGGTTCAGGTCTTAACTCTTACTCTGGCCTACTGGTTAAGGTCTTAACTCTTACTCTGGCCTAATAGCTAAGGTCTTAACTCTTACTCTGGCCTAATAGCTAAGGTCTACTCTTAGACTCGTACTCTGGCCTAATGGTTAAGGTCTTAACTCTTACTCTGGCCTAATAGCTAAGGTCTTAACTCTTACTCTGGCCTAATAGCTAAGGTCTTAACTCTTACTCTGGCCTAATAGCTAAGGTCTTAGACTCGTACTATGGCCTACAGGTTAAGGTCTTAACTCTTACTCTGGCCTACTGGTTAAGGTCTTAACTCTTACTCTGGTCTAATAGCTAAGGTCTTAGACTCGTACTCTGGCCTACTGGTTAAGGTCTTAACTCTTACTCTGGCCTAATAGCTAAGGTCTTAACTCATACTCCGGCCTAATAGCTAAGGTCTTAGACTCGTACTCTGGCCTAATGGTTAAGGTCTTAACTCTTACTCTGGCCTACTGATTCAGGTCTTAACTCTTACTCTGGCCTAATAGCTAAGGTCGTAGACTCCTACTCTGGCCTAATGGTTAAGGTCTTAACTCTTACTATGGCCTACTGGTAAAGGTCTTAACTCTTACTCTGGCCTAATAGCTAAGGTCTTAACTCTTACTCTGGCCTAATAGCTAAGGTTTTAACTCTTACTCTGGCCTAATAGCTAAGGTCTTAGACTCGTACTCTGGCCTAATGGTTATGGTCTTAACTCTTACTCTGACCTAATAGCTAAGGTCTTAGACTCGTACTCTGGCCTACTGGTTAAGGTCTTAACTCTAACTCAAGCCTACTCGTTAAGGTCCTACTCTTACTATGGCCTAATAGCTAAGGTCTTAGACTCGTACTCTGGCCTACTGGTTCAGGTCTTAACTCTTACTCTGGCCTACTGGTTAAGGTCTTAACTCTTACTCTGGCCTAATAGCTAAGGTCTTAACTCTTACTCTGGCCTAATAGCTAAGGTCTACTCTTAGACTCGTACTCTGGCCTAATGGTTAAGGTCTTAACTCTTACTCTGGCCTAATAGCTAAGGTCTTAACTCTTACTCTGGCCTAATAGCTAAGGTCTTAGACTCGTACTATGGCCTACAGGTTAAGGTCTTAACTCTTACTCTGGCCTACTGGTTAAGGTCTTAACTCTTACTCTGGTCTAATAGCTAAGGTCTTAGACTCGTACTCTGGCCTACTGGTTAAGGTCTTAACTCTTACTCTGGCCTAATAGCTAAGGTCTTAACTCATACTCCGGCCTAATAGCTAAGGTCTTAGACTCGTACTCTGGCCTAATGGTTAAGGTCTTAACTCTTACTCTGGCCTACTGATTCAGGTCTTAACTCTTACTCTGGCCTAATAGCTAAGGTCGTAGACTCCTACTCTGGCCTAATGGTTAAGGTCTTAACTCTTACTATGGCCTACTGGTAAAGGTCTTAACTCTTACTCTGGCCTAATAGCTAAGGTCTTAACTCTTACTCTGGCCTAATAGCTAAGGTTTTAACTCTTACTCTGGCCTAATAGCTAAGGTCTTAGACTCGTACTCTGGCCTAATGGTTATGGTCTTAACTCTTACTCTGACCTAATAGCTAAGGTCTTAGACTCGTACTCTGGCCTACTGGTTAAGGTCTTAACTCTTACTCTGGCCTAATAGCTAAGGTCTTCACTCTTACTCTGGCTAATAGCTAAGGTCTTAGACTCGTGCTATGGCCTACAGATTAAGGTCTTAACTCTTACTCTGGCCTACTGGTTATGGTCTTAACTCTTACTCTGGCCTAATAGCTAAGGTCTTAGACTCGTACTATGGCCTACAGGTTAAGGTCTTAACTCTTACTCTGGGCTAATAGCTAAGGTCTTAGACTCGTACTCTTGCCTAATGGTTAAGGTCTTAACTCTTACTCTGGCCTAATAGCTAAGGTCTTAGACTTGGCCTCTGGCCTACTGGTTAATGTCTTAACTCTTACTCTGGCCTAATAGCTAAAGTCTTAGACTTGTACTCTTGCCTAATGGTTAAGGTCTTAACTCTTACTCTGGCCTAATAGCTAAGGTCTTAGACTCGTACTCTGGCCTAAAGGTTAAGGTCTTAACTCTTACTCTGGCCTAATAGCTAAGGTCTTAGACTCGTACTATGGCCTACAGGTTAAGGTCTTAACTCTTACTCTGGCCTAATAGCTAAGGTCTTAACTCTTACTCTGGCCTAATAGCTAAGGTCTTAGACTCATACTATGGCCTAAAGGTTAAGGTCTTATCTCTTACTCTGGCCTAATAGCTAAGGTCTTAGACTCGTACTCTAGCCTACAGGTTAAGGTCTTAACTCTTACTGTGGCCTAATAGCTAAGGACTTAGACTCGTACTGTGGCCTAATAGCTAAGGTCTTAACTCTTACTCTGGCCTAATAGCTAAGGTCTTCGACTCGTACTCTGGCCTAATGGTTAAGGTCTTAACTCTTACTCTGGTCAACTGGTTAAGGTTTTAACTCTTACTCTGGCCTAATAGCTAAGGTCTTAGACTCGTACTCTGGCCTAATGGTTAAGGTCTTAACTCTTACTCTGGCCTACTGGTTAAGGTCTTAACTCCTACTCTGACCTAATAGCTAAGGTCTTAGACTCGTACTCTGGCCTAATGGTTAAGGTCTTAACTCTTACTCTGGCCGAATAGCTATTGTCTTAGACTCGTACTCTGGCCTACTGGTTAAGGTATTAACTCTTACTCTGGCCTACTGGTTAAGGTCTTAACTCTTACTCTGGCCTAATAGCTAAGGTCTTAGACTCGTACTCTGGCCTAATGGTTAAGGTCTTAACTCTTACTCTGGCCTACTGGTTAAGGTCTTAACTCTTACTCTGGCCTAATAGCTAAGGTCTTAACTCTTACTCTGGCCTAATAGCTAAGGTCCTAACTCTTACTATGGCCTAATAGCTATGGTCTTAACTCTTACTCTGGCCTAATATCTAAGGTCTTAGACTCGTACTCTGGCCTAATGGTTAAGGTCCTAACTCTTACTCTGTCCTAATAGCTAAGGTCTTAACTCTTACTCTGGCATAATAGCTAAGGTCTTAGACTCGTACTCTGGCCTAATGGTTAAGGTCTTAACTCTTACTCTGGCCTAATAGCTAAGGTCTTAACTCTTACTCTGGTCTAATAGCTAAGGTCTTAGACTCGTACTCTGGCCTCCTGGTTAAGGTCTTAACTCTTACTCTGGACTACTGGTTAAGGTCTTAACTCTTACTCTGGCCTAATAGCTAAAGTCTTAGACTCGTACTCTGGCCTAATGGTTAAAGTCTGAACTCTTTCTCTGGCCTAATAGCTAATGTCTTAGACTCGTACTATGGCCTACAGGTTAAGGTCTTAACTCTTACTCTGGCCTAATAGCTAAGGTCTTAACTCTTACTCTGGCCTAATAGCTAAGGTCTTAGACTCGTACTCTGGCCTAATGGTTAAGGTCTTAACTCTTACTCTGGCCTAATAGCTAAGGTCTTAGACTCGTACTCTGGCCTACTGGTTAAGGTCTTAACTCTTACTCTGGAATAATAGCTAAGGTTTTAGAATCCTACTCTGGCCTAATGGTTAAGGTCTTAACTCTTACTCTGGCCTACTGGTTAAGGTCTTAACTCTTACTCTGGCCTAATAGCTAAGGTCTTAACTCTTACTCTGGTCTAATAGCTAAGGTCTTAACTCTTACTCTGGCCTAATAGCTAAGGTCTTAGACTCGTACTCTGGTGTAATGGTTAAGGTATTTACTCTTACTCTGGCCTACTGGTTAAGGTCTTAACTCTTACTCTGGCCTACTGGTTAAGGTCTTAACTCTTACTCCGGCCTAATAGCTAAGGTCTTAACTCTTACTCTGGCCTAATAGCTAAGGTCTTAGACTCGTACTCTGGCCTAATGGTTAAGGTCTTAACTCTTACTCTGGCATACTGGTTAAGGTCTTAACTCTTACTATGGCCTAATAGCTAAGGTCTTAACTCTTACTCTGGCCTAATATCTAAGGTCTTAGTCTCATACTCTGGCCTAATGGTTAAGGTCTTAACTCTTACTCTGGCCTAATAGCTAAGGTCTTAACTCTTACTCTGGCCTAATAGCTAAGGTCTTAGACTCGTACTCTGGCCTAATGGTTAAGGTCTTAACTCTTACTCTGGCCTAATAGCTAAGGTCCTAACTCTTACTCTGGCCTAATAGCTAAGGTCTTAGACTCGTACTCCGGCCTCCTGGTTAATGTCTTAACTCTTACTCTGGCCTACTGGTTAAGGTCATAACTCTTACTCTGGCCTAATAGCTAAAGTCTTAGACTCGTACTCTGGCCTAATGGTTAAGGTCTGAACTCTTACTCTGGCCTAATAGCTAATGTCTTAGACTCGTACTATGGCCTACAGGTTAAGGTCTTAACTCTTACTCTGGCCTAATAGCTAAGGTCTTAACTCTTACTCTGGCCTAATAGCTAAGGTCTTAGACTCGTACTCTGGCCTAATGGTTAAGGTCTTAACTCTTACTCTGGCCTACTGGTTAAGGTCTTAACTCTTACTCTGGCCTAATAACTAAGGTCTTAGACTCGTACTCTGGCCTAATGGTTAAGGTCTTAACTCTTACTCTGGCCTAATAGCTAAGGTCTTAGACTCGTACTCTGGCCTACTGGTTAAGGTCGTAACTCTTACTCTGGAATAATAGCTAAGGTTTTAGAATCATACTCTTGCCTAATGGTTAAGGTCTTAACTCTTACTCTGGCCTACTGGTTAAGGTCTTAACTCTTACTCTGGCCTAATAGCTAAGGTCTTAGACTCGTACTCTGGCCTACTGGTTAAGGTCTTAACTCTTACTATGGCCTAATAGCTAAGGTCTTAACTCTTACTCTGGCCTAATATCTAAGGTCTTAGACTCGTACTCTGGCCTAATGGTTAAGGTCTTAACTCTTACTCTGGCCCACTGGTTAAGGTCTTAACTCTTACTCTGGCCTAATAGGTAAGGTCTTAGACTCGTACTCTGACCTAATGGTTAAGGTTTTAACTCTTACTCTGGCCTAATAGCTAAGGTCTTAGACTCATACTCTGGCCTAATGGTTAAGGTCTTAACTCTTACTCTGGACTACTGGTTAAGGTCTTAACTCTTACTCTGGCCTAATAGCTAAGGTCTTAACTCTTACTCTGGCCTAATAGCTAAGGTCTTAGACTCGTACTATGGCGTACAGGTTAAGGTCTTAAATCTTACTCTGGCCTACTGGTTAAGGTCTTAACTCTTACTCTGGCCTAATAGCTAAGGTCTTAGACTCGTACTCTGGCCTACTGGTTAAGGTCTTAACTCTTACTCTGGCCTAATAGCTAAGGTCTTCACTCTTACTCTAGCCTAATAGCTAAGGTCGTAGACTCGTACTCTGGCCTAATGGGTAAAGTCTTAACTCTTACTCTGGCCTACTGGTTAAGGTCTTAATTCTTACTCTGGCCTAATAGCTAAGGTCTTAACTCTTACTCTGGCATAATAGCTAAGGTCTTAGACTCGTACTCTGGCCTAATGGTTAAGGTCTTAACTCTTACTCTGGCCTAATAGCTAAGGTCTTAACTCTTACTCTGGTCTAATAGCTAAGGTCTTAGACTCGTACTCTGGCCTCCTGGTTAAGGTCTTAACTCTTACTCTGGACTACTGGTTAAGGTCTTAACTCTTACTCTGGCCTAATAGCTAAAGTCTTAGACTCGTACTCTGGCCTAATGGTTAAAGTCTGAACTCTTTCTCTGGCCTAATAGCTAATGTCTTAGACTCGTACTATGGCCTACAGGTTAAGGTCTTAACTCTTACTCTGGCCTAATAGCTAAGGTCTTAACTCTTACTCTGGCCTAATAGCTAAGGTCTTAGACTCGTACTCTGGCCTAATGGTTAAGGTCTTAACTCTTACTCTGGCCTAATAGCTAAGGTCTTAGACTCGTACTCTGGCCTACTGGTTAAGGTCTTAACTCTTACTCTGGAATAATAGCTAAGGTTTTAGAATCCTACTCTGGCCTAATGGTTAAGGTCTTAACTCTTACTCTGGCCTACTGGTTAAGGTCTTAACTCTTACTCTGGCCTAATAGCTAAGGTCTTAACTCTTACTCTGGTCTAATAGCTAAGGTCTTAACTCTTACTCTGGCCTAATAGCTAAGGTCTTAGACTCGTACTCTGGTGTAATGGTTAAGGTATTAACTCTTACTCTGGCCTACTGGTTAAGGTCTTAACTCTTACTCTGGCCTACTGGTTAAGGTCTTAACTCTTACTCCGGCCTAATAGCTAAGGTCTTAACTCTTACTCTGGCCTAATAGCTAAGGTCTTAGACTCGTACTCTGGCCTAATGGTTAAGGTCTTAACTCTTACTCTGGCATACTGGTTAAGGTCTTAACTCTTACTATGGCCTAATAGCTAAGGTCTTAACTCTTACTCTGGCCTAATATCTAAGGTCTTAGTCTCATACTCTGGCCTAATGGTTAAGGTCTTAACTCTTACTCTGGCCTAATAGCTAAGGTCTTAACTCTTACTCTGGCCTAATAGCTAAGGTCTTAGACTCGTACTCTGGCCTAATGGTTAAGGTCTTAACTCTTACTCTGGCCTAATAGCTAAGGTCCTAACTCTTACTCTGGCCTAATAGCTAAGGTCTTAGACTCGTACTCCGGCCTCCTGGTTAATGTCTTAACTCTTACTCTGGCCTACTGGTTAAGGTCTTAACTCTTACTCTGGCCTAATAGCTAAAGTCTTAGACTCGTACTCTGGCCTAATGGTTAAGGTCTGAACTCTTACTCTGGCCTAATAGCTAATGTCTTAGACTCGTACTATGGCCTACAGGTTAAGGTCTTAACTCTTACTCTGGCCTAATAGCTAAGGTCTTAACTCTTACTCTGGCCTAATAGCTAAGGTCTTAGACTCGTACTCTGGCCTAATGGTTAAGGTCTTAACTCTTACTCTGGCCTACTGGTTAAGGTCTTAACTCTTACTCTGGCCTAATAACTAAGGTCTTAGACTCGTACTCTGGCCTAATGGTTAAGGTCTTAACTCTTACTCTGGCCTAATAGCTAAGGTCTTAGACTCGTACTCTGGCCTACTGGTTAAGGTCGTAACTCTTACTCTGGAATAATAGCTAAGGTTTTAGAATCATACTCTTGCCTAATGGTTAAGGTCTTAACTCTTACTCTGGCCTACTGGTTAAGGTCTTAACTCTTACTCTGGCCTAATAGCTAAGGTCTTAGACTCGTACTCTGGCCTACTGGTTAAGGTCTTAACTCTTACTATGGCCTAATAGCTAAGGTCTTAACTCTTACTCTGGCCTAATATCTAAGGTCTTAGACTCGTACTCTGGCCTAATGGTTAAGGTCTTAACTCTTACTCTGGCCCACTGGTTAAGGTCTTAACTCTTACTCTGGCCTAATAGGTAAGGTCTTAGACTCGTACTCTGACCTAATGGTTAAGGTTTTAACTCTTACTCTGGCCTAATAGCTAAGGTCTTAGACTCATACTCTGGCCTAATGGTTAAGGTCTTAACTCTTACTCTGGACTACTGGTTAAGGTCTTAACTCTTACTCTGGCCTAATAGCTAAGGTCTTAACTCTTACTCTGGCCTAATAGCTAAGGTCTTAGACTCGTACTATGGCGTACAGGTTAAGGTCTTAAATCTTACTCTGGCCTACTGGTTAAGGTCTTAACTCTTACTCTGGCCTAATAGCTAAGGTCTTAGACTCGTACTCTGGCCTACTGGTTAAGGTCTTAACTCTTACTCTGGCCTAATAGCTAAGGTCTTCACTCTTACTCTAGCCTAATAGCTAAGGTCGTAGACTCGTACTCTGGCCTAATGGGTAAAGTCTTAACTCTTACTCTGGCCTACTGGTTAAGGTCTTAATTCTTACTCTGGCCTAATAGCTAAGGTCTTAACTCTTACTCTGGCCTAATAGCTAAGGTCTTAGACTCGTACTCTGGCCTAATGGTTAAGGTCTTAACTCTTACTCTGGCCTACTGGTTAATGTCTTAACTCTTACTCTGGCCTACTGGTTAAGGTCTTAACGCTCACTCTGGCCTAATAGCTAAGGTCTTAACTCTTACTCTGGCCTAATAGCTAAGGTCTTAACTCTTACTCTGGCCTAATAGCTAAGGTCTTAGACTCGTACTCTGACCTAATGGTTAAGGTCTTAACTCTTACTCTGGCCTAATAGCTAAGGTCTTAACTCTTACTCTGGCCTAATAGCTAAGGTCTTAGACTCGTACTCTGGCCTAATGGTTAAGGTCTTAACTCTTACTCTGGCCTAATAGCTAAGGTCTTAGACTCCTACTCTGGCCTACTGGTTAAGGTCTTAACTCTTACTCTGGCATAATAGCTAAGGTCTTAACTCTTACTCTGGCTAATAGCTAACGTCTTAGACTCGTGCTATGGCCTACAGATTAAGGTATTAACTCTTACTCTGGCCTACTGGTTAAGGTCTTAACTCTTACTCTGGCCTAATAGCTAAGGTCTTAGACTCGTACTATGGCCTACAGGTTAAGGTCTTAACTCTTACTCTGGGCTAATAGCTAAGGTCTTAGACTCGTACTCTTGCCTAATGGTTAAGGTCTTAACTCTTACTCTGGCCTAATAGCTAAGGTCTTAGACTCGGCCTCTGGCCTACTGGTTAAGGTCTTAACTATTACTCTGGCCTAATAGCTAAGGTCTTAGACTCGTACTCTTGCCTAATGGTTAAGGTCTTAACTCTTACTCTGGCCTAATAGCTAAGGTCTTAACTCTTACTCTGGCCTAATAGCTAAGGTCTTAGACTCGTACTCTGGCCTAATGGTTAAGGTCATAACTCTTACTCTGGCCGAATAGCTAAGGTCTTAGACTCGTACTCTGGCCTACTGGTTAAGGTCTTAGCTCTTACTCTGGCCTACTGGTTAAGGTCTTAGACTCGTACTCTGGCCTAATGGTTAAGGTCTTAACTCTTACTCTGGCCTAATAGCTAAGGTCTTTACTCTTACTCTGGCCTAATAGCTAAGGTCTTAGACTCGTACTCTGGCCTAATGGTTAAGGTCTTAACTCTTACTCTGGCCTAATAGCTAAGGTCTTAGACTCGTACTCTGGCCTACTGGTTAAGGTCTTAACTCTTACTCTGGCCTAATAGCTAAGGTCTTAACTCTTACTCTGGCTAATAGCTAAGGTCTTAGACTCGTGCTATGGCCTACATATTAAGGTCTTAACTCTTACTGTGGCCTACTGGTTATGGTCTTAACTCTTACTCTGGCCTAATAGCTAAGGTCTTAGACTCGTACTATGGCCTACAGGTTAAGGTCCTAACTCTTACTCTGGGCTAATAGCTAAGGTCTTAGACTCGTACTCTTGCCTAATGGTTAAGGTCTTAACTCTTACTCTGGCCTAATAGCTAAGGTCTTAGACTCGGCCTCTGGCCTACTGGTTAAGGTCTTAACTCTTACTCTGGCCTAATAGCTAAGGTCTTAGACTTGTACTCTTGCCTAATGGTTAAGGTCTTAACTCTTACTCTGGCCTAATAGCGAAGGTCTTAGACTCATACTCTGGCCTAATGGTTAAGGTCTTAACTCTTACTCTGGCCTAATAGCTAAGGTCTTAGACTAATACTATGGCCTACAGGTTAAGGTCTTAACTCTTACTCTGGCCTAATAGCTAAGGTCTTAACTCTCACTCTGGCCTAATAGCTAAGGTCTTAGACTCGTATTATGGCCTACAGGTTAAGGTCTTATCTCTTAC
This sequence comes from Triturus cristatus, assembly GCF_964204655.1. NCBI lineage: Eukaryota > Metazoa > Chordata > Amphibia > Caudata > Salamandridae > Triturus > Triturus cristatus. Next base: position 899,366 of record NW_028187290.1, on the reverse strand, counting down.
TCTGGCCTAATAGCTAAGGTCTTAGACTCGTACTCTAGCCTACAGGTTAAGGTCTTAACTCTTACTGTGGCCTAATAGCTAAGGACTTAGACTCGTACTGTGGCCTAATAGCTAAGGTCTTAACTCTTACTCTGGCCTAATAGCTAAGGTCTTCGACTCGTACTCTGGCCTAATGGTTAAGGTCTTAACTCTTACTCTGGTCAACTGGTTAAGGTTTTTACTCTTACTCTGGCCTAATAGCTAAGGTCTTAGACTCGTACTCTGGCCTAATGGTTAAGGTCTTAACTCTTACTCTGGCCTACATGTTAAGGTCTTAACTCTTACTCTGCCCTAATAGCTAAGGTCTTAGACTCGTACTCTGGCCTAATGGTTAAGGTCTTAACTCTTAGTCTGGCCGAATGGCTATGGTCTTAGACTCGCACTCTGGCCTACTGGTTAAGGTATTAACTTTTACTCTGGCCTACTGGTTAAGGTCTTAACTCTTACTCTGGCCTAATAGCTAAGGTCTTAGACTCGTACTCTGGCCTAATGGTTAAGGTCTTAAATCTTACTCTGGCCTACTGGTTAAGGTCTTAACTCTTACTCTGGCCTAATAGCTAAGGTCTTAACTCTTACTCTGGCCTAATAGCTAAGGTCTTAACTCTTACTCTGGCCTAATAGCTAAGGTCTTAGACTCGCACTCTGGCCTAATGGTTAAGGTCATAACTCTTACTCTGGCTGAATAGCTAAGGTCTTAGACTCGTACTCTGGCCTACTGGTTAAGGTCTTAGCTCTTACTCTGGCCTACTGGTTAAGGTCTTAACTCTTACTGTGGCCTAATAGCTAAGGTCTTAACTCTTACTCTGGCCTAATATCTAAGGTCTTAGACTCGTACTCTGGCCTAATGGTTATGGTCTTAACTCTTACTCTGGCCTAATAGCTAAGGTCTTAACTCTTACTCTGGCCTAATAGCTAAGGTCTTAGACTCGTACTCTGGCCTAATGGTTAAGGTCTTAACTCTTACTCTGGCCTAATAGCTAAGGTCTTAACTCTTACTCTGTCTTAATAGCTAAGGTCTTAGACTCGTACTCTGGCCTCCTGGTTAAGGTTTTAACTCTTACTCTGGCCTACTGGTTAAGGTCTTAACTCTTACTCTGGCCTAATAGCTAAAGTCTTAGACTCGTACTCTGGCCTACTGGTTAAGGTCTTAACTCTTACTCTGGCCTAATAGCTAAGGTCTTAACTCTTACTCTGGCCTAATAGCTAAGGTCTTAGACTCGTACTCTGACCTAATGGTTAAGGTCTTAACTCTTACTCTGGCCTACTGATTCAGGTCTTAACTCTTACTCTGGCCTAATAGCTAAGGTCGTAGACTCGTACTCTGGCCTAATGGTTAAGGTCTTAACTCTTACTATGGCCTACTGGTAAAGGTCTTAACTCTTAATCTGGCCTAATAGCTAAGGTCTTAACTCTTACTCTGGTCTAATAGCTAAGGTCTTAACTCTTACTCTGGCCTAATAGCTAAGGTCTTAGACTCGTACTCTGGCCTAATGGTTAAGGTCTTAACTCTTACTCTGGCCCACTGGTTAAGGTCTTAACTCTTACTCTGGCCTAATAGGTAAGGTCTTAGACTCGTACTCTGACCTAATGGTTAAGGTTTTAACTCTTACTCTGGCCTAATAGCTAAGGTCTTAGACTCATACTCTGGCCTAATGGTTAAGGTCTTAACTCTTACTCTGGACTACAGGTTAAGGTCTTAACTCTTACTCTGGCCTAATAGCTAAGGTCTTAACTCTTACTCTGGCCTAATAGCTAAGGTCTTAGACTCGTACTATGGCGTACAGGTTAAGGTCTTAAATCTTACTCTGGCCTACTGGTTAAGGTCTTAACTCTTACTCTGGCCTAATAGCTAAGGTCTTAGACTCGTACTCTGGCCTACTGGTTAAGGTCTTAACTCTTACTCTGGCCTAATAGCTAAGGTCTTCACTCTTACTCTAGCCTAATAGCTAAGGTCGTAGACTCGTACTCTGGCCTAATGGGTAAAGTCTTAACTCTTACTCTGGCCTACTGGTTAAGGTCTTAATTCTTACTCTGGCCTAATAGCTAAGGTCTTAACTCTTACTCTGGCCTAATAGCTAAGGTCTTAGACTCGTACTCTGGCCTAATGGTTAAGGTCTTAACTCTTACTCTGGCCTACTGGTTAATGTCTTAACTCTTACTCTGGCCTACTGGTTAAGGTCTTAACGCTCACTCTGGCCTAATAGCTAAGGTCTTAACTCTTACTCTGGCCTAATAGCTAAGGTCTTAACTCTTACTCTGGCCTAATAGCTATGGTCTTAGACTCGTACTCTGACCTAATGGTTAAGGTCTTAACTCTTACTCTGGCCTAATAGCTAAGGTCTTAACTCTTACTCTGGCCTAATAGCTAAGGTCTTAGACTCGTACTCTGGCCTAATGGTTAAGGTCTTAACTCTTACTCTGGCCTAATAGCTAAGGTCTTAGACTCCTACTCTGGCCTACTGGTTAAGGTCTTAACTCTTACTCTGGCATAATAGCTAAGGTCTTAACTCTTACTCTGGCTAATAGCTAACGTCTTAGACTCGTGCTATGGCCTACAGATTAAGGTATTAACTCTTACTCTGGCCTACTGGTTAAGGTCTTAACTCTTACTCTGGCCTAATAGCTAAGGTCTTAGACTCGTACTATGGCCTACAGGTTAAGGTCTTAACTCTTACTCTGGGCTAATAGCTAAGGTCTTAGACTCGTACTCTTGCCTAATGGTTAAGGTCTTAACTCTTACTCTGGCCTAATAGCTAAGGTCTTAGACTCGGCCTCTGGCCTACTGGTTAAGGTCTTAACTATTACTCTGGCCTAATAGCTAAGGTCTTAGACTCGTACTCTTGCCTAATGGTTAAGGTCTTAACTCTTACTCTGGCCTAATAGCTAAGGTCTTAACTCTTACTCTGGCCTAATAGCTAAGGTCTTAGACTCGTACTCTGGCCTAATGGTTAAGGTCATAACTCTTACTCTGGCCGAATAGCTAAGGTCTTAGACTCGTACTCTGGCCTACTGGTTAAGGTCTTAGCTCTTACTCTGGCCTACTGGTTAAGGTCTTAGACTCGTACTCTGGCCTAATGGTTAAGGTCTTAACTCTTACTCTGGCCTAATAGCTAAGGTCTTAACTCTTACTCTGGCCTAATAGCTAAGGTCTTAGACTCGTACTCTGGCCTAATGGTTAAGGTCTTAACTCTTACTCTGGCCTAATAGCTAAGGTCTTAGACTCGTACTCTGGCCTACTGGTTAAGGTCTTAACTCTTACTCTGGCCTAATAGCTAAGGTCTTAACTCTTACTCTGGCTAATAGCTAAGGTCTTAGACTCGTGCTATGGCCTACATATTAAGGTCTTAACTCTTACTGTGGCCTACTGGTTATGGTCTTAACTCTTACTCTGGCCTAATAGCTAAGGTCTTAGACTCGTACTATGGCCTACAGGTTAAGGTCCTAACTCTTACTCTGGGCTAATAGCTAAGGTCTTAGACTCGTACTCTTGCCTAATGGTTAAGGTCTTAACTCTTACTCTGGCCTAATAGCTAAGGTCTTAGACTCGGCCTCTGGCCTACTGGTTAAGGTCTTAACTCTTACTCTGGCCTAATAGCTAAGGTCTTAGACTTGTACTCTTGCCTAATGGTTAAGGTCTTAACTCTTACTCTGGCCTAATAGCGAAGGTCTTAGACTCATACTCTGGCCTAATGGTTAAGGTCTTAACTCTTACTCTGGCCTAATAGCTAAGGTCTTAGACTAATACTATGGCCTACAGGTTAAGGTCTTAACTCTTACTCTGGCCTAATAGCTAAGGTCTTAACTCTCACTCTGGCCTAATAGCTAAGGTCTTAGACTCGTATTATGGCCTACAGGTTAAGGTCTTATCTCTTACTCTGGCCTAATAGCTAAGGTCTTAGACTCGTACTCTAGCCTACAGGTTAAGGTCTTAACTCTTACTGTGGCCTAATAGCTAAGGACTTAGACTCGTACTGTGGCCTAATAGCTAAGGTCTTAACTCTTACTCTGGCCTAATAGCTAAGGTCTTCGACTCGTACTCTGGCCTAATGGTTAAGGTCTTAACTCTTACTCTGGTCAACTGGTTAAGGTTTTTACTCTTACTCTGGCCTAATAGCTAAGGTCTTAGACTCGTACTCTGGCCTAATGGTTAAGGTCTTAACTCTTACTCTGGCCTACATGTTAAGGTCTTAACTCTTACTCTGCCCTAATAGCTAAGGTCTTAGACTCGTACTCTGGCCTAATGGTTAAGGTCTTAACTCTTAGTCTGGCCGAATGGCTATGGTCTTAGACTCGCACTCTGGCCTACTGGTTAAGGTATTAACTTTTACTCTGGCCTACTGGTTAAGGTCTTAACTCTTACTCTGGCCTAATAGCTAAGGTCTTAGACTCGTACTCTGGCCTAATGGTTAAGGTCTTAAATCTTACTCTGGCCTACTGGTTAAGGTCTTAACTCTTACTCTGGCCTAATAGCTAAGGTCTTAACTCTTACTCTGGCCTAATAGCTAAGGTCTTAGACTCGCACTCTGGCCTAATGGTTAAGGTCATAACTCTTACTCTGGCTGAATAGCTAAGGTCTTAGACTCGTACTCTGGCCTACTGGTTAAGGTCTTAGCTCTTACTCTGGCCTACTGGTTAAGGTCTTAACTCTTACTGTGGCCTAATAGCTAAGGTCTTAACTCTTACTCTGGCCTAATATCTAAGGTCTTAGACTCGTACTCTGGCCTAATGGATATGGTCTTAACTCTTACTCTGGCCTAATAGCTAAGGTCTTAACTCTTACTCTGGCCTAATAGCTAAGGTCTTAGACTCGTACTCTGGCCTAATGGTTAAGGTCTTAACTCTTACTCTGGCCTAATAGCTAAGGTCTTAACTCTTACTCTGTCTTAATAGCTAAGGTCTTAGACTCGTACTCTGGCCTCCTGGTTAAGGTTTTAACTCTTACTCTGGCCTACTGGTTAAGGTCTTAACTCTTACTCTGGCCTAATAGCTAAAGTCTTAGACTCGTACTCTGGCCTACTGGTTAAGGTCTTAACTCTTACTCTGGCCTAATAGCTAAGGTCTTAACTCTTACTCTGGCCTAATAGCTAAGGTCTTAGACTCGTACTCTGACCTAATGGTTAAGGTCTTAACTCTTACTCTGGCCTACTGATTCAGGTCTTAACTCTTACTCTGGCCTAATAGCTAAGGTCGTAGACTCGTACTCTGGCCTAATGGTTAAGGTCTTAACTCTTACTATGGCCTACTGGTAAAGGTCTTAACTCTTAATCTGGCCTAATAGCTAAGGTCTTAACTCTTACTCTGGTCTAATAGCTAAGGTCTTAACTCTTACTCTGGCCTAATAGCTAAGGTCTTAGACTCGTACTCTGGCCTAATGGTTAAGGTCTTAACTCTTACTCTGGCCCACTGGTTAAGGTCTTAACTCTTACTCTGGCCTAATAGGTAAGGTCTTAGACTCGTACTCTGACCTAATGGTTAAGGTTTTAACTCTTACTCTGGCCTAATAGCTAAGGTCTTAGACTCATACTCTGGCCTAATGGTTAAGGTCTTAACTCTTACTCTGGACTACAGGTTAAGGTCTTAACTCTTACTCTGGCCTAATAGCTAAGGTCTTAACTCTTACTCTGGCCTAATAGCTAAGGTCTTAGACTCGTACTATGGCGTACAGGTTAAGGTCTTAAATCTTACTCTGGCCTACTGGTTAAGGTCTTAACTCTTACTCTGGCCTAATAGCTAAGGTCTTAGACTCGTACTCTGGCCTACTGGTTAAGGTCTTAACTCTTACTCTGGCCTAATAGCTAAGGTCTTCACTCTTACTCTAGCCTAATAGCTAAGGTCGTAGACTCGTACTCTGGCCTAATGGGTAAAGTCTTAACTCTTACTCTGGCCTACTGGTTAAGGTCTTAATTCTTACTCTGGCCTAATAGCTAAGGTCTTAACTCTTACTCTGGCCTAATAGCTAAGGTCTTAGACTCGTACTCTGGCCTAATGGTTAAGGTCTTAACTCTTACTCTGGCCTACTGGTTAATGTCTTAACTCTTACTCTGGCCTACTGGTTAAGGTCTTAACGCTCACTCTGGCCTAATAGCTAAGGTCTTAACTCTTACTCTGGCCTAATAGCTAAGGTCTTAACTCTTACTCTGGCCTAATAGCTATGGTCTTAGACTCGTACTCTGACCTAATGGTTAAGGTCTTAACTCTTACTCTGGCCTAATAGCTAAGGTCTTAACTCTTACTCTGGCCTAATAGCTAAGGTCTTAGACTCGTACTCTGGCCTAATGGTTAAGGTCTTAACTCTTACTCTGGCCTAATAGCTAAGGTCTTAGACTCCTACTCTGGCCTACTGGTTAAGGTCTTAACTCTTACTCTGGCATAATAGCTAAGGTCTTAACTCTTACTCTGGCTAATAGCTAACGTCTTAGACTCGTGCTATGGCCTACAGATTAAGGTATTAACTCTTACTCTGGCCTACTGGTTAAGGTCTTAACTCTTACTCTGGCCTAATAGCTAAGGTCTTAGACTCGTACTATGGCCTACAGGTTAAGGTCTTAACTCTTACTCTGGGCTAATAGCTAAGGTCTTAGACTCGTACTCTTGCCTAATGGTTAAGGTCTTAACTCTTACTCTGGCCTAATAGCTAAGGTCTTAGACTCGGCCTCTGGCCTACTGGTTAAGGTCTTAACTATTACTCTGGCCTAATAGCTAAGGTCTTAGACTCGTACTCTTGCCTAATGGTTAAGGTCTTAACTCTTACTCTGGCCTAATAGCTAAGGTCTTAACTCTTACTCTGGCCTAATAGCTAAGGTCTTAGACTCGTACTCTGGCCTAATGGTTAAGGTCATAACTCTTACTCTGGCCGAATAGCTAAGGTCTTAGACTCGTACTCTGGCCTACTGGTTAAGGTCTTAGCTCTTACTCTGGCCTACTGGTTAAGGTCTTAGACTCGTACTCTGGCCTAATGGTTAAGGTCTTAACTCTTACTCTGGCCTAATAGCTAAGGTCTTAACTCTTACTCTGGCCTAATAGCTAAGGTCTTAGACTCGTACTCTGGCCTAATGGTTAAGGTCTTAACTCTTACTCTGGCCTAATAGCTAAGGTCTTAGACTCGTACTCTGGCCTACTGGTTAAGGTCTTAACTCTTACTCTGGCCTAATAGCTAAGGTCTTAACTCTTACTCTGGCTAATAGCTAAGGTCTTAGACTCGTGCTATGGCCTACATATTAAGGTCTTAACTCTTACTGTGGCCTACTGGTTATGGTCTTAACTCTTACTCTGGCCTAATAGCTAAGGTCTTAGACTCGTACTATGGCCTACAGGTTAAGGTCCTAACTCTTACTCTGGGCTAATAGCTAAGGTCTTAGACTCGTACTCTTGCCTAATGGTTAAGGTCTTAACTCTTACTCTGGCCTAATAGCTAAGGTCTTAGACTCGGCCTCTGGCCTACTGGTTAAGGTCTTAACTCTTACTCTGGCCTAATAGCTAAGGTCTTAGACTTGTACTCTTGCCTAATGGTTAAGGTCTTAACTCTTACTCTGGCCTAATAGCGAAGGTCTTAGACTCATACTCTGGCCTAATGGTTAAGGTCTTAACTCTTACTCTGGCCTAATAGCTAAGGTCTTAGACTAATACTATGGCCTACAGGTTAAGGTCTTAACTCTTACTCTGGCCTAATAGCTAAGGTCTTAACTCTCACTCTGGCCTAATAGCTAAGGTCTTAGACTCGTATTATGGCCTACAGGTTAAGGTCTTATCTCTTACTCTGGCCTAATAGCTAAGGTCTTAGACTCGTACTCTAGCCTACAGGTTAAGGTCTTAACTCTTACTGTGGCCTAATAGCTAAGGACTTAGACTCGTACTGTGGCCTAATAGCTAAGGTCTTAACTCTTACTCTGGCCTAATAGCTAAGGTCTTCGACTCGTACTCTGGCCTAATGGTTAAGGTCTTAACTCTTACTCTGGTCAACTGGTTAAGGTTTTTACTCTTACTCTGGCCTAATAGCTAAGGTCTTAGACTCGTACTCTGGCCTAATGGTTAAGGTCTTAACTCTTACTCTGGCCTACATGTTAAGGTCTTAACTCTTACTCTGCCCTAATAGCTAAGGTCTTAGACTCGTACTCTGGCCTAATGGTTAAGGTCTTAACTCTTAGTCTGGCCGAATGGCTATGGTCTTAGACTCGCACTCTGGCCTACTGGTTAAGGTATTAACTTTTACTCTGGCCTACTGGTTAAGGTCTTAACTCTTACTCTGGCCTAATAGCTAAGGTCTTAGACTCGTACTCTGGCCTAATGGTTAAGGTCTTAAATCTTACTCTGGCCTACTGGTTAAGGTCTTAACTCTTACTCTGGCCTAATAGCTAAGGTCTTAACTCTTACTCTGGCCTAATAGCTAAGGTCTTAACTCTTACTCTGGCCTAATAGCTAAGGTCTTAGACTCGCACTCTGGCCTAATGGTTAAGGTCATAACTCTTACTCTGGCTGAATAGCTAAGGTCTTAGACTCGTACTCTGGCCTACTGGTTAAGGTCTTAGCTCTTACTCTGGCCTACTGGTTAAGGTCTTAACTCTTACTGTGGCCTAATAGCTAAGGTCTTAACTCTTACTCTGGCCTAATATCTAAGGTCTTAGACTCGTACTCTGGCCTAATGGTTATGGTCTTAACTCTTACTCTGGCCTAATAGCTAAGGTCTTAACTCTTACTCTGGCCTAATAGCTAAGGTCTTAGACTCGTACTCTGGCCTAATGGTTAAGGTCTTAACTCTTACTCTGGCCTAATAGCTAAGGTCTTAACTCTTACTCTGTCTTAATAGCTAAGGTCTTAGACTCGTACTCTGGCCTCCTGGTTAAGGTTTTAACTCTTACTCTGGCCTACTGGTTAAGGTCTTAACTCTTACTCTGGCCTAATAGCTAAAGTCTTAGACTCGTACTCTGGCCTACTGGTTAAGGTCTTAACTCTTACTCTGGCCTAATAGCTAAGGTCTTAACTCTTACTCTGGCCTAATAGCTAAGGTCTTAGACTCGTACTCTGACCTAATGGTTAAGGTCTTAACTCTTACTCTGGCCTACTGATTCAGGTCTTAACTCTTACTCTGGCCTAATAGCTAAGGTCGTAGACTCGTACTCTGGCCTAATGGTTAAGGTCTTAACTCTTACTATGGCCTACTGGTAAAGGTCTTAACTCTTAATCTGGCCTAATAGCTAAGGTCTTAACTCTTACTCTGGTCTAATAGCTAAGGTCTTAACTCTTACTCTGGCCTAATAGCTAAGGTCTTAGACTCGTACTCTGGCCTAATGGTTAAGGTCTTAACTCTTACTCTGGCCTAATAGCTAAGGTCTTAACTCTTACTCTGGCCTAATAGCTAAGGTCTTAGACTCGCACTCTGGCCTACTGGTTAAGGTCTTAACTCTTACTCTGGCCTAATAGCTAAGGTCTTAACTCTTACTCTGGCTAATAGTTAAGGTCTTAGACTCGTGCTATGGCCTACAGATTAAGGTCTTTACTCTTACTCTGGCCTACTGGTTATGGTCTTAACTCTTACTCTGGCCTAATAGCTAAGGTCTTAGACTCGTACTATGGCCTACAGGTTAAGGTCTTAACTCTTACTCTGGGCTAATAGCTAAGGTCTTAGACTCGTACTCTTGCCTAATGGTTAAGGTCTTAACTCTTACTCTGGCCTAATAGCTAAGGTCTTAGACTCGGCCTCTGGCATACTGGTTAAGGTCTTAACTCTTACTCTGGCCTAATAGCTAAGGTCTTAGACTCGTACTCTTGCCTAATGGTTAAGGTCTTAACTCTTACTCTGGCCTAATAGCTAAGGTCTAAGACTCGTACTATGGCCTACAGGTTAAGGTCTTAACTCTTACTCTGGCCTACTAGCTAAGGTCTTAACTCTTACTCTGGCCTAATAGCTAAGGTCTTAGACTCGTACTATGGCCTACTGGTTAAGGTCTTAACTCTTACTCTGGCCTAATAGCTAAGGTCTTAACTCTTACTCTGGCCTAATAGCTAAGGTCTTAGACTCGTACTTTGGCCTAAAGGTTAAGGTCATAACTCTTACTCTGGCAGAATAGCTAAGGTCTTAGACTTGTACTATGGCATAATGGTTGAGGTCTTAACTCTTACTCTGGCCTAATAGCTAAGGTCTAAGACTCGTACTATGGCCTACAGGTTAAGGTCTTAACTCTTACTCTGGCCTAATAGCTAAGGTCTTAACTCTTACTCTGGCCTAATAGCTAAGGTCTTAGACTCGTACTATGGCCTACTGGTTAAGGTCTTAACTCTTACTCTGGCCTAATAGCTAAGGTCTTAACTCTTACTCTGGCCTAATAGCTAAGGTCTTAGACTCGTACTCTGGCCTAATGGTTAAGGTCATAACTCTTACTCTGGCCGAATAGCTAAGGTCTTAGACTCGTACTCTGGCCTACTGGTTAAGGTCTTAGCTCTTACTCTGGCCTACTGGTTAAGGTCTTAACTCTTACTCTGGCCTAATAGCTAAGGTCTTAACTCTTACTCTGGCCTAATAGCTAAGGTCTTAGACTCGTACTCTGACCTAATGGTTAAGGTCTTAACTCTTACTCTGGCCTACTGATTCAGGTCTTAACTCTTACTCTGGCCTAATAGCTAAGGTCGTAGACTCGTACTCTGGCCTAATGGTTAAGGTCTTAACTCTTACTATGGCCTACTGGTAAAGGTCTTAACTCTTAATCTGGCCTAATAGCTAAGGTCTTAACTCTTACTCTGGTCTAATAGCTAAGGTCTTAACTCTTACTCTGGCCTAATAGCTAAGGTCTTAGACTCGTACTCTGGCCTAATGGTTAAGGTCTTAACTCTTACTCTGGCCTAATAGCTAAGGTCTTAACTCTTACTCTGGCCTAATAGCTAAGGTCTTAGACTCGCACTCTGGCCTACTGGTTAAGGTCTTAACTCTTACTCTGGCCTAATAGCTAAGGTCTTAACTCTTACTCTGGCTAATAGTTAAGGTCTTAGACTCGTGCTATGGCCTACAGATTAAGGTCTTTACTCTTACTCTGGCCTACTGGTTATGGTCTTAACTCTTACTCTGGCCTAATAGCTAAGGTCTTAGACTCGTACTATGGCCTACAGGTTAAGGTCTTAACTCTTACTCTGGGCTAATAGCTAAGGTCTTAGACTCGTACTCTTGCCTAATGGTTAAGGTCTTAACTCTTACTCTGGCCTAATAGCTAAGGTCTTAGACTCGGCCTCTGGCATACTGGTTAAGGTCTTAACTCTTACTCTGGCCTAATAGCTAAGGTCTTAGACTCGTACTCTTGCCTAATGGTTAAGGTCTTAACTCTTACTCTGGCCTAATAGCTAAGGTCTAAGACTCGTACTATGGCCTACAGGTTAAGGTCTTAACTCTTACTCTGGCCTACTAGCTAAGGTCTTAACTCTTACTCTGGCCTAATAGCTAAGGTCTTAGACTCGTACTATGGCCTACTGGTTAAGGTCTTAACTCTTACTCTGGCCTAATAGCTAAGGTCTTAACTCTTACTCTGGCCTAATAGCTAAGGTCTTAGACTCGTACTTTGGCCTAAAGGTTAAGGTCATAACTCTTACTCTGGCAGAATAGCTAAGGTCTTAGACTTGTACTATGGCATAATGGTTGAGGTCTTAACTCTTACTCTGGCCTAATAGCTAAGGTCTAAGACTCGTACTATGGCCTACAGGTTAAGGTCTTAACTCTTACTCTGGCCTAATAGCTAAGGTCTTAACTCTTACTCTGGCCTAATAGCTAAGGTCTTAGACTCGTACTATGGCCTACTGGTTAAGGTCTTAACTCTTACTCTGGCCTAATAGCTAAGGTCTTAACTCTTACTCTGGCCTAATAGCTAAGGTCTTAGACTCGTACTCTGGCCTAATGGTTAAGGTCATAACTCTTACTCTGGCCGAATAGCTAAGGTCTTAGACTCGTACTCTGGCCTACTGGTTAAGGTCTTAGCTCTTACTCTGGCCTACTGGTTAAGGTCTTAACTCTTACTCTGGCCTAATAGCTAAGGTCTTAGACTCGTACTCTAGCATAATGGTTATGGTGTTAACTCTTACTCTGGCCTACTGGTTAAGGTCTTAACTCTTACTCTGGCCTAATAGCTAAGGTCTTAACTCTTACTCTGGCCTAATAGCTAAGGTCTTAACTCTTACTCTGGCTTAATAGCTAAGGTCTTAGACTCGTACTCTGGCCTAATGGTTAAGGTCTTAACTCTTACTCTGGCCTACTGGTTAAGGTCTTAACTCTTACTCAGGCCTACTCGTTAAGGTCCTAACTCTTACTATGGCCTAATAGCTAAGGTCTTAGACTCGTACTCTGGCCTAATGGTTCAGGTCTTAACTCTTACTCTGGCCTACTGGTTAAGGTCTTAACTCTTACTCTGGCCTAATAGCTAAGGTCTTAGACTCGTACTCTGGCCTAATGGTTAAGGTCTTAACTCTTACTCTGGCCTACTGATTCAGGTCTTAACTCTTACTCTGGCCTAATAGCTAAGGTCGTAGACTCATACTCTGGCCTAATGGTTAAGGTCTTAACTCTTACTATGGCCTACTGGTAAAGGTCTTAACTCTTACTCTGGCCTAATAGCTAAGGTCTTAACTCTTACTCTGGCCTAATAGCTAAGGTCTTAACTCTTACTCTGGCCTAATAGCTAAGGTCTTAGACTCGTACTCTGGCCTAATGGTTAAGGTCTTAACTCTTACTCTGGCCTAATAGCTAAGGTCTTAACTCTTACTCTGGCCTAGTAGCTAAAGTCTTAGACTCGTACTCTGGCCTACTGGTTAAGGTCTTAACTCTTACTCTGGCCTAATTGCTAAGGTCTTAGACTCGTACTATGGCCTACTCGTTAAGGTCTTAACTCTTACTCTGGCCTAATAGCTAAGGTCTTAACTCTTACTCTGGCCTAATAGCTAAGGTCTTAGACTCGTACTCTGGCCTAATGGTTAAGGTCTTAACTCTTACTCTGACCTAATAGCTAAGGTCTTAGACTCGTACTCTGGCCTACTGGTTAAGGTCTTAACTCTTACTCTGGCCTAATAGCTAAGGTCTTAACTCTTACTCTGGCTAATAGCTAAGGTCTTAGACTCGTGCTATGGCCTACAGATTAAGGTCTTAACTCTTACTCTGGCCAACTGGTTATGGTCTTAACTCTTACTCTGGCCTAATAGCTAAGGTCTTAGACTCGTACTATGGCCTACAGGTTAAGGTCTTAACTCTTACTCTGGGCTAATAGCTAAGGTCTTAGACTCGTACTCTTGCCTAATGGTTAAGGTCTTAACTCTTACTCTGGCCTAATAGCTAAGGTCTTAGACTTGGCCTCTGGCCTACTGGTTAAGGTCTTAACTCTTACTCTGGCCTAATAGCTAAAGTCTTAGACTCGTACTCTGGCCTAATGGTTAAGGTCTTAACTCTTACTCTGGCCTACATGTTAAGGTCTTAACTCTTACTCTGCCCTAATAGCTAAGGTCTTAGACTCGTACTCTGGCCTAATGGTTAAGGTCTTAACTCTTAGTCTGGCCGAATGGCTATGGTCTTAGACTCGCACTCTGGCCTACTGGTTAAGGTATTAACTTTTACTCTGGCCTACTGGTTAAGGTCTTAACTCTTACTCTGGCCTAATAGCTAAGGTCTTAGACTCGTACTCTGGCCTAATGGTTAAGGTCTTAAATCTTACTCTGGCCTACTGGTTAAGGTCTTAACTCTTACTCTGGCCTAATAGCTAAGGTCTTAACTCTTACTCTGGCCTAATAGCTAAGGTCTTAACTCTTACTCTGGCCTAATAGCTAAGGTCTTAGACTCGCACTCTGGCCTAATGTTTAAGGTCATAACTCTTACTCTGGCTGAATAGCTAAGGTCTTAACTCTTACTCTGGCCTAATAGCTAAGGTCTTAGACCCGTTCTATGGCCTACAGGTTAAGGTCTTAACTCTTACTCTGGCCTACTGGTTAAGGTCTTAACTCTTACTCTGGCCTAATAGCTAAGGTCTTAACTCTTACTCTGGTCTAATAGCTAAGGTCTTAACTCTTACTCTGGCCTAATAGCTAAGGTCTCAGACTCGTACTCTGGCGTAATGGTTAAGGTATTAACTCTTACTCTGGCCTACTGGTTAAGGTCTTATCTCTTACTCTGGCCTACTGGTTAAGGTCTTAACTCTTACTGTGGCCTAATAGCTAAGGTCTTAACTCTTACTCTGGCCTAATATCTAAGGTCTTAGACTCGTACTCTGGCCTAATGGTTATGGTCTTAACTCTTACTCCGGCCTAATAGCTAAGGTCTTAACTCTTACTCTGGCCTAATAGCTAAGGTCTTAGACTCGTACTCTGGCCTAATGGTTAAGGTCTTAACTCTTACTCTGGCCTAATAGCTAAGGTCTTAACTCTTACTCTGTCTTAATAGCTAAGGTCTTAGACTCGTACTCTGGCCTCCTGGTTAAGGTCTTAACTCTTACTCTGGCCTACTGGTTAAGGTCTTAACTCTTACTCTGGCCTAATAGCTAAAGTCTTAGACTCGTACTCTGGCCTACTGGTTAAGGTCTTAACTCTTACTCTGGCCTAATAGCTAAGGTCTTAACTCTTACTCTGGCCTAATAGCTAAGGTCTTAGACTCGTACTCTGACCTAATGGTTAAGGTCTTAACTCTTACTCTGGCCTACTGATTCAGGTCTTAACTCTTACTCTGGCCTAATAGCTAAGGTCGTAGACTCGTACTCTGGCCTAATGGTTAAGGTCTTAACTCTTACTATGGCCTACTGGTAAAGGTCTTAACTCTTACTCTGGCCTAATAGCTAAGGTCTTAACTCTTACTCTGGTCTAATAGCTAAGGTCTTATCTCTTACTCTGGCCTAATAGCTAAGGTCTTAGACTCATACTCTGGCCTAATGGTTAAGGTCTTAACTCTTACTCTGGCCTAATAGCTAAGGTCTTAACTCTTACTCTGGCCTAATAGCTAAGGTCTTAGACTCGTACTCTGGCCTACTGGTTAAGGTCTTAACTCTTACTCTGGCCTAATAGCTAAGGTCTTAACTCTTACTCTGGCCTAATAGCTAAGGTCTTAGACTCGTACTATGGCCTACAGGTTAAGGTCTTAACTCTTACTCTGGGCTAATAGCTAAGGTCTTAGACTCGTACTCTTGCCTAATGGTTAAGGTCTTAACTCTTACTCTGGCCTAATAGCTAAGGTCTTAGACTCGGCCTCTGGCATACTGGTTAAGGTCTTAACTCTTACTCTGGCCTAATAGCTAAGGTCTTAGACTTGTACTCTTGCCTAATGGTTAAGGTCTTAACTCTTACTCTGGCCTAATAGCTAAGGTCTAAGACTCGTACTATGGCCTACAGGTTAAGGTCTTAACTCTTACTCTGGCCTACTAGCTAAGGTCTTAACTCTTACTCTGGCCTAATAGCTAAGGTCTTAGACTCGTACTATGGCCTACTGGTTAAGGTCTTAACTCTTACTCTGGCCTAATAGCTAAGGTCTTAACTCTTACTCTGGCCTAATAGCTAAGGTCTTAGACTCGTACTTTGGCCTAAAGGTTAAGGTCATAACTCTTACTCTGGCAGAATAGCTAAGGTCTTAGACTCGTACTATGGCATAATGGTTGAGGTCTTAACTCTTACTCTGG
This sequence comes from Triturus cristatus, assembly GCF_964204655.1. Classification (NCBI taxonomy): domain Eukaryota; kingdom Metazoa; phylum Chordata; class Amphibia; order Caudata; family Salamandridae; genus Triturus; species Triturus cristatus. The sequence goes on along the minus strand of NW_028187290.1, from coordinate 883,710 downwards.
CCTAATAGCTAAGGTCTAAGACTCGTACTATGGCCTACAGGTTAAGGTCTTAACTCTTACTCTGGCCTAATAGCTAAGGTCTTAACTCTTACTCTGGCCTAATAGCTAAGGTCTTAGACTCGTACTATGGCCTACTGGTTAAGGTCTTAACTCTTACTCTGGCCTAATAGCTAAGGTCTTAACTCTTACTCTGGCCTAATAGCTAAGGTCTTAGACTCGTACTCTGGCCTAATGGTTAAGGTCATAACTCTTACTCTGGCCGAATAGCTAAGGTCTTAGACTCGTACTCTGGCCTACTGGTTAAGGTCTTAGCTCTTACTCTGGCCTACTGGTTAAGGTCTTAACTCTTACTCTGGCCTAATAGCTAAGGTCTTAGACTCGTACTCTAGCATAATGGTTATGGTGTTAACTCTTACTCTGGCCTACTGGTTAAGGTCTTAACTCTTACTCTGGCCTAATAGCTAAGGTCTTAACTTTTACTCTGGCCTAATAGCTAAGGTCTTAACTCTTACTCTGGCTTAATAGCTAAGGTCTTAGACTCGTACTCTGGCCTAATGGTTAAGGTCTTAACTCTTACTCTGGCCTACTGGTTAAGGTCTTAACTCTTACTCAGGCCTACTCGTTAAGGTCCTAACTCTTACTATGGCCTAATAGCTAAGGTCTTAGACTCATACTCTGGCCTAATGGTTCAGGTCTTAACTCTTACTCTGGCCTACTGGTTAAGGTCTTAACTCTTACTCTGGCCTAATAGCTAAGGTCTTAGACTCGTACTCTGGCCTAATGGTTAAGGTCTTAACTCTTACTCTGGCCTACTGATTCAGGTCTTAACTCTTACTCTGGCCTAATAGCTAAGGTCGTAGACTCATACTCTGGCCTAATGGTTAAGGTCTTAACTCTTACTATGGCCTACTGGTAAAGGTCTTAACTCTTACTCTGGCCTAATAGCTAAGGTCTTAACTCTTACTCTGGCCTAATAGCTAAGGTCTTAACTCTTACTCTGGCCTAATAGCTAAGGTCTTAGACTCGTACTCTGGCCTAATGGTTAAGGTCTTAACTCTTACTCTGGCCTAATAGCTAATGTCTTAACTCTTACTCTGGCCTAGTAGCTAAAGTCTTAGACTCGTACTCTGGCCTACTGGTTAAGGTCTTAACTCTTACTCTGGCCTAATTGCTAAGGTCTTAGACTCGTACTATGGCCTACTCGTTAAGGTCTTAACTCTTACTCTGGCCTAATAGCTAAGGTCTTAACTCTTACTCTGGCCTAATAGCTAAGGTCTTAGACTCGTACTCTGGCCTAATGGTTAAGGTCTTAACTCTTACTCTGACCTAATAGCTAAGGTCTTAGACTCGTACTCTGGCCTACTGGTTAAGGTCTTAACTCTTACTCTGGCCTAATAGCTAAGGTCTTAACTCTTACTCTGGCTAATAGCTAAGGTCTTAGACTCGTGCTATGGCCTACAGATTAAGGTCTTAACTCTTACTCTGGCCAACTGGTTATGGTCTTAACTCTTACTCTGGCCTAATAGCTAAGGTCTTAGACTCGTACTATGGCCTACAGGTTAAGGTCTTAACTCTTACTCTGGGCTAATAGCTAAGGTCTTAGACTCGTACTCTTGCCTAATGGTTAAGGTCTTAACTCTTACTCTGGCCTAATAGCTAAGGTCTTAGACTTGGCCTCTGGCCTACTGGTTAAGGTCTTAACTCTTACTCTGGCCTAATAGCTAAAGTCTTAGACTTGTACTCTTGCCTAATTGTTAAGGTCTTAACTCTTACTCTGGCCTAATAGCTAAGGTCTTAGACTCGTACTCTGGCCTAATGGTTAAGGTCTTAACTCTTACTCTGGCCTAATAGCTAAGGTCTTAGACTCGTACTATGGCCTACAGGTTAAGGTCTTAACTCTTACTCTGGCCTAATAGCTAAGGTCTTAACTCTTACTCTGGCTTAATAGCTAAGGTCTTAGACTCGTACTATGGCCTAAAGGTTAAGGTCTTATCTCTTACTCTGGCCTAATAGCTAAGGTCTTAGACTCGTACTCTAGCCTACAGGTTAAGGTCTTAACTCTTACTGTGGCCTAATAGCTAAGGACTTAGACTCGTACTGTGGCCTAATAGCTAAGGTCTTAACTCTTACTCTGGCCTAATAGCTAAGGTCTTCGACTCGTACTCTGGCCTAATGGTTAAGGTCTTAACTCTTACTCTGGTCAACTGGTTAAGGTTTTAACTCTTACTCTGGCCTAATAGCTAAGGTCTTAGACTCGTACTCTGGCCTAATGGTTAAGGTCTTAACTCTTACTCTGGCCTACTGGTTAAGGTCTTAACTCTTACTCTGACCTAATAGCTAAGGTCTTAACTCTTACTCTGGCCTAATAGCTAAGGTCCTAACTCTTACTCTGGCCTAATAGCTAAGGTCTTAGACTTGTACTCTGGCCCACTGGTTAAGGTCTTAGCTCTTACTCTGGCCTACTGGTTAAGGTCTTAACTCTTACTATGGCCTAATAGCTATGGTCTTAACTCTTACTCTGGCCTAATATCTAAGGTCTTAGACTCGTACTCTGGCCTAATGGTTAAGGTCTTAACTCTTACTCTGGCCTAATAGCTAAGGTCTTAACTCTTACTCTGGCATAATAGCTAAGGTCTTAGACTCGTACTCTGGCCTAATGGTTAAGGTCTTAACTCTTACTCTGGCCTAATATCTAAGGTCTTAACTCTTACTCTGGCCTAATAGCTAAGGTCTTAGACTCGTACTCTTGCCTCCAGGTTAAGGTCTTAACTCTTACTCTGGACTACTGGTTAAGGTCTTAACTCTTACTCTGGCCTAATAGCTAAAGTCTTAGACTCATACTCTGGCCTAATGGTTAAGGTCTGAACTCTTTCTCTGGCCTAATAGCTAATGTCTTAGACTCGTACTATGGCCTACAGGTTAAGGTCTTAACTCTTACTCTGGCCTAATAGCTAAGGTCTTAACTCTTACTCTGGCCTAATAGCTAAGGTCTTAGACTCGTACTCTGGCCTAATGGTTAAGGTCTTAACTCTTACTCTGGCCTAATAGCTAAGGTCTTAGACTTGTACTCTGGCCTACTGGTTAAGGTCTTAACTCTTACTCTGGAATAATAGCTAAGGTTTTAGAATCGTACTCTGGCCTAATGGTTAAGGTCTTAACTCTTACTCTGGCCTACTGGTTAAGGTCTTAACTCTTACTCTGGCCTAATAGCTAAGGTCTTAACTCTTACTCTGGCCTAATAGCTAAGGTCTTAGACTCGTACTATGGCGTACAGGTTAAGGTCTTAAATCTTACTCTGGCCTACTGGTTAAGGTCTTAACTCTTACTCTGGCCTAATAGCTAAGGTCTTAGACTCGTACTCTGGCCTACTGGTTAAGGTCTTAACTCTTACTCTGGCCTAATAGCTAAGGTCTTCACTCTTACTCTAGCCTAATAGCTAAGGTCTTAGACTCGTACTCTGGCCTAATGGGTAAAGTCTTAACTCTTACTCTGGCCTACTGGTTAAGGTCTTAACTCTTACTCTGGCCTAATAGCTAAGGTCTTAACTCTTACTCTGACCTAATAGCTAAGGTCTTAGACTCGTACTCTGGCCTAATGGTTAAGGTCTTAACTCTTACTCTGGCCTACTGGTTAATGTCTTAACTCTTACTCTGGCCTACTGGTTAAGGTCGTAACTCTTACTCTGGCCTTATAGCTAAGGTCTTAATTCTTACTCTGGCCTAATAGCTAAGGTCTTAACTCTTACTCTGGCCTTATAGCTAAGGTCTTAACTCTTACTCTGGCCTAATAGCTAAGGTCTTAGACTCGTCCTCTGGCCTAATGGTTAAGGTCATAACTCTTACTCTGGCCTAATAGCTAATGTCTTAGACTCGTACTATGGCCTACAGGTTAAGGTCTTATCTCTTACTCTGGCCTAATAGCTAAGGTCTTAACTCTTACTCTGGCCTAATAGCAAAGGTCTTAGACTCGTACTCTGGCCTAATGGTTAAGGTCTTAACTCTTACTCTGGCCTAATAGCTAAGGTCTTAGACTCGTACTCTGGCCTACTGGTTAAGGTCTTAACTCTTACTCTGGAATAATAGCTAAGGTTTTAGAACAGTACTCTGGCCTAATGGTTAAGGTCTTAACTCTTACTCTGGCCTACTGGTTAAGGTCTTAACTCTTACTCTGGCCTAATAGCTAAGGTCTTAACTCTTACTCTGGTCTAATAGCTAAGGTCTTAACTCTTACTCTGGCCTAATAGCTAAGGTCTTAGACTCGTATTCTGGTGTAATGGTTGAGGTATTAACTCTTACTCTGGCCTACTGGTTAAGGTCTTAACTCTTACTCTGGCCTACTGGTTAAGGTCTTAACTCTTACTCTGGCCTAATAGCTAAGGTCTTAACTCTTACTCTGGCCTAATAGCTAAGGTCTTAGACTCGTACTCTGGCCTAATGGTTAAGGTCTTAACTCTTACTCTGGCCTAATAGCTAAGGTCTTAACTCTTACTCTGGCCTAATAGCTAAGGTCTTAGACTCGTACTCCGGCCTCCTGGTTAAGGTCTTAACTCTTACTCTGGCCTACTGGTTAAGGTCTTAACTCTTACTCTGGCCTAATAGCTAAAGTCTTAGACTCGTACTATGGCCTACTGGTTAAGGTCTTAACTCTTACTCTGGAATAATAGCTAAGGTTTTAGAACAGTACTCTGGCCTAATGGTTAAGGTCTTAACTCTTACTCTGGCCTACTGGTTAAGGTCTTAACTCTTACTCTGGCCTAATAGCTAAGGTCTTAACTCTTACTCTGGTCTAATAGCTAAGGTCTTAACTCTTACTCTGGCCTAATAGCTAAGGTCTTAGACTCGTATTCTGGTGTAATGGTTGAGGTATTAACTCTTACTCTGGCCTACTGGTTAAGGTCTTAACTCTTACTCTGGCCTACTGGTTAAGGTCTTAACTCTTACTCTGGCCTAATAGCTAAGGTCTTAACTCTTACTCTGGCCTAATAGCTAAGGTCTTAGACTCGTACTCTGGCCTAATGGTTAAGGTCTTAACTCTTACTCTGGCCTAATAGCTAAGGTCTTAACTCTTACTCTGGCCTAATAGCTAAGGTCTTAGACTCGTACTCCGGCCTCCTGGTTAAGGTCTTAACTCTTACTCTGGCCTACTGGTTAAGGTCTTAACTCTTACTCTGGCCTAATAGCTAAAGTCTTAGACTCGTACTATGGCCTACAGGTTAAGGTCTTAACTCTTACTCTGGCCTAATAGCTAAGGTCTTAACTCTTACTCTGGCCTAATAGCTAAGGTCTTAGACTCGTACTCTGGCCTAATGGTTAAGCTCTTAACTCTTACTCTGGCCTACTGGTTAAGGTCTTAACTCTTACTCTGGCCTAATAACTAAGGTCTTAGACTCGTACTCTGGCCTAATGGTTAAGGTCTTAACTCTTACTCTGGCCTAATAGCTAAGGTCTTAGACTCGTACTCTGGCCTACTGGTTAAGGTCGTAACTCTTACTCTGGAATAATAGCTAAGGTTTTAGAATCATACTCTTGCCTAATGGTTAAGGTCTTAACTCTTACTCTGGCCTACTGGTTAAGGTCTTAACTCTTACTCTGGCCTAATAGCTAAGGTCTTAACTCTTACTCTGGTCTAATAGCTAAGGTCTTAACTCTTACTCTGGCCTAATAGCTAAGGTCTTAGACTCGTACTCTGGCGTAATGGTTAAGGTATTAACTCTTACTCTGGCCTACTGGTTAAGGTCTTAACTCTTGCTCTGGCCTACTGGTTAAGGTCTTAACTCTTACTTTGGCCTAATAGCTAAGGTCTTAACTCTTACTCTGGCCTAATATCTAAGGTCTAAGACTCGTACTCTGGCCTAATGGTTAAGGTCTTAACTCTTACTCTGGCCCACTGGTTAAGGTCTTAACTCTTACTCTGGCCTAATAGGTAAGGTCTTAGACTCGTACTCTGACCTACTGGTTAAGGTTTTAACTCTTACTCTGGCCTAATAGCTAAGGTCTTAGACTCATACTCTGGCCTAATGGTTATGGTCATAACTCTTACTCTGGCCTACTGGTTAAGGTCTTAACTCTTACTCTGGCCTAATAGCTAAGGTCTTAGACTCGTACTATGGCGTACAGGTTAAGGTCTTAAATTTTACTCTGGCCTACTGGTTAAGGTCTTAACTCTTACTCTGGCCTAATAGCTAAGGTCTTAGACTCGTACTCTGGCCTACTGGTTAAGGTCTTAACTCTCACTCTGGCCTAATAGCTAAGGTCTTCACTCTTACTCTAGCCTAATAGCTAAGGTCTTAGACTCGTACTCTGGCCTAATGGGTAAAGTCTTAACTCTTACTCTGGCCTACTGGTTAAGGTCTTAACTCTTACTCTGGCCTAATAACTAAGGTCTTAACTCTTACTCTGGCCTAATAGCTAAGGTCGTAGACTCGTACTCTGGCCTAATGGTTAAGGTCTTAACTCTTACTCTGGCCTAATAGCTAAGGTCTTAACTCTTACTCTGGCCTAATAGCTAAGGTCTTAGACTCGTACTATAGCTAAGGTCTTAGACTCGTACTATGGCCTACAGGTTAAGGTCTTATCTCTTACTCTGGCCTAATAGCTAAGGTCTTAGACTCGTACTCTAGCCTACAGGTTAAGGTCTTAACTCTTACTGTGGCCTACTGGTTAATGTCTTAACTCTTACTCTGGCCTACTGGTTAAGGTCTTAACTCTTACTCTGGCCTAATAGCTAAGGTCTTAACTCTTACTCTGGCCTAATAGCTAAGGTCTTAACTCTTACTCTGGCCTAATAGCTATGGTCTTAGACTCGTACTCTGACCTAATGGTTAAGGTCTTAACTCTTACTCTGGCCTAATAGCTAAGGTCTTAACTCTTACTCTGGCCTAATAGCTAAGGTCTTAGACTCGTACTCTGGCCTAATGGTTAAGGTCTTAACTCCTACTCTGGCCTAATAGCTAAGGTCTTAGACTCGGCCTCTGGCCTACTGGTTAAGGTCTTAACTCTTACTCTGGCCTAATAGCTAAGGTCTTAAATCTTACTCTGGCCTACTGGTTAAGGTCTTAACTCTTACTCTGGCCTAATAGCTAAGGTCTTAACTCTTACTCTGGCCTAATAGCTAAGGTCTTAGACTCGTACTCTGGCATAATGGTTAAGGTATTAACTCTTACTCTGGCCTACTGGTTAAGGTCTTAACTCTTACTCTGGCCTACTGGTTAAGGTCTTAACTCTTACTATGGCCTAATAGCTAAGGTCTTAACTCTTACTCTGGCCTAATATCTAAGGTCTAAGACTCGTACTCTGGCCTAATGGTTAAGGTCTTAACTCTTACTCTGGCCCACTGGTTAAGGTCTTAACTCTTACTCTGGCCTAATAGGTAAGGTCTTAGACTCGTACTCTGACCTACTGGTTAAGGTTTTAACTCTTACTCTGGCCTAATAGCTAAGGTCTTAGACTCATACTCTGGCCTAATGGTTAAGGTCTTAACTCTTACTCTGGCCTACTGGTTAAGGTCTTAACTCTTACTCTGGCCTAATAGCTAAGGTCTTAACTCTTACTCTGGCCTAATAGCTAAGGTCTTAGACTCGTACTATGGCGTACAGGTTAAGGTCTTAAATCTTACTCTGGCCTACTGGTTAAGGTCTTAACTCTTACTCTGGCCTAATAGCTAAGGTCTTAGACTCGTACTCTGGCCAACTGGTTAAGGTCTTAACTCTTACTCTGGCCTAATAGCTAAGGTCTTCACTCTTACTCTAGCCTAATAGCTAAGGTCTGAGACTCGTACTCTGGCCTAATGGGTAAGGTCTTAACTCTTACTCTGGCCTACTGGTTAAGGTCTTAACTCTTACTCTGGCCTAATAGCTAAGGTCTTAACTCTTACTCTGGCCTAATAGCTAAGGTCTTAGACTCGTACTCTGGCCTAATGGTTAAGGTCTTAACTCTTACTCTGGCCTACTGGTTAAGGTCTTAACTCTTACTCTGGCCTACTGGTTAAGGTCTTAACTCTTACTCTGGCCTAATAGCTAAGGTCTTAACTCTTACTCTGGCCTAATAGCTATGGTCTTAGACTCGTACTCTGACCTAATGGTTAAGGTCTTAACTCTTACTCTGGCCTAATAGCTAAGGTCTTAACTCTTACTCTGGCCTAATAGCTAAGGTCTTAGACTCGTACTCTGGCCTAATGGTTAAGGTCTTAACTCTTACTCTGGCCTAATAGCTAAGGTCTTAGACTCGGCCTCTGGCCTACTTGTTAAGGTCTTAACTCTTACTCTGGCCTAATAGCTAAGGTCTTAGACTCGTACTCTTGCCTAATGGTTAAGGTCTTAACTCTTACTCTGGCCTAATAGCTAAGGTCTTAGACTCGTACTCTGGCCTAATGGTTAAGGTCTTAACTCTTACTCTGGCTTAATAGCTAATGTCTTAGACTCGTACTATGGCCTATAGGTTAAGGTCTTAACTCTTACTCTGGCCTAATAGCTAAGGTCTTAACTCTTACTCTGGCCTAATAGCTAAGGTCTTAGACTCGTACTATAGCTAAGGTCTTAGACTCGTACTATGGCCTACAGGTTAAGGTCTTATCTCTTACTCTGGCCTAATAGCTAAGGTCTTAGACTCGTACTCTAGCCTACAGGTTAAGGTCTTAACTCTTACTGTGGCCTAATAGCTAAGGACTTAAAATCGTACTGTGGCCTAATAGCTAAGGTCTTAACTCTTACTCTGGCCTAATAGCTAAGGTCTTCGACTCGTACTCTGGCCTAATGGTTAAGGTCTTAACTCTTACTCTGGTCAACTGGTTAAGGTTTTAACTCTTACTCTGGCCTAATAGCTAAGTTCTTAGACTCGTACTCTGGCCTAATGGTTAAGGTCTTAACTCTTACTCTGGCCTACTGGTTAAGGTCTTAACTCTTACTCTGACCTAATAGCTAATGTCTTAGACTCGTACTCTGGCCTAATGGTTAAGGTCTTAACTCTTACTCTGGCCGAATAGCTATGGTCTTAGACTCGTACTCTGGCCTACTGGTTAAGGTATTAACTCTTACTCTGGCCTACTGGTTAAGGTCTTAACTCTTACTCTGGCCTAATAGCTAAGGTCTTAGACTCGTACTCTGGCCTAATGGTTAAGGTCTTAACTCTTACTCTGGCCTACTGGTTAAGGTCTTAACTCTTACTCTGGCCTAATGGCTAAGGTCGTAAATCTTACTCTGGCCTAATAGCTAAGGTCTTAACTCTTACTCTGGCCTAATAGCTAAGGTCTTAGACTCGTACTCTGGCCTAATGGTTAAGGTCATAACTCTTACCTTGGCCGAATAGCTAAGGTCTTAGACTCGTACTCTGGCCTACTGGTTAAGGTCTTAGCTCTTACTCTGGCCTACTGGTTAAGGTCTTAACTCTTACTCTGGCCTAATAGCTAAGGTCTTAGACTCGTACTCTAGCATAATGGTTATGGTGTTAACTCTTACTCTGGCCTACTGGTTAAGGTCTTAACTCTTACTCTGGCCTAATAGCTAAGGTCTTAACTCTTACTCTGGCCTAATAGCTAAGGTCTTAGACTCATACTCTGGCCTAATGGTTAAGGTCTTAACTCTTACTCTGGCCTACTGGTTAAGGTCTTAACTCTTACTCAGGCCTACTGGTTAAGGTCTTAACTCTTACTATGGCCTAATAGCTAAGGTCTTAGACTCGTACTCTGGCCTAATGGTTAAGGTCTTAACTCTTACTCTGGCCTAATAGCTAAGGTCTTAGACTCGTACTCTGGCCTAATGGTTAAGGTCTTAGACTCGTACTATGGCCTACAGGTTAAGGTCTTAACTCTTACTCTGGCCTACTGGTTAAGGTCTTAACTCTTACTCTGGCCTAATAGCTAATGTCTTAGACTCGTACTATGGCCTACAGGTTAAGGTCTTAACTCTTACTCTGGCCTAATAGCTAAGGTCTTAACTCTTACTCTGGCCTAATAGCTAAGGTCTTAACTCTTACTCTGGCCTAATGGTTAAGGTCTTAACTCTTACTCTGGCCTACTGATTCAGGTCTTAACTCTTACTCTGGCCTAATAGCTAAGGTCTTAGACTCGTACTCTGGCCTAATGGTTCAGGTCTTAACTCTTACTCTGGCCTACTGGTTAAGGTCTGAACTCTTACTCTGGCCTAATAGCTAAGGTCTTAACTCTTACTCTGGCCTAATAGCTAAGGTCTTAGACTCGTACTCTGGCCTAATGGTTAAGGTCTTAACTCTTACTCTGGCCTAATAGCTAAGGTCTTAACTCTTACTCTGTCCTTATAGCTAAGGTCTTAGACTCGTACTATGGCCTACAGGTTAAGGTCTTAACTCTTACTCTGGCCTACTGGTTAAGGTCTTAACTCTTACTCTGGCCTAACAGCTAAGGTCTTAACTCTTACTCTGGTCTAATAGCTAAGGTCTTAACTCTTACTCTGGCCTAATAGCTAAGGTCTCAGACTTGTACTCTGGCGTAATGGTTAAGGTATTAACTCTTACTCTGGCCTACTGGTTAAGGTCTTAACTCTTACTCTGGCCTACTGGTTAAGGTCTTAACTCTTACTATGGCCTAATAGCTAAGGTCTTAACTCTTCCTCTGGCCTAATATCTAAGGTCTTAGACTCGTACTCTGGCCTAATGGTTAAGGTCTTAACTCTTACTCTGGCCCACTGGTTAAGGTCTTAACTCTTACTCTGGCCTAATAGGTAAGGTCTTAGACTCGTACTCTGACCTACTGGTTAAGGTTTTAACTCTTACTCTGGCCTAATAGCTAAGGTCTTAGACTCATACTCTGGCCTAATGGTTAAGGTCTTAACTCTTACTCTGGCCTACTGGTTAAGGTCTTAACTCTTACTCTGGCCTAATAGCTAAGGTCTTAACTCTTACTCTGGCCTAATAACTAAGGTCTTAACTCTTACTCTGGTCTAATAGCTAAGGTCTTAACTCTTACTCTGGCCTAATAGCTAAGGTCTTAGACTCGTACTCTGGTGTAATGGTTAAGGTATTAACTCTTACTCTGGCCTACTGGTTAAGGTCTTAACTCTTACTCTGGCCTACTGGTTAAAGTCTTAACTCTTACTCTGGCCTACTGATTCAGGTCTTAACTCTTACTCTGGCCTAATAGCTAAGGTCTTAGACTCGTACTCTGGCCTAATGGTTAAGGTCTTAACTCTTACTCTGGCCTAATAGCTAAGGTCTTAACTCTTACTCTGGCCTAATAGCTAAGGTCTTAGACTCATACTCTGGCCTAATGGTTAAGGTCTTAACTCTTACTCTGGCCTAATAGCTAAGGTCTTAACTCTTACTCTGGCCTAATAGCTAAGGTCTTAACTCTTACTCTGGTCTAATAGCTAAGGTCTTAACTCTTACTCTGGCCTAATAGCTAAGGTCTTAGACTCGTACTCTGGTGTAATGGTTAAGGTATTAACTCTTACTCTGGCCTACTGGTTAAGGTCTTAACTCTTACTCTGGCCTAATAGCTAAGGTCTTAACTCTTACTCTGGCCTAATAGCTAAGGTCTTAGACTCGTACTCTGGCCTAATGGTTAAGGTCTTAACTCTTACTCTGGCCTACTGGTTAAGGTCTTAACTCTTACTCTGGCCTACTGGTTAAGGTCTTAACTCTTACTCTGGCCTAATAGCTAAGGTCTTAACTCTTACTCTGGCCTAATAGCTAAGGTCTTAGACTCGTACTCTGGCCTAATGGTTAAGGTCTTAACTCTTACTCTGGCCTACTGGTTAAGGTCTTAACTCTTACTCTGGCCTACTGGTTAAGGTCTTAACTCTTACTCTGGCCTAATAGCTAAGGTCTTAACTCTTACTCTGGCCTAATAGCTAAGGTCTTAGACTCGTACTATGGCGTACAGGTTAAGGTCTTAAATCTTACTCTGGCCTACTGGTTAAGGTCTTAACTCTTACTCTGGCCTAATAGCTAAGGTCTTAGACTCGTACTCTGGCCAACTGGTTAAGGTCTTAACTCTTACTCTGGCCTAATAGCTAAGGTCTTCACACTTACTCTAGCCTAATAGCTAAGGTCTTAGACTCGTACTCTGGCCTAATGGGTAAAGTCTTAACTCTTACTCTGGCCTACTGGTTAAGGTCTTAACTCTTACTCTGGCCTAATAGCTAAGGTCTTAACTCTTACTCTGGCCTAATAGCTAAGGTCTTAGACTCGTACTCTGGCCTAATGGTTAAGGTCTTAACTCTTACTCTGGCCTACTGGTTAAGGTCTTAACTCTTACTCTGGCCTACTGGTGAAGGTCTTAACTCTTACTCTGGCCTAATAGCTAAGGTCTTAACTCTTACTCTGGCCTAATAGCTAAGGTCTTAACTCTTACTCTGGCCTAATAGCTATGGTCTTAGACTCGTACTCTGACCTAATGGTTAAGGTCTTAACTCTTACTCTGGCCTAATAGCTAAGGTCTTAACTCTTACTCTGGCCTAATAGCTAAGGTCTTAGACTCGTACTCTGGCCTAATGGTTAAGGTCTTAACTCTTACTCTGGCCTAATAGCTAAGGTCTTAGACTCGGCCTCTGGCCTACTTGTTAAGGTCTTAACTCTTACTCTGGCCTAATAGCTAAGGTCTTAGACTCGTACTCTTGCCTAATGGTTAAGGTCTTAACTCTTACTCTGGCCTAATAGCTAAGGTCTTAGACTCGTACTCTGGCCTAATGGTTAAGGTCTTAACTCTTACTCTGGCCTAATAGCTAATGTCTTAGACTCGTACTATGGCCTACAGGTTAAGGTCTTAACTCTTACTCTGGCCTAATAGCTAAGGTCTTAACTCTTACTCTGGCCTAATAGCTAAGGTCTTAGACTCGTACTATAGCTAAGGTCTTAGACTCGTACTATGGCCTACAGGTTAAGGTCTTATCTCTTACTCTGGCCTAATAGCTAAGGTCTTAGACTCGTACTCTAGCCTACAGGTTAAGGTCTTAACTCTTACTGTGGCCTAATAGCTAAGGACTTAAACTCGTACTGTGGCCTAATAGCTAAGGTCTTAACTCTTACTCTGGCCTAATAGCTAAGGTCTTCGACTCGTACTCTGGCCTAATGGTTAAGGTCTTAACTCTTACTCTGGTCAACTGGTTAAGGTTTTAACTCTTACTCTGGCCTAATAGCTAAGTTCTTAGACTCGTACTCTGGCCTAATGGTTAAGGTCTTAACTCTTACTCTGGCCTACTGGTTAAGGTCTTAACTCTTACTCTGACCTAATAGCTAATGTCTTAGACTCGTACTCTGGCCTAATGGTTAAGGTCTTACTCTTACTCTGGCCGAATAGCTATGGTCTTAGACTCATACTCTGGCCTACTGGTTAAGGTATTAACTCTTACTCTGGCCTACTGGTTAAGGTCTTAACTCTTACTCTGGCCTAATAGCTAAGGTCTTAGACTCATACTCTGGCCTAATGGTTAAGGTCTTAACTCTTACTCTGGCCTACTGGTTAAGGTCTTAACTCTTACTCTGGCCTAATGGCTAAGGTCGTAACTCTTACTCTGGCCTAATAGCTAAGGTCTTAACTCTTACTCTGGCCTAATAGCTAAGGTCTTAGACTCGTACTCTGGCCTAATGGTTAAGGTCATAACTCTTACTCTGGCCGAATAGCTAAGGTCTTAGACTCATACTCTGGCCTACTGGTTAAGGTCTTAGCTCTTACTCTGGCCTACTGGTTAAGGTCTTAACTCTTACTCTGGCCTAATAGCTAAGGTCTTAGACTCGTACTCTAGCATAATGGTTATGGTGTTAACTCTTACTCTGGCCTACTGGTTAAGGTCTTAACTCTTACTCTGGCCTAATAGCTAAGGTCTTAACTCTTACTCTGGCCTAATAGCTAAGGTCTTAGACTCATACTCTGGCCTAATGGTTAAGGTCTTAACTCTTACTCTGGCCTACTGGTTAAGGTCTTAACTCTTACTCAGGCCTACTGGTTAAGGTCTTAACTCTTACTATGGCCTAATAGCAAAGGTCTTAGACTCGTACTCTGGCCTAATAGCTAAGGTCTTAACTCTTACTCTGGCCTAATAGCTAAGGTCTTAACTCTTACTCTGGCCTAATAGCTAAGGTCTTAGACTCGTACTATGGCCTACAGGTTAAGGTCTTAACTCTTACTCTGGCCTACTGGTTAAGGTCTTAACTCTTACTCTGGCCTAATAGCTAAGGTCTTAGACTCGTACTCTGGCCTACTGGTTAAGGTCTTAACTCTTACTCTGGCCTCATAGCTAAGGTCTTAACTCTTACTCTGGCCTAATAGCTAAGGTCTTAGACTCCTACTCTGGCCTAATGGTTAAGGTCTTAACTCTTACTCTGGCCTACTGATTCAGGTCTTAACTCTTACTCTGGCCTAATAGCTAAGGTCTTAGACTCGTACTCTGGCCTAATGGTTCAGGTCTTAACTCTTACTCTGGCCTACTGGTTAAGGTCTTAACTCTTACTCTGGCCTAATAGCTAAGGTCTTAACTCTTACTCTGGCCTAATAGCTAAGGTCTTAGACTCGTACTCTGGCCTAATGGTTAAGGTCTTAACTCTTACTCTGGCCTAATAGCTAAGGTCTTAACTCTTACTCTGGCCTTATAGCTAAGGTCTTAGACTCGTACTATGGCCTACAGGTTAAGGTCTTAACTCTTACTCTGGCCTACTGGTTAAGGTCTTAACTCTTACTCTGGCCTAATAGCTAAGGTCTTAACTCTTACTCTGGTCTAATAGCTAAGGTCTTAACTCTTACTCTGGCCTAATAGTTAAGGTCTCAGACTCGTACTCTGGTGTAATGGTTAAGGTATTAACTCTTACTCTGGCCTACTGGTTAAGGTCTTAACTCTTACTCTGGCCTACTGGTTAAGGTCTTAACTCTTACTATGGCCTAATAGCTAAGGTCTTAACTCTTACTCTGGCCTAATATCTAAGGTCTTAGACTCGTACTCTGGCCTAATGGTTAAGGTCTTAACTCTTACTCTGGCCCACTGGTTAAGGTCTTAACTCTTACTCTGGCCTAATAGGTAAGGTCTTAGACTCGTACTCTGACCTACTGGTTAAGGTTTTAACTCTTACTCTGGCCTAATAGCTAAGGTCTTAGACTCATACTCTGGCCTAATGGTTAAGGTCTTAACTCTTACTCTGGCCTACTGGTTAAGGTCTTAACTCTTACTCTGGCCTAATAGCTAAGGTCTTAACTCTTACTCTGGCCTAATAGCTAAGGTCTTAACTCTTACTCTTGTCTAATAGCTAAGGTCTTAACTCTTACTCTGGCTTAATAGCTAAGGTCTTAACTCTTACTCTGGCCTAATAGCTAAGGTTTCAGACTCGTACTCTGGCCTAATGGTTAAGGTCTTAACTCTTACTCTGACCTACTGGTTAAGGTCTTAACTCTTACTCTGGCCTAATAGCTAAGGTCTTAACTCTTACTCTGGCCTAATAGCTAAGGTCTTAGACTCGTACTCTGGCCTAATGGTTAAGGTCATAACTCTTACTCTGGCCGAATAGCTAAGGTCTTAGACTCGTACTCTGGCCTACTGGTTAAGGTCTTAGCTCTTACTCTGGCCTACTGGTTAAGGTCTTAACTCTTACTATGGCCTAATAGCTAAGGTCTTAATTCTTACTCTGGCCTAATATCTAAGGTCTTAGACTTGTACTCTGGCCTAATGGTTAAGGTCTTAACTCTTACTCTGGCCTAATCGCTAAGGTCTTAACTCTTACTCTGGCCTAATAGCTAAGGTCTTAGACTCGTACTCTGGCCTAATGGTTAAGGTCTTAACTCTTACTCTGGCCTAATAGCTAAGGTCTTAACTCTTACTCTGGCCTAATAGCTAAGGTCTTAGACTCGTACTCTGGCCTCCTGGTTAAGGTCTTAACTCTTACTCTGTCCTACTGGTTAAGGTCTTAACTCTTACTCTGGCCTAATAGCTAAAGTCTTAGACTCGTACTCTGGCCTAATGGTTAAGGTCTGAACTCTTACTCTGGCCTAATAGCTAATGTCTTAGACTCGTACTATGGCCTACAGGTTAAGGTCTTAACTCTTACTCTGGCCTAATAGCTAAGGTCTTAACTCTTACTCTGGCCTAATAGCTAAGGTCTTAGACTCGTACTCTGTCCTAATGGTTAAGGTCCTAACTATTACTCTGGCCTACTGGTTAAGGTCTTAACTCTTACTCTGGCCTAATAGCTAAGGTCTTAGACTCGTACTCTGGCCTAATGGTTAAGGTCTTAACTCTTACTCTGGCCTAATAGCTAAGGTCTTAACTCTTACTCTGGCCTAATAGCTAAGGTCTTAGACTCATCCTCTGGCCTAATGGTTAAGGTCTTAACTCTTACTCTGGCCTAATAGCTAAGGTCTTAACTCTTACTCTGGCCTAATAGCTAAGGTCTTAACTCTTACTCTGGTCTAATAGCTAAGGTCTTAACTCTTACTCTGGCCTAATAGCTAAGGTCTTAGACTCGTACTCTGGTGTAATGGTTAAGGTATTAACTCTTACTCTGGCCTACTGGTTAAGGTCTTAACTCTTACTCTGGCCTACTGGTTTAGGTCTTAACTCTTACTCTGGCCTAATAGCTAAGGTCTTAACTCTTACTCTGGCCTAATAGCTAAGGTCTTAGACTCGTACTCTGGCCTAATGGTTAAGGTCTTAACTCTTACTCTGGCCTACTGGTTAAGGTCTTAACTCTTACTCTGGCCTAATAGCTAAGGTCTTAACTCTTACTCTGGCCTAATAGCTAAGGTCTTAACTCTTACTCTGGCCTAATAGCTAAGGTCTTAGACTCGTACTCTGGCCTAATGGTTAAGGTCATAACTCTTACTCTGGCCGAATAGCTAAGGTCTTAGACTCGTACTCTGGCCTACTGGTTAAGGTCTTAGCTCTTACTCTGGCCTACTGGTTAACGTCTTAACTCTTACTATGGCCTAATAGCTAAGGTCTTAACTCTTACTCTGGCCTAATATCTAAGGTCTTAGACTCGTACTCTGGCCTAATGGTTAAGGTCTTAACTCTTACTCTGGCCTAATCGCTAAGGTCTTAACTCTTACTCTGGCCTAATAGCTAAGGTCTTAGACTCGTACTCTGGCCTAATGGTTAAGGTCTTAACTCTTACTCTGGCCTAATAGCTAAGGTCTTAACTCTTACTCTGGCCTAATAGCTAATGTCTTAGACTCGTACTCTGGCCTCCTGGTTAAGGTCTTAACTCTTACTCTGTCCTACTGGTTAAGGTCTTAACTCTTACTCTGGCCTAATAGCTAAAGTCTTAGACTTGTACTCTGGCCTAATGGTTAAGGTCTGAACTCTTACTCTGGCCTAAAAGCTAATGTCTTAGACTCGTACTATGGCCTACAGGTTAAGGTCTTAACTCTTACTCTGGCCTAATAGCTAAGGTCTTAACTCTTACTCTGGCCTAATAGCTAAGGTCTTAGTCTCGTACTCTGGCCTAATGGTTAAGGTCCTAACTCTTACTCTGGCCTACTGGTTAAGGTCTTAACTCTTACTCTGGCCTAATAGCTAAGGTCTTAGACTCGTACTCTGGCCTAATGGTTAAGGTCTTAACTCTTACTCTGGCCTAATAGCTAAGGTCTTAGACTCGTACTCTGGCCTACTGGTTAAGGTCATAACTCTTACTCTGGCCTAATATCTAAGGTCTTAGACTCGTACTCTGGCCTAATGGTTAAGGTCTTAACTCTTACTCTGGCCCACTGGTTAAGGTCTTAACTCTTACTCTGGCCTAATAGGTAAGGTCTTAGACTCGTACTCTGACCTACTGGTTAAGGTTTTAACTCTTACTCTGGCCTAATAGCTAAGGTCTTAGACTCATACTCTGGCCTAATGGTTAAGGTCTTAACTCTTACTCTGGCCTACTGGTTAAGGTCTTAACTCTTACTCTGGCCTAATAGCTAAGGTCTTAACTCTTACTCTGGCCTAATAGCTAAGGTCTTAACTCTTACTCTTGTCTAATAGCTAAGGTCTTAACTCTTACTCTGGCTTAATAGCTAAGGTCTTAACTCTTACTCTGGCCTAATAGCTAAGGTTTCAGACTCGTACTCTGGCCTAATGGTTAAGGTCTTAACTCTTACTCTGACCTACTGGTTAAGGTCTTAACTCTTACTCTGGCCTAATAGCTAAGGTCTTAACTCTTACTCTGGCCTAATAGCTAAGGTCTTAGACTCGTACTCTGGCCTAATGGTTAAGGTCATAACTCTTACTCTGGCCGAATAGCTAAGGTCTTAGACTCGTACTCTGGCCTACTGGTTAAGGTCTTAGCTCTTACTCTGGCCTACTGGTTAAGGTCTTAACTCTTACTATGGCCTAATAGCTAAGGTCTTAATTCTTACTCTGGCCTAATATCTAAGGTCTTAGACTTGTACTCTGGCCTAATGGTTAAGGTCTTAACTCTTACTCTGGCCTAATCGCTAAGGTCTTAACTCTTACTCTGGCCTAATAGCTAAGGTCTTAGACTCGTACTCTGGCCTAATGGTTAAGGTCTTAACTCTTACTCTGGCCTAATAGCTAAGGTCTTAACTCTTACTCTGGCCTAATAGCTAAGGTCTTAGACTCGTACTCTGGCCTCCTGGTTAAGGTCTTAACTCTTACTCTGTCCTACTGGTTAAGGTCTTAACTCTTACTCTGGCCTAATAGCTAAAGTCTTAGACTCGTACTCTGGCCTAATGGTTAAGGTCTGAACTCTTACTCTGGCCTAATAGCTAATGTCTTAGACTCGTACTATGGCCTACAGGTTAAGGTCTTAACTCTTACTCTGGCCTAATAGCTAAGGTCTTAACTCTTACTCTGGCCTAATAGCTAAGGTCTTAGACTCGTACTCTGTCCTAATGGTTAAGGTCCTAACTATTACTCTGGCCTACTGGTTAAGGTCTTAACTCTTACTCTGGCCTAATAGCTAAGGTCTTAGACTCGTACTCTGGCCTAATGGTTAAGGTCTTAACTCTTACTCTGGCCTAATAGCTAAGGTCTTAACTCTTACTCTGGCCTAATAGCTAAGGTCTTAGACTCATCCTCTGGCCTAATGGTTAAGGTCTTAACTCTTACTCTGGCCTAATAGCTAAGGTCTTAACTCTTACTCTGGCCTAATAGCTAAGGTCTTAACTCTTACTCTGGTCTAATAGCTAAGGTCTTAACTCTTACTCTGGCCTAATAGCTAAGGTCTTAGACTCGTACTCTGGTGTAATGGTTAAGGTATTAACTCTTACTCTGGCCTACTGGTTAAGGTCTTAACTCTTACTCTGGCCTACTGGTTTAGGTCTTAACTCTTACTCTGGCCTAATAGCTAAGGTCTTAACTCTTACTCTGGCCTAATAGCTAAGGTCTTAGACTCGTACTCTGGCCTAATGGTTAAGGTCTTAACTCTTACTCTGGCCTACTGGTTAAGGTCTTAACTCTTACTCTGGCCTAATAGCTAAGGTCTTAACTCTTACTCTGGCCTAATAGCTAAGGTCTTAACTCTTACTCTGGCCTAATAGCTAAGGTCTTAGACTCGTACTCTGGCCTAATGGTTAAGGTCATAACTCTTACTCTGGCCGAATAGCTAAGGTCTTAGACTCGTACTCTGGCCTACTGGTTAAGGTCTTAGCTCTTACTCTGGCCTACTGGTTAACGTCTTAACTCTTACTATGGCCTAATAGCTAAGGTCTTAACTCTTACTCTGGCCTAATATCTAAGGTCTTAGACTCGTACTCTGGCCTAATGGTTAAGGTCTTAACTCTTACTCTGGCCTAATCGCTAAGGTCTTAACTCTTACTCTGGCCTAATAGCTAAGGTCTTAGACTCGTACTCTGGCCTAATGGTTAAGGTCTTAACTCTTACTCTGGCCTAATAGCTAAGGTCTTAACTCTTACTCTGGCCTAATAGCTAATGTCTTAGACTCGTACTCTGGCCTCCTGGTTAAGGTCTTAACTCTTACTCTGTCCTACTGGTTAAGGTCTTAACTCTTACTCTGGCCTAATAGCTAAAGTCTTAGACTTGTACTCTGGCCTAATGGTTAAGGTCTGAACTCTTACTCTGGCCTAAAAGCTAATGTCTTAGACTCGTACTATGGCCTACAGGTTAAGGTCTTAACTCTTACTCTGGCCTAATAGCTAAGGTCTTAACTCTTACTCTGGCCTAATAGCTAAGGTCTTAGTCTCGTACTCTGGCCTAATGGTTAAGGTCCTAACTCTTACTCTGGCCTACTGGTTAAGGTCTTAACTCTTACTCTGGCCTAATAGCTAAGGTCTTAGACTCGTACTCTGGCCTAATGGTTAAGGTCTTAACTCTTACTCTGGCCTAATAGCTAAGGTCTTAGACTCGTACTCTGGCCTACTGGTTAAGGTCTTAACTCTTACTCTGGAATAATAGCTAAGGTTTTAGAATCGTACTCTGGCCTAATGGTTAAGGTCTTAACTCTTACTCTGGCCTACTGGTTAAGGTCTTAACTCGTACTCTGGCCTACTGGTTAAGGTCTTAACTCTTACTCTGGAATAATAGCTAAGGTTTTAGAATCGTACTCTGGCCTAATGGTTAAGGTCTTAACTCTTACTCTGGCCTACTGGTTAAGGTCTTAACTCTTACTCTGGCCTAATAGCTAAGGTCTTAACTCTTACTCTGGTCTAATAGCTAAGGTCTTAACTCTTACTCTGGCCTAATAGCTAAGGTCTTAGACTCGTACTCTGGCGTAATGGTTAAGGTATTAACTCTTACTCTGGCCTACTGGTTAAGGTCTTAACTCTTACTCTGGCCTACTGGTTAAGGTCTTAACTCTTACTATGGCCTGATAGCTAAGGTCTTAACTCTTACTCTGGCCTAATATTTAAGGTCTTAGACTCGTACTCTGGCCTAATGGTTAAGGTCTTAACTCTTACTCTGGCCTACTGGTTAAGGTCTTAACTCTTACTCTGGCCTAATAGCTAAGGTCTTAACTCTTACTCTGGCCTAATAGCTAAGGTCTTACACTCGTACTATGGCGTACAGGTTAAGGTCTTAAATCTTACTCTGGCCTACTGGTTAAGGTCTTAACTCTTACTCTGGCCTAATAGCTAATGTCTTAGACTCGTACTCTGGCCTACTGGTTAAGGTCTTAACTCTTACTCTGGCCTAATAGCTAAGGTCTTCACTCTTACTCTAGCCTAATAGCTAAGGTCTTAGACTCGTACTCTGGCCTAATGGGTAAGGTCTTAACTCCTTAACTCTTACTCTGGCCTACTGGTTAAGGTCTTAACTCTTACTCTGGCCTAATAGCTAAGGTCTTAACTCTTACTCTGGCCTAATAGCTAAGGTCTTAGACTCGTACTCTGGCCTAATGGTTAAGGTCTTAACTCTTACTCTGGCCTACTGGTTAAGGTCTTAACTTTTACTCAGGCCTACTGGTTAAGGTCTTAAGTCTTACTCTGGCCTAATAGCTAAGGTCTTAACTCTTACTCTGGCCTAATAGCTAAGGTCTTAGACTCGTACTATGGCCTACAGGTTAAGGTCTTAACTCTTACTCTGGCCTACTGGTTAAGGTCTTAACTCTTACTCTGGCCTAATAGCTAAGGTCTTAGACTCGTACTCTGGCCTACTGGTTAAGGTCTTAACTCTTACTTTGGCCTAATAGCTAAGGTCTTAACTCTTACTCTGGCCTAATAGCTAAGGTCTTAGACTCGTACTCTGGCCTAATGGTTAAGGTCTTAACTCTTACTCTGGCCTACTGATTCAGGTCTTAACTCTTACTCTGGCCTAATAGCTAAGGTCTTAGACTCGTACTCTGGCTTAATGGTTCAGGTCTTAACTCTTACTCTGGCCTACTGTTTAAGGTCTTAACTCTTACTCTGGCCTAATAGCTAAGGTCTTAACTCTTACTCTGGCCTAATAGCTAAGGTCTTAGACTCGTACTCTGGCCTAATGGTTAAGGTCTTAACTCTTACTCTGGCCTAATAGCTAAGGTCTTAACTCTTACTCTGGCCTTATAGCTAAGGTCTTAGACTCGTACTATGGCCTACAGGTTAAGGTCTTAACTCTTACTCTGGCCTACTGGTTAAGGTCTTAACTCTTACTCTGGCCTAATAGCTAAGGTCTTAACTCTTACTCTGGTCTAATAGCTAAGGTCTTAACTCTTACTCTGGCCTAATAGTTAAGGTCTCAGACTCGTACTCTGGTGTAATGGTTAAGGTATTAACTCTTACTCTGGCCTACTGGTTAAGGTCTTAACTCTTACTCTGGCCTACTGGTTAAGGTCTTAACTCTTACTATGGCCTAATAGCCAAGGTCTTAACTCTTACTCTGGCCTAATATCTAAGGTCTTAGACTCGTACTCTGGCCTAATGGTTAAGGTCTTAACTCTTACTCTGGCCCACTGGTTAAGGTCTTAACTCTTACTCTGGCCTAATAGGTAAGGTCTTAGACTTGTACTCTGACCTACTGGTTAAGGTTTTAACTCTTACTCTGGCCTAATATCTAAGGTCTTAGACTCATACTCTGGCCTAATGGTTAAGGTCTTAACTCTTACTCTGGCCTAATAGCTAAGGTCTTAACTCTTACTCTGGTCTAATAGCTAAGGTATTAACTCTTACTCTGGCTTAATAGCTAAGGTCTTAGACTTGTACTCTGGTGTAATGGTTAAGGTATTAACTCTTACTCTGGCCTACTGGTTAAGGTCTTAACTCTTACTCTGGCCTACTGGTTAAGGTCTTAACTCTTACTCTGGCCTAATAGTTAAGGTCTTAACTCTTACTCTGGCCTAATAGCTAAGGTCTTAGACTCGTACTCTGGCCTAATGGTTAAGGTCTTAACTCTTACTCTGGCCTACTGGTTAAGGTCTTAACTCTTACTCTGGCCTAATAGCTAAGGTCTTAACTCTTACTCTGGCCTAATAGCTAAGGTCTTAGACTCGTACTCTGGCCTAATGGTTAAGGTCATAACTCTTACTCTGGCCGAATAGCTAAGGTCTTAGACTCGTACTCTGGCCTACTGGTTAAGGTCTTAGCTCTTACTCTGGCCTACTGGTTAAGGTCTTAACTCTTACTATGGCCTAATAGCTAAGGTCTTAACTCTTACTCTGGCCTAATATCTAAGGTCTTAGACTTGTACTCTGGCCTAATGGTTAAGGTCTTAACTCTTACTCTGGCCTAATCGCTAAGGTCTTAACTCTTACTCTGGCCTAATAGCTAAGGTCTTAGACTCGTACTCTGGCCTAATGGTTAAGGTCTTAACTCTTACTCTGGCCTAATAGCTAAGGTCTTAACTCTTACTCTGGCCTAATAGCTAAGGTCTTAGACTCGTACTCTGGCCTCCTGGTTAAGGTCTTAACTCTTACTCTGTCCTACTGGTTAAGGTCTTAACTCTTACTCTGGCCTAATAGCTAAAGTCTTAGACTCGTACTCTGGCCTAATGGTTAAGGTCTGAACTCTTACTCTGGCCTAATAGCTAATGTCTTAGACTCGTACTATGGCCTACAGGTTAAGGTCTTAACTCTTACTCTGGCCTAATAGCTAAGGTCTTAACTCTTACTCTGGCCTAATAGCTAAGGTCTTAGACTCGTACTCTGTCCTAATGGTTAAGGTCCTAACTATTACTCTGGCCTACTGGTTAAGGTCTTAACTCTTACTCTGGCCTAATAGCTAAGGTCTTAGACTCGTACTCTGGCCTAATGGTTAAGATCTTAACTCTTACTCTGGCCTAATAGCTAAGGTCTTAACTCTTACTCTGGCCTAATAGCTAAGGTCTTAGACTCATCCTCTGGCCTAATGGTTAAGGTCTTAACTCTTACTCTGGCCTACTGGTTAAGGTCTTAACTCTTACTCTGGCCTAATAGCTTATGTCTTAACTCTTACTCTGGCCTAATAGCTAAGGTCTTAACTCTTACTCTGGTCTAATAGCTAAGGTCTTAACTCTTACTCTGGCCTAATAGCTAAGGTCTTAGACTCGTACTCTGGTGTAATGGTTAAGGTATTAACTCTTACTCTGGCCTACTGGTTAAGGTCTTAACTCTTACTCTGGCCTAATAGCTAAGGTCTTAACTCTTACTCTGGCCTAATAGCTAAGGTCTTAGACTCGTACTCTGGCCTAATGGTTAAGGTCTTAACTCTTACTCTGGCCTACTGGTTAAGGTCTTAACTCTTACTCTGGCCTAATAGCTAAGGTCTTAACTCTTACTCTGGCCTAATAGCTAAGGTCTTAACTCTTACTCTGGCCTAATAGCTAAGGTCTTAGACTCGTACTCTGGCCTAATGGTTAAGGTCATAACTCTTACTCTGGCCGAATAGCTAAGGTCTTAGACTCGTACTCTGGCCTACTGGTTAAGGTCTTAGCTCTTACTCTGGCCTACTGGTTAAGGTCTTAACTCTTACTATGGCCTAATAGCTAAGGTCTTAACTCTTACTCTGGCCTAATATCTAAGGTCTTAGACTCGTACTCTGGCCTAATGGTTAAGGTCTTAACTCTTACTCTGGCCTAATCGCTAAGGTCTTAACTCTTACTCTGGCCTAATAGCTAAGGTCTTAGACTCGTACTCTGGCCTAATGGTTAAGGTCTTAACTCTTACTCTGGCCTAATAGCTAAGGTCTTAACTCTTACTCTGGCCTAATAGCTAATGTCTTAGACTCGTACTCTGGCCTCCTGGTTAAGGTCTTAACTCTTACTCTGTCCTACTGGTTAAGGTCTTAACTCTTACTCTGGCCTAATAGCTAAAGTCTTAGACTCGTACTCTGGCCTAATGGTTAAGGTCTGAACTCTTACTCTGGCCTAAAAGCTAATGTCTTAGACTCGTACTATGGCCTACAGGTTAAGGTCTTAACTCTTACTCTGGCCTAATAGCTAAGGTCTTAACTCTTACTCTGGCCTAATAGCTAAGGTCTTAGTCTCGTACTCTGGCCTAATGGTTAAGGTCCTAACTCTTACTCTGGCCTACTGGTTAAGGTCTTAACTCTTACTCTGGCCTAATAGCTAAGGTCTTAGACTCGTACTCTGGCCTAATGGTTAAGGTCTTAACTCTTACTCTGGCCTAATAGCTAAGGTCTTAGACTCGTACTCTGGCCTACTGGTTAAGGTCTTAACTCTTACTCTGGAATAATAGCTAAGGTTTTAGAATCGTACTCTGGCCTAATGGGTAAGGTCTTAACTCTTACTCTGGCCTACTGGTTAAGGTCTTAACTCTTACTCTGGCCTAATAGCTAAGGTCTTAACTCTTACTCTGGTCTAATAGCTAAGTTCTTAACTCTTACTCTGGCCTAATAGCTAAGGTCTTAGACTCGTACTCTGGCGTAATGGTTAAGGTATTAACTCTTACTCTGGCCTACTGGTTAAGGTCTTAACTCTTACTCTGGCCTACTGGTTAAGGTCTTAACTCTTACTATGGCCTAATAGCTAAGGTCTTAACTCTTACTCTGGCCTAATATTTAAGGTCTTAGACTCGTACTCTGGCCTAATGGTTAAGGTCTTAACTCTTACTCTGGCCCACTGGTTAAGGTCTTAACTCTTACTCTGGCCTAATAGGTAAGGTCTTAGACTCGTACTCTGACCTACTGGTTAAGGTTTTTACTCTTACTCTGGCCTAATAGCTAAGGTCTTAGACTCATACTCTGGCCTAATGGTTAAGGTCTTAACTCTTACTCTGGCCTACTGGTTAAGGTCTTAACTCTTACTCTGGCCTAATAGCTAAGGTCTTAACTCTTACTCTGGAATAATAGCTAAGGTCTTAGACTCGTACTATGGCGTACAGGTTAAGGTCTTAAATCTTACTCTGGCCTACTGGTTAAGGTCTTAACTCTTACTCTGGCCTAATAGCTAAGGTCTTAGACTCGTACTCTGGCCTACTGGTTAAGGTCTTAACTCTTACTCTGGCCTAATAGCTAAGGTCTTCACTCTTACTCTAGCCTAATAGCTAAGGTCTTAGACTCGTACTCTGGCCTAATGGGTAAGGTCTTAACTCCTTAACTCTTACTCTGGCCTACTGGTTAAGGTCTTAACTCTTACTCTGGCCTAATAGCTAAGGTCTTAACTCTTACTCTGGCCTAATAGCTAAGGTCTTAGACTCGTACTCTGGCCTAATGGTTAAGGTCTTAACTCTTACTCTGGCCTACTGGTTAAGGTCTTAACTTTTACTCAGGCCTACTGGTTAAGGTCTTAAGTCTTACTCTGGCCTAATAGCTAAGGTCTTAACTCTTACTCTGGCCTAATAGCTAAGGTCTTAACTCTTACTCTGGCCTAATAGCTATGGTCTTAGACTCGTACTCTGACCTAATGGTTAAGGTCTTAACTCTTACTCTGGCCTAATAGCTAAGGTCTTAACTCTTACTCTGGCCTAATAGCTAAGGTCTTAGACTCGTACTCTGGCCTAATGGTTAAGGTCTTAACTCTTACTCTGGCCTAATAGCTAAGGTCTTAGACTCGGCCTCTGGCCTACTGGTTAAGGTCTTAACTCTTACTCTGGCCTAATAGCTAAGGTCTTAAATCTTACACTGGCCTACTGGTTAAGGTCTTAACTCTTACTCTGGCCTAATAGCTAAGGTCTTAACTCTTACTCTGGTCTAATAGCTAAGGTCTTAACTCTTACTCTGGCCTAATAGCTAAGGTCTTAGACTCGTACTCTGGCGTAATGGTTAAGGTATTAACTCTTACTCTGGCCTACTGGTTAAGGTCTTAACTCTTACTCTGGCCTACTGGTTAAGGTCTTAACTCTTACTATGGCCTAATAGCTAAGGTCTTAACTCTTACTCTGGCCTAATATCTAAGGTCTTAGACTCGTACTCTGGCCTAATGGTTAAGGTCTTAACTCTTACTCTGGCCCACTGGTTAAGGTCTTAACTCTTACTCTGGCCTAATAGGTAAGGTCTTAGACTCGTACTCTGACCTACTGGTTAAGGTTTTAACTCTTACTCTGGCCTAATAGCTAAGGTCTTAGACTCGTACTCTGGCCTAATGGTTAATGTCTTAATTCTTACTCTGGCCTAATAGCTAAGGTCTTAGACTCGGCCTTTGGCCTACTTGTTAAGGTCTTAACTCTTACTCTGGCCTAATAGCTAAGGTCTTAGACTCGTACTCTTGCCTAATGGTTAAGGTCTTAACTCTTACTCTGGCCTAATAGCTAAGGTCTTAGACTCGTACTCTGGCCTAATGGTTAAGGTCTTAACTCTTACTCTGGCCTAATAGCTAATGTCTTAGACTCGTACTATGGCCTACAGGTTAAGGTCTTAACTCTTACTCTGGCCTAATAGCTAAGGTCTTAACTCTTACTCTGGCCTAATAGCTAAGGTCTTAGACTCGTACTATAGCTAAGGTCTTAGACTCGTACTATGGCCTACAGGTTAAGGTCTTATCTCTTACTCTGGCCTAATAGCTAAGGTCTTAGACTCGTACTCTAGCCTACAGGTTAAGGTCTTAACTCTTACTGTGGCCTAATAGCTAAGGACTTAAACTCGTACTGTGGCCTAATAGCTAAGGTCTTAATTCTTACTCTGGCCTAATAGCTAAGGTCTTCGACTCGTACTCTGGCCTAATGGTTAAGGTCTTAACTCTTACTCTGGTCAACTGGTTAAGTTTTTAACTCTTACTCTGGCCTAATAGCTACGCTCTTAGACTCGTACTCTGGCCTAATGGTTAAGGTCTTAACTCTTACTCTGACCTACTGGTTAAGGTCTTAACTCTTACTCTGACCTAATAGCTAAGGTCTTAGACTCGTACTCTGGCCTAATGGTTAAGGTCTTAACTCTTACTCTGGCCGAATAGCTATGGTCTTAGACTCGTACTCTGGCCTACTGGTTAAGGTATTAACTCTTACTCTGGCCTACTGGTTAAGGTCTTAACTCTTACTCTGGCCTAATAGCTAAGGTCTTAGACTCGTACTCTGGCCTAATGGTTAAGGTCTTAACTCTTACTCTGGCCTACTGGTTAAGGTCTTAACTCTTACTCTGGCCTAATGGCTAAGGTCTTAACTCTTACTCTGGCCTAATAGCTAAGGTCTTAACTCTTACTCTGGCCTAATAGCTAAGGTCTTATACTCGTACTCTGGCCTAATGGTTAAGGTCATAACTCTTACTCTGGCCGAATAGCTAAGGTCTTAGACTCGTACTCTGGCCTACTGGTTAAGGTCTTAGCTCTTACTCTGGCCTACTGGTTAAGGTCTTAACTCTTACTCTGGCCTAATAGCTAAGGTCTTAGACTCGTACTCTAGCATAATGGTTATGGTGTTAACTCTTACTCTGGCCTACTGGTTAAGGTCTTAACTCTTACTCTGGCCTAATAGCTAAGGTCTTAACTCTTACTCTGGCCTAATAGATAAGGTCTTAGACTCATACTCTGGCCTAACGGTTAAGGTCTTAACTCTTACTCTGGCCTACTGGTTAAGGTCTTAACTCTTACTCAGGCCTACTGGTTAAGGTCTTAACTCTTACTATGGCCTAATAGCTAAGGTCTTAGACTCGTACTCTGGCCTAATGGTTAAGGTCTTAACTCTTACTCTGGCCTAATAGCTAAGGTCTTAACTCTTACTCTGGCCTAATAGCTAAGGTCTTAGACTCGTACTATAGCCTACAGGTTAAGGTCTTAACTCTTACTCTGGCCTACTGGTTAAGGTCTTAACTCTTACTCTGGCCTAATAGCAAAGGTCTTAGACTCGTACTCTGGCCTACTGGTTAAGGTCTTAACTCTTACTCTGGCCTAATAGCTAAGGTCTTAGACTCGTACTCTGGCCTAATGGTTAAGGTCTTAATTCTTACTCTGGCCTAATAGCTAAGGTCTTAGACTCGGCCTTTGGCCTACTTGTTAAGGTCTTAACTCTTACTCTGGCCTAATAGCTAAGGTCTTAGACTCGTACTCTTGCCTAATGGTTAAGGTCTTAACTCTTACTCTGGCCTAATAGCTAAGGTCTTAGACTCGTACTCTGGCCTAATGGTTAAGGTCTTAACTCTTACTCTGGCCTAATAGCTAAGGTCTTAGACTCGTACTCTGGCCTCCTGGTTAAGGTCTTAACTCTTACTCTGTCCTACTGGTTAAGGTCTTAACTCTTACTCTGGCCTAATAGCTAAAGTCTTAGACTCGTACTCTGGCCTAATGGTTAAGGTCTGAACTCTTACTCTGGCCTAATAGCTAATGTCTTAGACTCGTACTATGGCCTACAGGTTAAGGTCTTAACTCTTACTCTGGCCTAATAGCTAAGGTCTTAACTCTTACTCTGGCCTAATAGCTAAGGTCTTAGACTCGTACTCTGTCCTAATGGTTAAGGTCCTAACTATTACTCTGGCCTACTGGTTAAGGTCTTAACTCTTACTCTGGCCTAATAGCTAAGGTCTTAGACTCGTACTCTGGCCTAATGGTTAAGGTCTTAACTCTTACTCTGGCCTAATAGCTAAGGTCTTAACTCTTACTCTGGCCTAATAGCTAAGGTCTTAGACTCATCCTCTGGCCTAATGGTTAAGGTCTTAACTCTTACTCTGGCCTAATAGCTAAGGTCTTAACTCTTACTCTGGCCTAATAGCTAAGGTCTTAACTCTTACTCTGGTCTAATAGCTAAGGTCTTAACTCTTACTCTGGCCTAATAGCTAAGGTCTTAGACTCGTACTCTGGTGTAATGGTTAAGGTATTAACTCTTACTCTGGCCTACTGGTTAAGGTCTTAACTCTTACTCTGGCCTACTGGTTTAGGTCTTAACTCTTACTCTGGCCTAATAGCTAAGGTCTTAACTCTTACTCTGGCCTAATAGCTAAGGTCTTAGACTCGTACTCTGGCCTAATGGTTAAGGTCTTAACTCTTACTCTGGCCTACTGGTTAAGGTCTTAACTCTTACTCTGGCCTAATAGCTAAGGTCTTAACTCTTACTCTGGCCTAATAGCTAAGGTCTTAACTCTTACTCTGGCCTAATAGCTAAGGTCTTAGACTCGTACTCTGGCCTAATGGTTAAGGTCATAACTCTTACTCTGGCCGAATAGCTAAGGTCTTAGACTCGTACTCTGGCCTACTGGTTAAGGTCTTAGCTCTTACTCTGGCCTACTGGTTAACGTCTTAACTCTTACTATGGCCTAATAGCTAAGGTCTTAACTCTTACTCTGGCCTAATATCTAAGGTCTTAGACTCGTACTCTGGCCTAATGGTTAAGGTCTTAACTCTTACTCTGGCCTAATCGCTAAGGTCTTAACTCTTACTCTGGCCTAATAGCTAAGGTCTTAGACTCGTACTCTGGCCTAATGGTTAAGGTCTTAACTCTTACTCTGGCCTAATAGCTAAGGTCTTAACTCTTACTCTGGCCTAATAGCTAATGTCTTAGACTCGTACTCTGGCCTCCTGGTTAAGGTCTTAACTCTTACTCTGTCCTACTGGTTAAGGTCTTAACTCTTACTCTGGCCTAATAGCTAAAGTCTTAGACTCGTACTCTGGCCTAATGGTTAAGGTCTGAACTCTTACTCTGGCCTAAAAGCTAATGTCTTAGACTCGTACTATGGCCTACAGGTTAAGGTCTTAACTCTTACTCTGGCCTAATAGCTAAGGTCTTAACTCTTACTCTGGCCTAATAGCTAAGGTCTTAGTCTCGTACTCTGGCCTAATGGTTAAGGTCCTAACTCTTACTCTGGCCTACTGGTTAAGGTCTTAACTCTTACTCTGGCCTAATAGCTAAGGTCTTAGACTCGTACTCTGGCCTAATGGTTAAGGTCTTAACTCTTACTCTGGCCTAATAGCTAAGGTCTTAGACTCGTACTCTGGCCTACTGGTTAAGGTCTTAACTCTTACTCTGGAATAATAGCTAAGGTTTTAGAATCGTACTCTGGCCTAATGGTTAAGGTCTTAACTCTTACTCTGGCCTACTGGTTAAGGTCTTAACTCTTACTCTGGTCTAATAGCTAAGGTCTTAACTCTTACTCTGGCCTAATAGCTAAGGTCTTAGACTCGTACTCTGGCGTAATGGTTAAGGTATTAACTCTTACTCTGGCCTACTGGTTAAGGTCTTAACTCTTACTCTGGCCTACTGGTTAAGGTCTTAACTCTTACTATGGCCTAATAGCTAAGGTCTTAACTCTTACTCTGGCCTAATATTTAAGGTCTTAGACTCGTACTCTGGCCTAATGGTTAAGGTCTTAACTCTTACTCTGGCCTACTGGTTAAGGTCTTAACTCTTACTCTGGCCTAATAGCTAAGGTCTTAACTCTTACTCTGGCCTAATAGCTAAGGTCTTACACTCGTACTATGGCGTACAGGTTAAGGTCTTAAATCTTACTCTGGCCTACTGGTTAAGGTCTTAACTCTTACTCTGGCCTAATAGCTAAGGTCTTAGACTCGTACTCTGGCCTACTGGTTAAGGTCTTAACTCTTACTCTGGCCTAATAGCTAAGGTCTTCACTCTTACTCTAGCCTAATAGCTAAGGTCTTAGACTCGTACTCTGGCCTAATGGGTAAGGTCTTAACTCCTTAACTCTTACTCTGGCCTACTGGTTAAGGTCTTAACTCTTACTCTGGCCTAATAGCTAAGGTCTTAACTCTTACTCTGGCCTAATAGCTAAGGTCTTAGACTCGTACTCTGGCCTAATGGTTAAGGTCTTAACTCTTACTCTGGCCTACTGGTTAAGGTCTTAACTTTTACTCAGGCCTACTGGTTAAGGTCTTAAGTCTTACTCTGGCCTAATAGCTAAGGTCTTAACTCTTACTCTGGCCTAATAGCTAAGGTCTTAGACTCGTACTATGGCCTACAGGTTAAGGTCTTAACTCTTACTCTGGCCTACTGGTTAAGGTCTTAACTCTTACTCTGGCCTAATAGCTAAGGTCTTAGACTCGTACTCTGGCCTACTGGTTAAGGTCTTAACTCTTACTTTGGCCTAATAGCTAAGGTCTTAACTCTTACTCTGGCCTAATAGCTAAGGTCTTAGACTCGTACTCTGGCCTAATGGTTAAGGTCTTAACTCTTACTCTGGCCTACTGATTCAGGTCTTAACTCTTACTCTGGCCTAATAGCTAAGGTCTTAGACTCGTACTCTGGCTTAATGGTTCAGGTCTTAACTCTTACTCTGGCCTACTGTTTAAGGTCTTAACTCTTACTCTGGCCTAATAGCTAAGGTCTTAACTCTTACTCTGGCCTAATAGCTAAGGTCTTAGACTCGTACTCTGGCCTAATGGTTAAGGTCTTAACTCTTACTCTGGCCTAATAGCTAAGGTCTTAACTCTTACTCTGGCCTTATAGCTAAGGTCTTAGACTCGTACTATGGCCTACAGGTTAAGGTCTTAACTCTTACTCTGGCCTACTGGTTAAGGTCTTAACTCTTACTCTGGCCTAATAGCTAAGGTCTTAACTCTTACTCTGGTCTAATAGCTAAGGTCTTAACTCTTACTCTGGCCTAATAGTTAAGGTCTCAGACTCGTACTCTGGTGTAATGGTTAAGGTATTAACTCTTACTCTGGCCTACTGGTTAAGGTCTTAACTCTTACTCTGGCCTACTGGTTAAGGTCTTAACTCTTACTATGGCCTAATAGCCAAGGTCTTAACTCTTACTCTGGCCTAATATCTAAGGTCTTAGACTCGTACTCTGGCCTAATGGTTAAGGTCTTAACTCTTACTCTGGCCCACTGGTTAAGGTCTTAACTCTTACTCTGGCCTAATAGGTAAGGTCTTAGACTTGTACTCTGACCTACTGGTTAAGGTTTTAACTCTTACTCTGGCCTAATATCTAAGGTCTTAGACTCATACTCTGGCCTAATGGTTAAGGTCTTAACTCTTACTCTGGCCTAATAGCTAAGGTCTTAACTCTTACTCTGGTGTAATAGCTAAGGTATTAACTCTTACTCTGGCTTAATAGCTAAGGTCTTAGACTTGTACTCTGGTGTAATGGTTAAGGTATTAACTCTTACTCTGGCCTACTGGTTAAGGTCTTAACTCTTACTCTGGCCTACTGGTTAAGGTCTTAACTCTTACTCTGGCCTAATAGTTAAGGTCTTAACTCTTACTCTGGCCTAATAGCTAAGGTCTTAGACTCGTACTCTGGCCTAATGGTTAAGGTCTTAACTCTTACTCTGGCCTACTGGTTAAGGTCTTAACTCTTACTCTGGCCTAATAGCTAAGGTCTTAACTCTTACTCTGGCCTAATAGCTAAGGTCTTAGACTCGTACTCTGGCCTAATGGTTAAGGTCATAACTCTTACTCTGGCCGAATAGCTAAGGTCTTAGACTCGTACTCTGGCCTACTGGTTAAGGTCTTAGCTCTTACTCTGGCCTACTGGTTAAGGTCTTAACTCTTACTATGGCCTAATAGCTAAGGTCTTAACTCTTACTCTGGCCTAATATCTAAGGTCTTAGACTTGTACTCTGGCCTAATGGTTAAGGTCTTAACTCTTACTCTGGCCTAATCGCTAAGGTCTTAACTCTTACTCTGGCCTAATAGCTAAGGTCTTAGACTCGTACTCTGGCCTAATGGTTAAGGTCTTAACTCTTACTCTGGCCTAATAGCTAAGGTCTTAACTCTTACTCTGGCCTAATAGCTAAGGTCTTAGACTCGTACTCTGGCCTCCTGGTTAAGGTCTTAACTCTTACTCTGTCCTACTGGTTAAGGTCTTAACTCTTACTCTGGCCTAATAGCTAAAGTCTTAGACTCGTACTCTGGCCTAATGGTTAAGGTCTGAACTCTTACTCTGGCCTAATAGCTAATGTCTTAGACTCGTACTATGGCCTACAGGTTAAGGTCTTAACTCTTACTCTGGCCTAATAGCTAAGGTCTTAACTCTTACTCTGGCCTAATAGCTAAGGTCTTAGACTCGTACTCTGTCCTAATGGTTAAGGTCCTAACTATTACTCTGGCCTACTGGTTAAGGTCTTAACTCTTACTCTGGCCTAATACCTAAGGTCTTAGACTCGTACTCTGGCCTAATGGTTAAGATCTTAACTCTTACTCTGGCCTAATAGCTAAGGTCTTAACTCTTACTCTGGCCTAATAGCTAACGTCTTAGACTCATCCTCTGGCCTAATGGTTAAGGTCTTAACTCTTACTCTGGCCTACTGATTAAGGTCTTAACTCTTACTCTGGCCTAATAGCTTATGTCTTAACTCTTACTCTGGCCTAATAGCTAAGGTCTTAACTCTTACTCTGGTCTAATAGCTAAGGTCTTAACTCTTACTCTGGCCTAATAGCTAAGGTCTTAGACTCGTACTCTGGTGTAATGGTTAAGGTATTAACTCTTACTCTGGCCTACTGGTTAAGGTCTTAACTCTTACTCTGGCCTACTGGTTAAGGTCTTAACTCTTACTCTGGCCTAATAGCTAAGGTCTTAACTCTTACTCTGGCCTAATAGCTAAGGTCTTAGACTCGTACTCTGGCCTAATGGTTAAGGTCTTAACTCTTACTCTGGCCTACTGGTTAAGGTCTTAACTCTTACTCTGGCCTAATAGCTAAGGTCTTAACTCTTACTCTGGCCTAATAGCTAAGGTCTTAACTCTTACTCTGGCCTAATAGCTAAGGTCTTAGACTCGTACTCTGGCCTAATGGTTAAGGTCATAACTCTTACTCTGGCCGAA
Organism: Triturus cristatus; assembly: GCF_964204655.1. Lineage (NCBI taxonomy): Eukaryota > Metazoa > Chordata > Amphibia > Caudata > Salamandridae > Triturus > Triturus cristatus. The sequence goes on along the minus strand of NW_028187290.1, from coordinate 849,305 downwards.
TAGCTAAGGTCTTAGACTCGTACTCTGGCCTACTGGTTAAGGTCTTAGCTCTTACTCTGGCCTACTGGTTAAGGTCTTAACTCTTACTATGGCCTAATAGCTAAGGTCTTAACTCTTACTCTGGCCTAATATCTAAGGTCTTAGACTCGTACTCTGGCCTAATGGTTAAGGTCTTAACTCTTACTCTGGCCTAATCGCTAAGGTCTTAACTCTTACTCTGGCCTAATAGCTAAGGTCTTAGACTCGTACTCTGGCCTAATGGTTAAGGTCTTAACTCTTACTCTGGCCTAATAGCTAAGGTCTTAACTCTTACTCTGGCCTAATAGCTAATGTCTTAGACTCGTACTCTGGCCTCCTGGTTAAGGTCTTAACTCTTACTCTGTCCTACTGGTTAAGGTCTTAACTCTTACTCTGGCCTAATAGCTAAAGTCTTAGACTCGTACTCTGGCCTAATGGTTAAGGTCTGAACTCTTACTCTGGCCTAAAAGCTAATGTCTTAGACTCGTACTATGGCCTACAGGTTAAGGTCTTAACTCTTACTCTGGCCTAATAGCTAAGGTCTTAACTCTTACTCTGGCCTAATAGCTAAGGTCTTAGTCTCGTACTCTGGCCTAATGGTTAAGGTCCTAACTCTTACTCTGGCCTACTGGTTAAGGTCTTAACTCTTACTCTGGCCTAATAGCTAAGGTCTTAGACTCGTACTCTGGCCTAATGGTTAAGGTCTTAACTCTTACTCTGGCCTAATAGCTAAGGTCTTAGACTCGTACTCTGGCCTACTGGTTAAGGTCTTAACTCTTACTCTGGAATAATAGCTAAGGTTTTAGAATCGTACTCTGGCCTAATGGGTAAGGTCTTAACTCTTACTCTGGCCTACTGGTTAAGGTCTTAACTCTTACTCTGGCCTAATAGCTAAGGTCTTAACTCTTACTCTGGTCTAATAGCTAAGGTCTTAACTCTTACTCTGGCCTAATAGCTAAGGTCTTAGACTCGTACTCTGGCGTAATGGTTAAGGTATTAACTCTTACTCTGGCCTACTGGTTAAGGTCTTAACTCTTACTCTGGCCTACTGGTTAAGGTCTTAACTCTTACTATGGCCTAATAGCTAAGGTCTTAACTCTTACTCTGGCCTAATATTTAAGGTCTTAGACTCGTACTCTGGCCTAATGGTTAAGGTCTTAACTCTTACTCTGGCCCACTGGTTAAGGTCTTAACTCTTACTCTGGCCTAATAGGTAAGGTCTTAGACTCGTACTCTGACCTACTGGTTAAGGTTTTTACTCTTACTCTGGCCTAATAGCTAAGGTCTTAGACTCATACTCTGGCCTAATGGTTAAGGTCTTAACTCTTACTCTGGCCTACTGGTTAAGGTCTTAACTCTTACTCTGGCCTAATAGCTAAGGTCTTAACTCTTACTCTGGAATAATAGCTAAGGTCTTAGACTCGTACTATGGCGTACAGGTTAAGGTCTTAAATCTTACTCTGGCCTACTGGTTAAGGTCTTAACTCTTACTCTGGCCTAATAGCTAAGGTCTTAGACTCGTACTCTGGCCTACTGGTTAAGGTCTTAACTCTTACTCTGGCCTAATAGCTAAGGTCTTCACTCTTACTCTAGCCTAATAGCTAAGGTCTTAGACTCATACTCTGGCCTAATGGGTAAGGTCTTAACTCCTTAACTCTTACTCTGGCCTACTGGTTAAGGTCTTAACTCTTACTCTGGCCTAATAGCTAAGGTCTTAACTCTTACTCTGGCCTAATAGCTAAGGTCTTAGACTCGTACTCTGGCCTAATGGTTAAGGTCTTAACTCTTACTCTGGCCTACTGGTTAAGGTCTTAACTTTTACTCAGGCCTACTGGTTAAGGTCTTAAGTCTTACTCTGGCCTAATAGCTAAGGTCTTAACTCTTACTCTGGCCTAATAGCTAAGGTCTTAACTCTTACTCTGGCCTAATAGCTATGGTCTTAGACTCGTACTCTGACCTAATGGTTAAGGTCTTAACTCTTACTCTGGCCTAATAGCTAAGGTCTTAACTCTTACTCTGGCCTAATAGCTAAGGTCTTAGACTCGTACTCTGGCCTAATGGTTAAGGTCTTAACTCTTACTCTGGCCTAATAGCTAAGGTCTTAGACTCGGCCTCTGGCCTACTGGTTAAGGTCTTAACTCTTACTCTGGCCTAATAGCTAAGGTCTTAAATCTTACACTGGCCTACTGGTTAAGGTCTTAACTCTTACTCTGGCCTAATAGCTAAGGTCTTAACTCTTACTCTGGTCTAATAGCTAAGGTCTTAACTCTTACTCTGGCCTAATAGCTAAGGTCTTAGACTCGTACTCTGGCGTAATGGTTAAGGTATTAACTCTTACTCTGGCCTACTGGTTAAGGTCTTAACTCTTACTCTGGCCTACTGGTTAAGGTCTTAACTCTTACTATGGCCTAATAGCTAAGGTCTTAACTCTTACTCTGGCCTAATATCTAAGGTCTTAGACTCGTACTCTGGCCTAATGGTTAAGGTCTTAACTCTTACTCTGGCCCACTGGTTAAGGTCTTAACTCTTACTCTGGCCTAATAGGTAAGGTCTTAGACTCGTACTCTGACCTACTGGTTAAGGTTTTAACTCTTACTCTGGCCTAATAGCTAAGGTCTTAGACTCGTACTCTGGCCTAATGGTTAATGTCTTAATTCTTACTCTGGCCTAATAGCTAAGGTCTTAGACTCGGCCTTTGGCCTACTTGTTAAGGTCTTAACTCTTACTCTGGCCTAATAGCTAAGGTCTTAGACTCGTACTCTTGCCTAATGGTTAAGGTCTTAACTCTTACTCTGGCCTAATAGCTAAGGTCTTAGACTCGTACTCTGGCCTAATGGTTAAAGTCTTAACTCTTACTCTGGCCTAATAGCTAATGTCTTAGACTCGTACTATGGCCTACAGGTTAAGGTCTTAACTCTTACTCTGGCCTAATAGCTAAGGTCTTAACTCTTACTCTGGCCTAATAGCTAAGGTCTTAGACTCGTACTATAGCTAAGGTCTTAGACTCGTACTATGGCCTACAGGTTAAGGTCTTATCTCTTACTCTGGCCTAATAGCTAAGGTCTTAGACTCGTACTCTAGCCTACAGGTTAAGGTCTTAACTCTTACTGTGGCCTAATAGCTAAGGACTTAAACTCGTACTGTGGCCTAATAGCTAAGGTCTTAATTCTTACTCTGGCCTAATAGCTAAGGTCTTCGACTCGTACTCTGGCCTAATGGTTAAGGTCTTAACTCTTACTCTGGTCAACTGGTTAAGTTTTTAACTCTTACTCTGGCCTAATAGCTAAGCTCTTAGACTCGTACTCTGGCCTAATGGTTAAGGTCTTAACTCTTACTCTGACCTACTGGTTAAGGTCTTAACTCTTACTCTGACCTAATAGCTAAGGTCTTAGACTCGTACTCTGGCCTAATGGTTAAGGTCTTAACTCTTACTCTGGCCGAATAGCTATGGTCTTAGACTCGTACTCTGGCCTACTGGTTAAGGTATTAACTCTTACTCTGGCCTACTGGTTAAGGTCTTAACTCTTACTCTGGCCTAATAGCTAAGGTCTTAGACTCGTACTCTGGCCTAATGGTTAAGGTCTTAACTCTTACTCTGGCCTACTGGTTAAGGTCTTAACTCTTACTCTGGCCTAATGGCTAAGGTCTTAACTCTTACTCTGGCCTAATAGCTAAGGTCTTAACTCTTACTCTGGCCTAATAGATAAGGTCTTATACTCGTACTCTGGCCTAATGGTTAAGGTCATAACTCTTACTCTGGCCAAATAGCTAAGGTCTTAGACTCGTACTCTGGCCTACTGGTTAAGGTCTTAGCTCTTACTCTGGCCTACTGGTTAAGGTCTTAACTCTTACTCTGGCCTAATAGCTAAGGTCTTAGACTCGTACTCTAGCATAATGGTTATGGTGTTAACTCTTACTCTGGCCTACTGGTTAAGGTCTTAACTCTTACTCTGGCCTAATAGCTAAGGTCTTAACTCTTACTCTGGCCTAATAGATAAGGTCTTAGACTCATACTCTGGCCTAACGGTTAAGGTCTTAACTCTTACTCTGGCCTACTGGTTAAGGTCTTAACTCTTACTCAGGCCTACTGGTTAAGGTCTTAACTCTTACTATGGCCTAATAGCTAAGGTCTTAGACTCGTACTCTGGCCTAATGGTTAAGGTCTTAACTCTTACTCTGGCCTAATAGCTAAGGTCTTAACTCTTACTCTGGCCTAATAGCTAAGGTCTTAGACTCGTACTATAGCCTACAGGTTAAGGTCTTAACTCTTACTCTGGCCTACTGGTTAAGGTCTTAACTCTTACTCTGGCCTAATAGCAAAGGTCTTAGACTCGTACTCTGGCCTACTGGTTAAGGTCTTAACTCTTACTCTGGCCTAATAGCTAAGGTCTTAGACTCGTACTCTGGCCTAATGGTTAAGGTCTTAATTCTTACTCTGGCCTAATAGCTAAGGTCTTAGACTCGGCCTTTGGCCTACTTGTTAAGGTCTTAACTCTTACTCTGGCCTAATAGCTAAGGTCTTAGACTCGTACTCTTGCCTAATGGTTAAGGTCTTAACTCTTACTCTGGCCTAATAGCTAAGGTCTTAGACTCGTACTCTGGCCTAATGGTTAAGGTCTTAACTCTTACTCTGGCCTAATAGCTAATGTCTTAGACTCGTACTATGGCCTACAGGTTAAGGTCTTAACTCTTACTCTGGCCTAATAGCTAAGGTCTTAACTCTTACTCTGGCCTAATAGCTAAGGTCTTAGACTCGTACTATAGCTAAGGTCTTAGACTCGTACTATGGCCTACAGGTTAAGGTCTTATCTCTTACTCTGGCCTAATAGCTAAGGTCTTAGACTCGTACTCTAGCCTACAGGTTAAGGTCTTAACTCTTACTGTGGCCTAATAGCTAAGGACTTAAACTCGTACTGTGGCCTAATAGCTAAGGTCTTAATTCTTACTCTGGCCTAATAGCTAAGGTCTTCGACTCGTACTCTGGCCTAATGGTTAAGGTCTTAACTCTTACTCTGGTCAACTGGTTAAGTTTTTAACTCTTACTCTGGCCTCATAGCTAAGCTCTTAGACTCGTACTCTGGCCTAATGGTTAAGGTCTTAACTCTTACTCTGACCTACTGGTTAAGGTCTTAACTCTTACTCTGACCTAATAGCTAAGGTCTTAGACTCGTACTCTGGCCTAATGGTTAAGGTCTTAACTCTTACTCTGGCCGAATAGCTATGGTCTTAGACTCGTACTCTGGCCTACTGGTTAAGGTATTAACTCTTACTCTGGCCTACTGGTTAAGGTCTTAACTCTTACTCTGGCCTAATAGCTAAGGTCTTAGACTCGTACTCTGGCCTAATGGTTAAGGTCTTAACTCTTACTCTGGCCTACTGGTTAAGGTCTTAACTCTTACTCTGGCCTAATGGCTAAGGTCTTAACTCTTACTCTGGCCTAATAGCTAAGGTCTTAACTCTTATTCTGGCCTAATAGCTAAGGTCTTATACTCGTACTCTGGCCTAATGGTTAAGGTCATAACTCTTACTCTGGCCGAATAGCTAAGGTCTTAGACTCGTACTCTGGCCTACTGGTTAAGGTCTTAGCTCTTACTCTGGCCTACTGGTTAAGGTCTTAACTCTTACTCTGGCCTAATAGCTAAGGTCTTAGACTCGTACTCTAGCATAATGGTTATGGTGTTAACTCTTACTCTGGCCTACTGGTTAAGGTCTTAACTCTTACTCTGGCCTAATAGCTAAGGTCTTAACTCTTACTCTGGCCTAATAGATAAGGTCTTAGACTCATACTCTGGCCTAATGGTTAAGGTCTTAACTCTTACTCTGGCCTACTGGTTAAGGTCTTAACTCTTACTCAGGCCTACTGGTTAAGGTCTTAACTCTTACTATGGCCTAATAGCTAAGGTCTTAGACTCGTACTCTGGCCTAATGGTTAAGGTCTTAACTCTTACTCTGGCCTAATAGCTAAGGTCTTAACTCTTACTCTGGCCTAATATCTAAGGTCTTAGACTCGTACTATAGCCTACAGGTTAAGGTCTTAACTCTTACTCTGGCCTACTGGTTAAGGTCTTAACTCTTACTCTGGCCTAATAGCAAAGGTCTTAGACTCGTACTCTGGCCTACTGGTTAAGGTCTTAACTCTTACTCTGGCCTAATAGCTAAGGTCTTAGACTCGTACTCTGGCCTAATGGTTAAGGTCTTAACTCTTACTCTGGCCTACTGATTCAGGTCTTAACTCTTACTCTGGCCTAATAGCTAAGGTCTTAGACTCGTACTCTGGCCTAATGGTTCAGGTCTTAACTCTTACTCTGGCCTACTGGTTAAGGTCTTAACTCTTACTCTGGCCTAATAGCTAAGGTCTTAACTCTTACTCTGGCCTAATAGCTAAGGTCTTAGACTCGTACTCTGGCCTAATGGTTAAGGTCTTAACTCTTACTCTGGCCTAATAGCTAAGGTCTTAACTCTTACTCTGGCCTTATAGCTAAGGTCTTAGACTCATACTATGGCCTACAGGTTAAGGTCTTAACTCTTACTCTGGCCTACTGGTTAAGGTCTTAACTCTTACTCTGGCCTAATAGCTAAGGTCTTAACTCTTACTCTGGTCTAATAGCTAAGGTCTTAACTCTTAATCTGGCCTAATAGCTAAGGTCTCAGACTCGTACTCTGGCGTAATGGTTAAGGTATTAACTCTTACTCTGGCCTACTGGTTAAGGTCTTAACTCTTACTCTGGCCTACTGGTTAAGGTCTTAACTCTTACTATGGCCTAATAGCTAAGGTCTTAACTCTTACTCTGGCCTAATATCTAAGGTCTTAGACTCGTACTCTGGCCTAATTGTTAAGGTCTTAACTCTTACTCTGGCCCACTGGTTAAGGTCTTAACTCTTACTCTGGCCTAATAGGTAAGGTCTTAGACTCGTACTCTGACCTACTGGTTAAGGTTTTAACTCTTACTCTGGCCTAATAGCTAAGGTCTTAGACTCATACTCTGGCCTAATGGTTAAGGTCTTAACTCTTACTCTGGTCTACTGGTTAAGGTCTTAACTCTTACTCTGGCCTAATAACTAAGGTCTTAACTCTTACTCTGGCCTAATAGCTAAGGTCTTAACTCTTACTCTGGTCTAATAGCTAGGGTCTTAACTCTTACTCTGGCCTAATAGCTAAGGTCTTAGACTCGTACTCTGGCCTACTGGTTAAGGTCTTAACTCTTACTCTGGCCTAATAGCTAAGGTCTTCACTCTTACTCTAGCCTAATAGCTAAGGTCTTAGACTCGTACTCTGGCCTAATGGGTAAGGTCTTAACTCCTTAACTCTTACTCTGGCCTACTGGTTAAGGTCTTAACTCTTACTCTGGCCTAATAGCTAAGGTCTTAACTCTTACTCTGGCCTAATAGCTAAGGTCTTAGACTCGTACTCTGGCCTAATGGTTAAGGTCTTAACTCTTACTCTGGCCTACTGGTTAAGGTCTTAACTTTTACTCAGGCCTACTGGTTAAGGTCTTAAGTCTTACTCTGGCCTAATAGCTAAGGTCTTAACTCTTACTCTGGCCTAATAGCTAAGGTCTTAACTCTTACTCTGGCCTAATAGCTATGGTCTTAGACTCGTACTCTGACCTAATGGTTAAGGTCTTAACTCTTACTCTGGCCTAATAGCTAAGGTCTTAACTCTTACTCTGGCCTAATAGCTAAGGTCTTAGACTCGTACTCTGGCCTAATGGTTAAGGTCTTAACTCTTACTCTGGCCTAATAGCTAAGGTCTTAGACTCGGCCTCTGGCCTACTGGTTAAGGTCTTAACTCTTACTCTGGCCTAATAGCTAAGGTCTTAAATCTTACACTGGCCTACTGGTTAAGGTCTTAACTCTTACTCTGGCCTAATAGCTAAGGTCTTAACTCTTACTCTGGTCTAATAGCTAAGGTCTTAACTCTTACTCTGGCCTAATAGCTAAGGTCTTAGACTCGTACTCTGGCGTAATGGTTAAGGTATTAACTCTTACTCTGGCCTACTGGTTAAGGTCTTAACTCTTACTCTGGCCTACTGGTTAAGGTCTTAACTCTTACTATGGCCTAATAGCTAAGGTCTTAACTCTTACTCTGGCCTAATATCTAAGGTCTTAGACTCGTACTCTGGCCTAATGGTTAAGGTCTTAACTCTTACTCTGGCCCACTGGTTAAGGTCTTAACTCTTACTCTGGCCTAATAGGTAAGGTCTTAGACTCGTACTCTGACCTACTGGTTAAGGTTTTAACTCTTACTCTGGCCTAATAGCTAAGGTCTTAGACTCGTACTCTGGCCTAATGGTTAATGTCTTAATTCTTACTCTGGCCTAATAGCTAAGGTCTTAGACTCGGCCTTTGGCCTACTTGTTAAGGTCTTAACTCTTACTCTGGCCTAATAGCTAAGGTCTTAGACTCGTACTCTTGCCTAATGGTTAAGGTCTTAACTCTTACTCTGGCCTAATAGCTAAGGTCTTAGACTCGTACTCTGGCCTAATGGTTAAAGTCTTAACTCTTACTCTGGCCTAATAGCTAATGTCTTAGACTCGTACTATGGCCTACAGGTTAAGGTCTTAACTCTTACTCTGGCCTAATAGCTAAGGTCTTAACTCTTACTCTGGCCTAATAGCTAAGGTCTTAGACTCGTACTATAGCTAAGGTCTTAGACTCGTACTATGGCCTACAGGTTAAGGTCTTATCTCTTACTCTGGCCTAATAGCTAAGGTCTTAGACTCGTACTCTAGCCTACAGGTTAAGGTCTTAACTCTTACTGTGGCCTAATAGCTAAGGACTTAAACTCGTACTGTGGCCTAATAGCTAAGGTCTTAATTCTTACTCTGGCCTAATAGCTAAGGTCTTCGACTCGTACTCTGGCCTAATGGTTAAGGTCTTAACTCTTACTCTGGTCAACTGGTTAAGTTTTTAACTCTTACTCTGGCCTAATAGCTAAGCTCTTAGACTCGTACTCTGGCCTAATGGTTAAGGTCTTAACTCTTACTCTGACCTACTGGTTAAGGTCTTAACTCTTACTCTGACCTAATAGCTAAGGTCTTAGACTCGTACTCTGGCCTAATGGTTAAGGTCTTAACTCTTACTCTGGCCGAATAGCTATGGTCTTAGACTCGTACTCTGGCCTACTGGTTAAGGTATTAACTCTTACTCTGGCCTACTGGTTAAGGTCTTAACTCTTACTCTGGCCTAATAGCTAAGGTCTTAGACTTGTACTCTGGCCTAATGGTTAAGGTCTTAACTCTTACTCTGGCCTACTGGTTAAGGTCTTAACTCTTACTCTGGCCTAATGGCTAAGGTCTTAACTCTTACTCTGGCCTAATAGCTAAGGTCTTAACTCTTACTCTGGCCTAATAGATAAGGTCTTATACTCGTACTCTGGCCTAATGGTTAAGGTCATAACTCTTACTCTGGCCGAATAGCTAAGGTCTTAGACTCGTACTCTGGCCTACTGGTTAAGGTCTTAGCTCTTACTCTGGCCTACTGGTTAAGGTCTTAACTCTTACTCTGGCCTAATAGCTAAGGTCTTAGACTCGTACTCTAGCATAATGGTTATGGTGTTAACTCTTACTCTGGCCTACTGGTTAAGGTCTTAACTCTTACTCTGGCCTAATAGCTAAGGTCTTAACTCTTACTCTGGCCTAATAGATAAGGTCTTAGACTCATACTCTGGCCTAACGGTTAAGGTCTTAACTCTTACTCTGGCCTACTGGTTAAGGTCTTAACTCTTACTCAGGCCTACTGGTTAAGGTCTTAACTCTTACTATGGCCTAATAGCTAAGGTCTTAGACTCGTACTCTGGCCTAATGGTTAAGGTCTTAACTCTTACTCTGGCCTAATAGCTAAGGTCTTAACTCTTACTCTGGCCTAATAGCTAAGGTCTTAGACTCGTACTATAGCCTACAGGTTAAGGTCTTAACTCTTACTCTGGCCTACTGGTTAAGGTCTTAACTCTTACTCTGGCCTAATAGCAAAGGTCTTAGACTCGTACTCTGGCCTACTGGTTAAGGTCTTAACTCTTACTCTGGCCTAATAGTTAAGGTCTTAGACTCGTACTCTGGCCTAATGGTTAAGGTCTTAATTCTTACTCTGGCCTAATAGCTAAGGTCTTAGACTCGGCCTTTGGCCTACTTGTTAAGGTCTTAACTCTTACTCTGGCCTAATAGCTAAGGTCTTAGACTCGTACTCTTGCCTAATGGTTAAGGTCTTAACTCTTACTCTGGCCTAATAGCTAAGGTCTTAGACTCGTACTCTGGCCTAATGGTTAAGGTCTTAACTCTTACTCTGGCCTAATAGCTAATGTCTTAGACTCGTACTATGGCCTACAGGTTAAGGTCTTAACTCTTACTCTGGCCTAATAGCTAAGGTCTTAACTCTTACTCTGGCCTAATAGCTAAGGTCTTAGACTCGTACTATAGCTAAGGTCTTAGACTCGTACTATGGCCTACAGGTTAAGGTCTTATCTCTTACTCTGGCCTAATAGCTAAGGTCTTAGACTCGTACTCTAGCCTACAGGTTAAGGTCTTAACTCTTACTGTGGCCTAATAGCTAAGGACTTAAACTCGTACTGTGGCCTAATAGCTAAGGTCTTAATTCTTACTCTGGCCTAATAGCTAAGGTCTTCGACTCGTACTCTGGCCTAATGGTTAAGGTCTTAACTCTTACTCTGGTCAACTGGTTAAGTTTTTAACTCTTACTCTGGCCTCATAGCTAAGCTCTTAGACTCGTACTCTGGCCTAATGGTTAAGGTCTTAACTCTTACTCTGACCTACTGGTTAAGGTCTTAACTCTTACTCTGACCTAATAGCTAAGGTCTTAGACTCGTACTCTGGCCTAATGGTTAAGGTCTTAACTCTTACTCTGGCCGAATAGCTATGGTCTTAGACTCGTACTCTGGCCTACTGGTTAAGGTATTAACTCTTACTCTGGCCTACTGGTTAAGGTCTTAACTCTTACTCTGGCCTAATAGCTAAGGTCTTAGACTCGTACTCTGGCCTAATGGTTAAGGTCTTAACTCTTACTCTGGCCTACTGGTTAAGGTCTTAACTCTTACTCTGGCCTAATGGCTAAGGTCTTAACTCTTACTCTGGCCTAATAGCTAAGGTCTTAACTCTTATTCTGGCCTAATAGCTAAGGTCTTATACTCGTACTCTGGCCTAATGGTTAAGGTCATAACTCTTACTCTGGCCGAATAGCTAAGGTCTTAGACTCGTACTCTGGCCTACTGGTTAAGGTCTTAGCTCTTACTCTGGCCTACTGGTTAAGGTCTTAACTCTTACTCTGGCCTAATAGCTAAGGTCTTAGACTCGTACTCTAGCATAATGGTTATGGTGTTAACTCTTACTCTGGCCTACTGGTTAAGGTCTTAACTCTTACTCTGGCCTAATAGCTAAGGTCTTAACTCTTACTCTGGCCTAATAGATAAGGTCTTAGACTCATACTCTGGCCTAATGGTTAAGGTCTTAACTCTTACTCTGGCCTACTGGTTAAGGTCTTAACTCTTACTCAGGCCTACTGGTTAAGGTCTTAACTCTTACTATGGCCTAATAGCTAAGGTCTTAGACTCGTACTCTGGCCTAATGGTTAAGGTCTTAACTCTTACTCTGGCCTAATAGCTAAGGTCTTAACTCTTACTCTGGCCTAATATCTAAGGTCTTAGACTCGTACTATAGCCTACAGGTTAAGGTCTTAACTCTTACTCTGGCCTACTGGTTAAGGTCTTAACTCTTACTCTGGCCTAATAGCAAAGGTCTTAGACTCGTACTCTGGCCTACTGGTTAAGGTCTTAACTCTTACTCTGGCCTAATAGCTAAGGTCTTAGACTCGTACTCTGGCCTAATGGTTAAGGTCTTAACTCTTACTCTGGCCTACTGATTCAGGTCTTAACTCTTACTCTGGCCTAATAGCTAAGGTCTTAGACTCGTACTCTGGCCTAATGGTTCAGGTCTTAACTCTTACTCTGGCCTACTGGTTAAGGTCTTAACTCTTACTCTGGCCTAATAGCTAAGGTCTTAACTCTTACTCTGGCCTAATAGCTAAGGTCTTAGACTCGTACTCTGGCCTAATGGTTAAGGTCTTAACTCTTACTCTGGCCTAATAGCTAAGGTCTTAACTCTTACTCTGGCCTTATAGCTAAGGTCTTAGACTCATACTATGGCCTACAGGTTAAGGTCTTAACTCTTACTCTGGCCTACTGGTTAAGGTCTTAACTCTTACTCTGGCCTAATAGCTAAGGTCTTAACTCTTACTCTGGTCTAATAGCTAAGGTCTTAACTCTTAATCTGGCCTAATAGCTAAGGTCTCAGACTCGTACTCTGGCGTAATGGTTAAGGTATTAACTCTTACTCTGGCCTACTGGTTAAGGTCTTAACTCTTACTCTGGCCTACTGGTTAAGGTCTTAACTCTTACTATGGCCTAATAGCTAAGGTCTTAACTCTTACTCTGGCCTAATATCTAAGGTCTTAGACTCGTACTCTGGCCTAATTGTTAAGGTCTTAACTCTTACTCTGGCCCACTGGTTAAGGTCTTAACTCTTACTCTGGCCTAATAGGTAAGGTCTTAGACTCGTACTCTGACCTACTGGTTAAGGTTTTAACTCTTACTCTGGCCTAATAGCTAAGGTCTTAGACTCATACTCTGGCCTAATGGTTAAGGTCTTAACTCTTACTCTGGTCTACTGGTTAAGGTCTTAACTCTTACTCTGGCCTAATAACTAAGGTCTTAACTCTTACTCTGGCCTAATAGCTAAGGTCTTAACTCTTACTCTGGTCTAATAGCTAGGGTCTTAACTCTTACTCTGGCCTAATAGCTAAGGTCTTAGACTCGTACTCTGGTGTAATGGTTAAGGTATTAACTCTTACTCTGGCCTACTGGTTAAGGTCTTAACTCTTACTCTGGCCTACTGGTTAAGGTCTTAACTCTTACTCTGGCCTAATAGCTAAGGTCTTAACTCTTACTCTGGCCTAATAGCTAAGGTCTTAGACTCGTACTCTGGCCTAATGGTTAAGGTCATAACTCTTACTCTGGCCGAATAGCTAAGGTCTTAGACTCATACTCTGGCCTACTGGTTAAGGTCTTAGCTCTTACTCTGGCCTACTGGTTAATGTCTTAACTCTTACTATGGCCTAATAGCTAAGGTCTTAACTCTTACCCTGGCCTAATATCTAAGGTCTTAGACTCGTACTCTGGCCTAATGGTTAAGGTCTTAACTCTTACTCTGGCCTAATCGCTAAGGTCTTAACTCTTACTCTGGCCTAATAGCTAAGGTCTTAGACTCGTACTCTGGCCTAATGGTTAAGGTCTTAACTCTTACTCTGGCCTAATAGCTAAGGTCTTAACTCTTACTCTGGCCTAATAGCTAAGGTCTTAGACTCGTACTCTGGCCTCCTGGTTAAGGTCTTAACTCTTACTCTGTCCTACTGGTTAAGGTCTTAACTCTTACTCTGGCCTAATAGCTAAAGTCTTAGACTCGTACTCTGGCCTAATGGTTAAGGTCTGAACACTTACTCTGGCCTAATAGCTAATGTCTTAGACTCGTACTATGGCCTACAGGTTAAGGTCTTAACTCTTACTCTGGCCTAATAGCTAAGGTCTTAACTCTTACTCTGGCCTAATAGCTAACGTCTTAGACTCGTACTCTGGCCTAATGGTTAAGGTCCTAACTCTTACTCTGGCCTACTGGTTAAGGTCTTAACTCTTACTCTGGCCTAATAGCTAAGGTCTTAGACTCGTACTCTGGCCTAATGGTTAATGTCTTAACTCTTACTCTGGCCTAATAGCTAAGGTCTTAGACTCGGCCTCTGGCCTACTGGTTAAGGTCTTAACTCTTACTCTGGCCTAATAGCTAAGGTCTTAAATCTTACACTGGCCTACTGGTTAAGGTCTTAACTCTTACTCTGGCCTAATAGCTAAGGTCTTAACTCTTACTCTGGTCTAATAGCTAAGGTCTTAACTCTTACTCTGGCCTAATAGCTAAGGTCTTAGACTCGTACTCTGGCGTAATGGTTAAGGTATTAACTCTTACTCTGGCCTACTGGTTAAGGTCTTAACTCTTACTCTGGCCCACTGGTTAAGGTCTTAACTCTTACTCTGGCCTAATAGGTAAGGTCTTAGACTCGTACTCAGACCTACTGGTTAAGGTTTTAACTCTTACTCTGGCCTAATAGCTAAGGTCTTAGACTCATACTCTGGCCTAATGGTTAAGGTCTTAACTCTTACTCTGGCCTACTGGTTAAGGTCTTAACTCTTACTCTGGCCTAATAGCTAAGGTCTTAACTCTTACTCTGGCCTAATAGCTAAGGTCTTAGACTCGTACTATGGCGTACAGGTTAAGGTCTTAAATCTTACTCTGGCCTACTGGTTAAGGTCTTAACTCTTACTCTGGCCTAATAGCTAAGGTCTTAGACTCGTACTCTGGCCTACTGGTTAAGGTCTTAACTCTTACTCTGGCCTAATAGCTAAGGTCTTCACTCTTACTCTAGCCTAATAGCTAAGATCTTAGACTCGTACTCTGGCCTAATGAGTAAGGTCTTAACTCTTACTCTGGCCTACTGGTTAAGGTCTCAACTCTTACTCTGGCCTAATAGCTAAGGTCTTAACTCTTACTCTGGCCTAATAGCTAAGGTCTTAGACTCGTACTCTGGCCTAATGGTTAAGGTCTTAACTCTTACTCTGGCCTACTGGTTAAGGTCTTAACTCTTACTCTGGCCTACTGGTTAAGGTCTTAACTCTTACTCTGGCCTAATAGCTAAGGTCTTAACTCTTACTCTGGCCTAATAGCTAAGGTCTTAACTCTTACTCTGGCCTAATAGCTATGGTCTTAGACTCGTACTCTGACCTAATGGTTAAGGTCTTAACTCTTACTCTGGCCTAATAGCTAAGGTCTTAACTCTTACTCTGGCCTAATAGCTAAGGTCTTAGACTCGTAGTCTGGCCTAATGGTTAAGGTCTTAACTCTTACTCTGGCCTAATAGCTAAGGTCTTAGACTCGGCCTCTGGCCTACTTGTTAAGGTCTTAACTCTTACTCTGGCCTAATAGCTAAGGTCTTAAACTCGTACTCTTGCCTAATGGTTAAGGTCTTAACTCTTACTCTGGCCTAATAGCTAAGGTCTTAGACTCGTACTCTGGCCTAATGGTTAAGGTCTCAACTCTTACTCTGGCCTAATAGCTAATGTCTTAGACTCGTACTATGGCCTACAGGTTAAGGTCTTAACTCTTACTCTGGCCTAATAGCTAAGGTCTTAGACTCGTACTCTAGCATAATGGTTATGGTGTTAACTCTTACTCTGGCCTACTGGTTAAGGTCTTAACTCTTACTCTGGCCTAATAGCTAAGGTCTTAACTCTTACTCTGGCCTAAAAGCTAAGGTCTTAACTCTTACTCTGGCCTAATAGCTAAGGTCTTAGACTCATACTCTGGCCTAATGGTTAAGGTCCTAACTCTTACTCTAGCCTACTGGTTAAGGTCTTAACTCTTACTCTGGCCTACTGGTTAAGGTCTTAACTCTTACTCTGGCCTAATAGCTAAGGTCTTAACTCTTACACTGGAATAATAGCTAAGGTCTTAGACTCGTACTTTGGCCTAATGGTTAAGGTCTTAACTCTTACTCTGGCCTAATAGCTAAGGTCTTAACTCTTACTCTGGCCTTATAGCTAAGGTCTTAGACTCGTACTATTGCCTACAGGTTGAGGTCTTAACTCTTACTCTGGCCTACTGGTTAAGGTCTTAACTCTTACTCTGGCCTAATAGCTAAGGTCTTAACTCTTACTCTGGTCTAATAGCTAAGGTCTTAACTCTTACTCTGGCCTAATAGCTAAGGTCTCAGACTCGTACTCTGGCGTAATGGTTAAGGTATTAACTCTTACTCTGGCCTACTGGTTAAGGTCTTAACTCTTACTCTGGCCTACTGGTTAAGGTCTTAACTCTTACTATGGCCTAATAGCTAAGGTCTTAACTCTTACTCTGGCCTAATATCTAAGGTCTTAGACTCGTACACTGGCCTAATGGTTAAGGTCTTAACTCTTACTCTGGCCCACTGGTTAAGGTCTTAACTCTTACTCTGGCCTAATAGGTAAGGTCTTAGACTCGTACTCTGACCTACTGGTTAAGGTTTTAACTCTTACTCTGGCCTAATAGCTAAGGTCTTAGACTCATACTCTGGCCTAATGGTTAAGGTCTTAACTCTTACTCTGGCCTACTGGTTAAGGTCTTAACTCTTACTCTCGCCTAATAGCTAAGGTCTTAACTCTTACTCTGGCCTAATAGCTAAGGTCTTAACTCTTACTCTGGTCTAATAGCTAAGGTCTTAACTCTTACTCTGGCCTAATAGCTAAGGTCTTAGACTCGTACTCTGGTGTAATGGTTAAGGTATTAACTCTTACTCTGGCCTACTGGTTAAGGTCTTAACTCTTACTCTGGCCTACTGGTTAAGGTCTTAACTCTTACTCTGGCCTAATAGCTAAGGTCTTAACTCTTACTCTGGCCTAATAGCTAAGGTCTTAGACTCGTACTCTGGCCTAATGGTTAAGGTCTTAACTCTTACTCTGGCCTACTGGTTAAGGTCTTAACTCTTACTCTGGCCTAATAGCTAAGGTCTTAACTCTTACTCTGGCCTAATAGCTAAGGTCTTAACTCTTACTCTGGCCTAATAGCTAAGGTCTTAGACTCGTGCTCTGGCCTAATGGTTAAGGTCATAACTCTTACTCTGGCCGAATAGCTAAGGTCTTAGACTCGTACTCTGGCCTACTGGTTAAGGTCTTAGCTCTTACTCTGGCCTACTGGTTAAGGTCTTAACTCTTACTATGGCCTAATAGCTAAGGTCTTAACTCTTACTCTGGCCTAATAGCTAAGGTCTTAGACTCGTACTCTGGCCTAATGGTTAAGGTCTTAACTCTTACTCTGGCCTAATCGCTAAGGTCTTAACTCTTACTCTGGCCTAATAGCTAAGGTCCTAGACTCGTACTCTGGTCTCCTGGTTAAGGTCTTAACTCTTACTCTGACCTACTGGTTAAGGTCTTAACTCTTACTCTGGCCTAATAGCTAAAGTCATAGACTCGTACTCTGGCCTAATGGTTAAGGTCTGAACTCTTACTCTGGCCTAATAGCTAATGTCTTAGACTCGTACTATGGCCTACAGGTTAAGGTCTTAACTCTTACTCTGGCCTAATAGCTAAGGTCTTAACTCTTACTCTGGCCTAATAGCTAAGGTCTTAGACTCGTACTCTGGCCTAATGGTTAAGGTCCTAACTCTTACTCTGGCCTACTGGTTAAGGTCTTAACTGTTACTCTGGCCTAATAGCTAAGGTCTTAGACTCGTACTCTGGCCTAATGGTTAAGGTCTTAACTCTTATTCTTGCCTAATAGCTAAGGTCTTAGACTCGTATTCTGGCCTCCTGGTTAAGGTCTTAACTCTTACTCTGTCCTACTGGTTAAGGTCTTAACTCTTACTCTGGCCTAATAGCTAAAGTCTTAGACTCGTACTCTGCCCTAATGGTTAAGGTCTGAACTCTTACTCTGGCCTAATAGCTAATGTCTTAGACTCGTACTCTGGCCTAATGGTTAAGGTCCCAACTCTTACTCTGGCCTAATAGCTAATGTCTTAGACTCGTACTATGGCCTACAGGTTAAGGTCTTAACTCTTACTCTGGCATAATAGCTAAGGTCTTAGACTCGTACTCTAGCATAATGGTTATGGTGTTAACTCTTACTCTGGCCTACTGGTTAAGGTCTTAACTCTTACTCTGGCCTAATAGCTAAGGTCTTAACTCTTACTCTGGCCTAAAAGCTAAGGTCTTAGACTCATACTCTGGCCTAATGGTTAAGGTCTTAACTCTTACTCTGGCCTAATGGTTAAGGTCTTAACTCTTACTCTGGCCTACTGGTTAAGGTCTTAACTCTTACTCTGGCCTACTGGTTAAGGTCTTAACTCTTACTCTGGCCTAATAGCTAAGGTCTTAACTCTTACTCTGGCCTAATAGCTAAGGTCTTAGACTCGTACTCTGGCCTAAAAGTTAAGGTCTTAACTCTTACTCTGGCCTAATAGCTAAGGTCTTAACTCTTACTCTGGCCTTATAGCTAAGGTCTTAGACTCGTACTATGGCCTACAGGTTAAGGTCTTAACTCTTACTCTGGCCTACTGGTTAAGGTCTTAACGCTTACTCTGGCCTAATAGCTAAGGTCTTAACTCTTACTCTGGTCTAATAGCTAAGGTCTTAACTCTTACTCTGGCCTAATAGCTAAGGTCTCAGACTCGTACTCTGGCGTAATGGTTAAGGTATTAACTCTTACTCTGGCCTACTGGTTAAGGTCTTAACTCTTACTCTGGCCTACTGGTTAAGGTCTTAACTCTTACTATGGCCTAATAGCTAAGGTCTTAACTCTTACTCTGGCCTAATATCTAAGGTCTTAGACTCGTACTCTGGCCTCATGGTTAAGGTCTTAACTCTTACTCTGGCCCACTGGTTAAGGTCTTAACTCTTACTCTGGCCTAATAGGTAAGGTCTTAGACTCGTACTCTGACCTACTGGTTAAGGTTTTAACTCTTACTCTGGCCTAATAGCTAAGGTCTTAGACTCATACTCTGGCCTAATGGTTAAGGTCTTAACTCTTACTCTGGCCTACTGGTTAAGGTCTTAACTCTTACTCTGGCCTAATAGCTAAGGTCTTAACTCTTACTCTGGCCTAATAGCTAAGGTCTTAACTCTTACTCTGGTCTAATAGCTAAGGTCTTAACTCTTACTCTGGCCTAATAGCTAAGGTCTTAGACTCGTACTCTGGTGTAATGGTTAAGGTATTAACTCTTACTCTGGCCTACTGGTTAAGGTCTTAACTCTTACTCTGGCCTACTGGTTAAGGTCTTAACTCTTACTCTGGCCTAATAGCTAAGGTCTTAACTCTTACTCTGGCCTAATAGCTAAGGTCTTAGACTCGTACTCCGGCCTAATGGTTAAGGTCTTAACTCTTACTCTGGCCTAATAGCTAAGGTCTTAGACTCGTACTCTGGCCTAATGGTTAAGGTCATAACTCTTACTCTGGCCGAATAGCTAAGGTCTTAGACTCGTACTCTGGCCTACTGGTTAAGGTCTTAGCTCTTACTCTGGCCTACTGGTTAAGGTCTTAACTCTTACTATGGCCTAATAGCTAAGGTCTTAACTCTTAATCTGGCCTAATATCTAAGGTCTTAGACTCGTACTCTGGCCTAATGGTTAAGGTCTCAACTCTTACTCTGGCCTAATAGCTAAGGTCTTAGACTCGTACTCTGGCCTAATGGTTAATGTCTTAACTCTTACTCTGGCCTAATAGCTAAGGTCTTAACTCTTACTCTGGCCTAATAGCTAAGGTCTTAGACTCGTACTCTGGCCTCCTGGTTAAGGTCTTAACTCTTACTCTGTCCTACTGGTTAAGGTCTTAACTCTTACTCTGGCCTAATAGCTAAAGTCCTAGACTCGTACTCAGGCCTAATGGTTAAGGTCTTAACTCTTACTCTGGCCTACTGGTTAAGGTCTTAACTCTTACTCTCGCCTAATAGCTAAGGTCTTAACTCTTACTCTGGCCTAATAGCTAAGGTCTTAACTCTTACTCTGGTCTAATAGCTAAGGTCTTAACTCTTACTCTGGCCTAATAGCTAAGGTCTTAGACTCGTACTCTGGTGTAATGGTTAAGGTATTAACTCTTACTCTGGCCTACTGGTTAAGGTCTTAACTCTTACTCTGGCCTACTGGTTAAGGTCTTAACTCTTACTCTGGCCTAATAGCTAAGGTCTTAACTCTTACTCTGGCCTAATAGCTAAGGTCTTAGACTCGTACTCTGGCCTAATGGTTAAGGTCTTAACTCTTACTCTGGCCTACTGGTTAAGGTCTTAACTCTTACTCTGGCCTAATAGCTAAGGTCTTAACTCTTACTCTGGCCTAATAGCTAAGGTCTTAACTCTTACTCTGGCCTAATAGCTAAGGTCTTAGACTCGTGCTCTGGCCTAATGGTTAAGGTCATAACTCTTACTCTGGCCGAATAGCTAAGGTCTTAGACTCGTACTCTGGCCTACTGGTTAAGGTCTTAGCTCTTACTCTGGCCTACTGGTTAAGGTCTTAACTCTTACTATGGCCTAATAGCTAAGGTCTTAACTCTTACTCTGGCCTAATAGCTAAGGTCTTAGACTCGTACTCTGGCCTAATGGTTAAGGTCTTAACTCTTACTCTGGCCTAATCGCTAAGGTCTTAACTCTTACTCTGGCCTAATAGCTAAGGTCCTAGACTCGTACTCTGGTCTCCTGGTTAAGGTCTTAACTCTTACTCTGACCTACTGGTTAAGGTCTTAACTCTTACTCTGGCCTAATAGCTAAAGTCATAGACTCGTACTCTGGCCTAATGGTTAAGGTCTGAACTCTTACTCTGGCCTAATAGCTAATGTCTTAGACTCGTACTATGGCCTACAGGTTAAGGTCTTAACTCTTACTCTGGCCTAATAGCTAAGGTCTTAACTCTTACTCTGGCCTAATAGCTAAGGTCTTAGACTCGTACTCTGGCCTAATGGTTAAGGTCCTAACTCTTACTCTGGCCTACTGGTTAAGGTCTTAACTGTTACTCTGGCCTAATAGCTAAGGTCTTAGACTCGTACTCTGGCCTAATGGTTAAGGTCTTAACTCTTATTCTTGCCTAATAGCTAAGGTCTTAGACTCGTATTCTGGCCTCCTGGTTAAGGTCTTAACTCTTACTCTGTCCTACTGGTTAAGGTCTTAACTCTTACTCTGGCCTAATAGCTAAAGTCTTAGACTCGTACTCTGCCCTAATGGTTAAGGTCTGAACTCTTACTCTGGCCTAATAGCTAATGTCTTAGACTCGTACTCTGGCCTAATGGTTAAGGTCCCAACTCTTACTCTGGCCTAATAGCTAATGTCTTAGACTCGTACTATGGCCTACAGGTTAAGGTCTTAACTCTTACTCTGGCATAATAGCTAAGGTCTTAGACTCGTACTCTAGCATAATGGTTATGGTGTTAACTCTTACTCTGGCCTACTGGTTAAGGTCTTAACTCTTACTCTGGCCTAATAGCTAAGGTCTTAACTCTTACTCTGGCCTAAAAGCTAAGGTCTTAGACTCATACTCTGGCCTAATGGTTAAGGTCTTAACTCTTACTCTGGCCTAATGGTTAAGGTCTTAACTCTTACTCTGGCCTACTGGTTAAGGTCTTAACTCTTACTCTGGCCTACTGGTTAAGGTCTTAACTCTTACTCTGGCCTAATAGCTAAGGTCTTAACTCTTACTCTGGCCTAATAGCTAAGGTCTTAGACTCGTACTCTGGCCTAAAAGTTAAGGTCTTAACTCTTACTCTGGCCTAATAGCTAAGGTCTTAACTCTTACTCTGGCCTTATAGCTAAGGTCTTAGACTCGTACTATGGCCTACAGGTTAAGGTCTTAACTCTTACTCTGGCCTACTGGTTAAGGTCTTAACGCTTACTCTGGCCTAATAGCTAAGGTCTTAACTCTTACTCTGGTCTAATAGCTAAGGTCTTAACTCTTACTCTGGCCTAATAGCTAAGGTCTCAGACTCGTACTCTGGCGTAATGGTTAAGGTATTAACTCTTACTCTGGCCTACTGGTTAAGGTCTTAACTCTTACTCTGGCCTACTGGTTAAGGTCTTAACTCTTACTATGGCCTAATAGCTAAGGTCTTAACTCTTACTCTGGCCTAATATCTAAGGTCTTAGACTCGTACTCTGGCCTCATGGTTAAGGTCTTAACTCTTACTCTGGCCCACTGGTTAAGGTCTTAACTCTTACTCTGGCCTAATAGGTAAGGTCTTAGACTCGTACTCTGACCTACTGGTTAAGGTTTTAACTCTTACTCTGGCCTAATAGCTAAGGTCTTAGACTCATACTCTGGCCTAATGGTTAAGGTCTTAACTCTTACTCTGGCCTACTGGTTAAGGTCTTAACTCTTACTCTGGCCTAATAGCTAAGGTCTTAACTCTTACTCTGGCCTAATAGCTAAGGTCTTAACTCTTACTCTGGTCTAATAGCTAAGGTCTTAACTCTTACTCTGGCCTAATAGCTAAGGTCTTAGACTCGTACTCTGGTGTAATGGTTAAGGTATTAACTCTTACTCTGGCCTACTGGTTAAGGTCTTAACTCTTACTCTGGCCTACTGGTTAAGGTCTTAACTCTTACTCTGGCCTAATAGCTAAGGTCTTAACTCTTACTCTGGCCTAATAGCTAAGGTCTTAGACTCGTACTCCGGCCTAATGGTTAAGGTCTTAACTCTTACTCTGGCCTAATAGCTAAGGTCTTAGACTCGTACTCTGGCCTAATGGTTAAGGTCATAACTCTTACTCTGGCCGAATAGCTAAGGTCTTAGACTCGTACTCTGGCCTACTGGTTAAGGTCTTAGCTCTTACTCTGGCCTACTGGTTAAGGTCTTAACTCTTACTATGGCCTAATAGCTAAGGTCTTAACTCTTAATCTGGCCTAATATCTAAGGTCTTAGACTCGTACTCTGGCCTAATGGTTAAGGTCTCAACTCTTACTCTGGCCTAATAGCTAAGGTCTTAGACTCGTACTCTGGCCTAATGGTTAATGTCTTAACTCTTACTCTGGCCTAATAGCTAAGGTCTTAACTCTTACTCTGGCCTAATAGCTAAGGTCTTAGACTCGTACTCTGGCCTCCTGGTTAAGGTCTTAACTCTTACTCTGTCCTACTGGTTAAGGTCTTAACTCTTACTCTGGCCTAATAGCTAAAGTCCTAGACTCGTACTCAGGCCTAATGGTTAAGGTCTGAACTCTTACTCTGGCCTAATAGCTAAGGTCTTAACTCTTACTCTGGTCTAATAGCTAAGGTCTTAACTCTTACTCTGGCCTAATAGCTAAGGTCTTAGACTCGTACTCTGGTGTAATGGTTAAGGTATTAACTCTTACTCTGGCCTACTGGTTAAGGTCTTAACTCTTACTCTGGCCTACTGGTTAAGGTCTTAACTCTTACTATGGCCTAATAGCTAAGGTCTTAGACTCATACTCTGGCCTAATGGTTAAGGTCTTAACTCTTACTCTGGCCTACTGGTTAAGGTCTTAACTCTTACTCTGGCCTAATAGCTAAGGTCTTAACTCTTACTCTGGCCTAATAGCTAAGGTCTTAGACTCGTACTCTGGCGTAATGGTTAAGGTATTAACTCTTACTCTGGCCTAATGGTTAAGGTCTTAACTCTTACTCTGGCCCACTGGTTAAGGTCTTAACTCTTACTCTGGCCTAATAGGTAAGGTCTTAGACTCGTACTCTGACCTACTGGTTAAGGTTTTAACTCTTACCCTGGCCTAATAGCTAAGGTCTTAGACTCATACTCTGGCCTAATGGTTAAGGTCTTAACTCTTACTCTGGCCTACTGGTTAAGGTCTTAACTCTTACTCTGGCCTAATAGCTAAGGTCTTAACTCTTACTCTGGCCTAATAGCTAAGGTCCTAGACTCGTAGTATGGCTTACAGGTTAAGGTCTTAAATCTTACTCTGGCCTACTGGTTAAGGTCTTAACTCTTACTCTGGCCTAATAGCTAAGGTCTTAGACTCGTACTCTGGCCTACTGGTTAAGGTCTTAACTCTTACTCTGGCCTAATAGCTAAGGTCTTCACTCTTACTCTAGCCTAATAGCTAAGGTCTTAGACTCGTACTCTGGCCTAATGAGTAAGGTCTTAACTCTTACTCTGGCCTACTGGTTAAGTTCTTAACTCTTACTCTGGCCTAATAGCTAAGGTCTTAACTCTTACTCTGGCCTAATAGCTAAGGTCTTAGACTCGTACTCTGGCCTAATGGTTAAGGTCTTAACTCTTACTCTGGCCTACTGGTTAAGGTCTTAACTCTTACTCTGGCCTACTGGTTAAGGTCTTAACTCTTACTCTGGCCTAATAGCTAAGGTCTTAACTCTTACTCTGGCCTAATAGCTATGGTCTTAGACTCGTACTCTGACCTAATGGTTAAGGTCTTAACTCTTACTCTGGCCTAATAGCTAAGGTCTTAACTCCTACTCTGGCCTAATAGCTAAGGTCTTAGACTCGTAGTCTGGCCTAATGGTTAAGGTCTTAACTCTTACTCTGGCCTAATAGCTAAGGTCTTAGACTCGGCCTCTGGCCTACTTGTTAAGGTCTTAACTCTTACTCTGGCCTAATAGCTAAGGACTTAAACTCGTACTCTTGCCTAATGGTTAAGGTTTTAACTCTGACTCTGGCCTAATAGCTAAGGTCTTAGACTCGTACTCTGGCCTAATGGTTAAGGTCTCAACTCTTACTCTGGCCTAATAGCTAATGTCTTAGACTCGTACTATGGCCTACAGGTTAAGGTCTTAACTCTTACTCTGGCCTAATAGCTAAGGTCTTAGACTCGTACTCTAGCATAATGGTTATGGTGTTAACTCTTACTCTGGCCTACTGGTTAAGGTCTTAACTCTTACTCTGGCCTAATGGTTAAGGTCTTAACTCTTACTCTGGCCTACTGGTTAAGGTCTTAACTCTTACTCTGGCCTACTGGTTAAGGTCTTAACTCTTACTCTGGCCTAATAGCTAAGGTCTTAACTCTTACTCTCGAATAATAGCTAAGGTCTTAGACTCATACTTTGGCCTAATGGTTAAGGTCTTAACTCTTACTCTGGCCTAATAGCTAAGGTCTTAACTCTTACTCTGGCCTTATAGCTAAGGTCTTAGACTCGTACTATGGCCTACAGGTTAAGGTCTTAACTCTTACTCTGGCCTACTGGTTAAGGTCTTAACTCTTACTCTGGCCTAATAGCTAAGGTCTTAACTCTTACTCTGGTCTAATAGCTAAGGTCTTAACTCTTACTCTGGCCTAATAGCTAAGGTCTCAGACTCGTACTCTGGCGTAATGGTTAAGGTATTAACTCTTACTCTGGCCTACTGGTTAAGGTCTTAACTCTTACTCTGGCCTACTGGTTAAGGTCTTAACTCTTACTATGGCCTAATAGCTAAGGTCTTAACTCTTACTCTGGCCTAATATCTAAGGTCTTAGACTCGTACTCTGGCCTAATGGTTAAGGTCTTAACTCTTACTCTGGCCCACTGGTTAAGGTCTTAACTCTTACTCTGGCCTAATAGGTAAGGTCTTAGACTCGTACTCTGACCTACTGGTTAAGGTTTTAACTCTTACTCTGGCCTAATAGCTAAGGTCTTAGACTCATACTCTGGCCTAATGGTTAAGGTCTTAACTCTTACTCTGGCCTACTGGTTAAGGTCTTAACTCTTACTCTGGCCTAATAGCTAAGGTCTTAACTCTTACTCTGGCCTAATAGCTAAGGTCTTAACTCTTACTCTGGTCTAATAGCTAAGGTCTTAACTCTTACTCTGGCCTAATAGCTAAGGTCTTAGACTCGTACTCTGGTGTAATGGTTAAGGTATTAACTCTTACTCTGGCCTACTGGTTAAGGTCTTAACTCTTACTCTGGCCTACTGGTTAAGGTCTTAACTCTTACTCTGGCCTAATAGCTAAGGTCTTAACTCTTACTCTGGCCTAATAGCTAAGGTCTTAGACTCGTACTCTGGCCTAATGGTTAAGGTCTTAACTCTTACTCTGGCCTACTGGTTAAGGTCTTAACTCTTACTCTGGCCTAATAGCTAAGGTATTAACTCTTACTCTGGCCTAATAGCTAAGGTCTTAACTCTTACTCTGGCCTAATAGCTAAAGTCTTAGACTCGTACTCTAGCCTAATGGTTAAGGTCATAACTCTTCCTCTGGCCGAATAGCTAAGGTCTTAGACTCGTACTCTGGCCTACTGGTTAAGGTCTTAGCTCTTACTCTGGCCCACTGGTTAAGGTCTTAACTCTTACTATGGCCTAATAGCTAAGGTCTTAACTCTTACTCTGGCCTAATATCTAAGGTCTTAGACTCGTACTCTGGCCTAATGGTTAAGGTCTTAACTCTTACTCTGGCCTAATAGGTAAGGTCTTAGACTCGTACTCTGACCTACTGGTTAAGGTTTTAACTCTTACTCTGGCCTAATAGCTAAGGTCTTAGACTCATACTCTGGCCTAATGGTTACGGTCTTAACTCTTACTCTGGCCTACTTGTTAAGGTCTTAACTCTTACTCTGGCCTAATAGCTAAGGTCTTAACTCTTACTCTGGCCTAATAGCTAAGGTCTTAGACTTGTGCTATGGCGTACAGGTTAAGGTCTTAGCTCTTACTCTGGCCTACTGGTTAAGGTCTTAACTCTTACTCTGGCTGAATAGCTAAGGTCTTAGACTCGTACTCTGGCCTACTGGTTAAGGTCTTAGCTCTTACTCTGGCCTACTGGTTAAGGTCTTAACTCTTACTATGGCCTAATAGCTAAGGTCTTAACTCTTAATCTGGCCTAATATCTAAGGTCTTAGACTCGTACTCTGGCCTAATGGTTAAGGTCTTAACTCTTACTCTGGCCTAATCGCTAAGGTCTTAACTCTTACTCTGGCCTAATAGCTGAGGTCTTAGACTCGTACTCTGGCCTAATGGTTAAGGTCTTAACTCTTACTCTGGCCTAATAGCTAAGGTCTTAGACTCGTACTCTGTCCTCCTGGTTAAGGTCTTAACTCTTACTCTGTCCTACTGGTTAAGGTCTTAACTCTTACTCTGGCCTAATAGCTAAAGTCTTAGACTCGTACTCAGGCCTAATGGTTAAGGTCTGAACTCTTACTCTGGCCTAATAGCTAATGTCTTAGACTCGTACTATGGCCTACAGGTTAAGGTCTTAACACTTACTCTGGCCTAATAGCTAAGGTCTTAACTCTTACTCTCGCCTAATAGCTAAGGTCTTAGACTCATACTCTGGCCTAATGGTTAAGGTCCTAACTCTTACTCTGGCCTACTGGTTAAGGTCTTAACTCTTACTCTGGCCTAATAGCTAAGGTCTTAGACTCGTACTCTGGCCTACTGGTTAAGGTCTTAACTCTTACTCTGGAATAATAGCTAAGGTTTTAGAATCGTACTCTGGCCTAATGGTTAAGGTCTTAACTCTTACTCTGGCCCACTGGTTAAGGTCTTAACTCTTACTCTGGCCTAATAGCTAAGGTCTTAACTCTTACTCTGGTCTAATAGCTAAGGTCTTAACTCTTACTCTGGCCTAATAGCTAAGGTCTTAGACTCGTACTCTGGCGTAATGGTTAAGGTATTAACTCTTACTCTGGCCTACTGGTTAAGGTCTTAACTCTTACTCTGGCCTACTGGTTAAGGTCTTAACTCTTACTATGGCCTAATAGCTAAGGTCTTAACTCTTACTCTGGCCTAATATCTAAGGTCTTAGACTCGTACTCTGGCCTAATGGTTAAGGTCTTAACTCTTACTCTGGCCCACTGGTTAAGGTCTTAACTCTTACTCTGGCCTAATAGGTAAGGTCTTAGACTCGTACTCTGACCTACTGGTTAAGGTTTTAACTCTTACTCTGGCCTAATAGCTAAGGTCTTAGACTCATACTCTGGCCTAATGGTTAAGGTCTTAACTCTTACTCTGGCCTACTGGTTAAGGTCTTAACTCTTACTCTGGCCTAATAGCTAAGGTCTTAACTCTTACTCTGGCCTAATAGCTAAGGTCTTAGACTCGTAGTATGGCGTACAGGTTAAGGTCTTAAATCTTACTCTGGCCTACTGGTTAAGGTCTTAACTCTTACTCTGGCCTAATAGCTAAGGTCTTAGACTCGTACTCTGGCCTACTGGTTAAGGTCTTAACTCTTACTCTGGCCTAATAGCTAAGGTCTTCACTCTTACTCTAGCCTAATAGCTAAGGTCTTAGACTCGTACTCTGGCCTAATGAGTAAGGTCTTAACTCTTACTCTGGCCTACTGGTTAAGGTCTTAACTCTTACTCTGGCCTAATAGCTAAGGTCTTAACTCTTACTCTGGCCTAATAGCTAAGGTCTTAGACTCGTACTCTGGCCTAATGGTTAAGGTCTTAACTCTTACTCTGGCCTACTGGTTAAGGTCTTAACTCTTACTCTGGCCTACTGGTTAAGGTCTTAACTCTTACTCTGGCCTAATAGCTAAGGTCTTAACTCTTACTCTGGCCTAATAGCTATGGTCTTAGACTCGTACTCTGACCTAATGGTTAAGGTCTTAACTCTTACTCTGGCCTAATAGCTAAGGTCTTAACTCTTACTCTGGCCTAATAGCTAAGGTCTTAGACTCGTAGTCTGGCCTAATGGTTAAGGTCTTAACTCTTACTCTGGCCTAATAGCTAAGGTCTTAGACTCAGCCTCTGGCCTACTTGTTAAGGTCTTAACTCTTACTCTGGCCTAATAGCTAAGGTCTTAAACTCGTACTCTTGCCTAATGGTTAAGGTCTTAACTCTTACTCTGGCCTAATAGCTAAGGTCTTAGACTCGTACTCTGGCCTAATGGTTAAGGTCTCAACTCTTACTCTGGCCTAATAGCTAATGTCTTAGACTCGTACTATGGCCTACAGGTTAAGGTCTTAACTCTTACTCTGGCCTAATAGCTAAGGTCTTAGACTCGTACTCTAGCATAATGGTTATGGTGTTAACTCTTACTCTGGCCTACTGGTTAAGGTCTTAACTCTTACTCTGGCCTAATAGCTAAGGTCTTAACTCTAACTCTGGCCTAAAAGCTAAGGTGTTAACTCTTACTCTGGCCTAATAGCTAAGGTCTTAGACTCATACTCTGGCCTAATGGTTAAGGTCTTAACTCTTACTCTGGCCTACTGGTTAAGGTCTTAACTCTTACTCTGGCCTACTGGTTAAGGTCTTAACTCTTACTCTGGCCTAATAGCTAAGGTCTTTACTCTTACTCTTGAATAATAGCTAAGGTCTTAGACTCGTACTTTGGCCTAATGGTTAAGGTCTTAACTTTTACTCTGGCCTAATAGCTAAGGTCTTAACTCTTACTCTGGCCTTATAGCTAAGGTCTTAGACTCGTGCTATGGCCTACAGGTTAAGGTCTTAACTCTTACTCTGGCCTACTGGTTAAGGTCTTAACTCTTACTCTGGCCTAATAGCTAAGGTCTTAACTCTTACTCTGGTCTAATAGCTAAGGTCTTAACTCTTACTCTGGCCTAATAGCTAAGGTCTCAGACTCGTACTCTGGCGTAATGGTTAAGGTATTAACTCTTACTCTGGCCTACTGGTTAAGGTCTTAACTCTTACTCTGGCCTACTGGTTAAGGTCTTAACTCTTACTATGGCCTAATAGCTAAGGTCTTAACTCTTACTCTGGCCTAATATCTAAGGTCTTAGACTCGTACTCTGGCCTAATGGTTAAGGTCTTAACTCTTACTCTGGCCCACTGGTTAAGGTCTTAACTCTTACTCTGGCCTAATAGGTAAGGTCTTAGACTCGTACTCTGACCTACTGGTTAAGGTTTTAACTCTTACTCTGGCCTAATAGCTAAGGTCTTAGACTCATACTCTGGCCTCATGGTTAAGGTCTTAACTCTTACTCTGGCCTACTGGTTAAGGTCTTAACTCTTACTCTGGCCTAATAGCTAAGGTCTTAACTCTTACTCTGGCCTAATAGCTAAGGTCTTAACTCTTACTCTGGTCTAATAGCTAAGGTCTTAACTCTTACTCTGGCCTAATAGCTAAGGTCTTAGACTCGTACTCTGGTGTAATGGTTAAGGTATTAACTCTTACTCTGGCCTACTGGTTAAGGTCTTAACTCTTACTCTGGCCTAATAGCTAAGGTCTTAACTCTTACTCTGGCCTAATAGCTAAGGTCTTAGACTCGTACTCTGGCCTAATGGTTAAGGTCTTAACTCTTACTCTGGCCTACTGGTTAAGGTCTTAACTCTTACTCTGGCCTAATAGCTAAGGTCTTAACTTTTACTCTGGCCTAATAGCTAAGGTCTTAACTCTTACTCTGGCCTAATAGCTAAGGTCTTAGACTCGTACTCTAGCCTAATGGTTAAGGTCATAACTCTTACTCTGGCCGAATAGCTAAGGTCTTAGACTCGTACTCTGGCCTACTGGTTAAGGTCTTAGCTCTTACTCTGGCCTACTGGTTAAGGTCTTAACTCTTACCATGGCCTAATAGCTAAGGTCTTAACTCTTACTCTGGCCTAATATCTAAGGTCTTAGACTCGTACTCTGGCCTAATGGTTAAGGTCTTAACTATTACTCTGGCCTAATAGCTAAGGTCTTAGACTCGTACTCTGGCCTAATGGTTAAGGTCTTAACTCTTACTCTGGCCTAATAGCTAAGGTCTTAACTCTTACTCTGGCCTAATAGCTAAGGTCTTAGACTCGTACTCTGGCCTCCTGGTTAAGGTCTTAACTCTTACTCTGTCCTACTGGTTAAGGTCTTAACTCTTACTCTGGCCTAATAGCTAAAGTCATAGACTCGTACTCTGGCCTAATGGTTAAGGTCTGAACTCTTACTCTGGCCTAATAGCTAATGTCTTAGACTCGTACTATGGCCTACAGGTTAAGGTCTTAACTCTTACTCTGGCCTAATAGCTAAGGTCTTAACTCTTACTCTGGCCTAATAGCTAAGGTCTTAGACTCGTACTCTGGCCTAATGGTTAAGGTCCTAACTCTTACTCTGGCCTACTGGTTAAGGTCTTAACTCTTACTCTGGCCTAATAGCTAAGGTCTTAGACTCGTACTCTGGCCTAATGGTTAAGGTCTTAACTCTTACTCTGGCCTAATAGCTAAGGTCTTAGACTCGTACTCTGGCCTACTGGTTAAGGTCTTAACTCTTACTCTGGAATAATAGCTAAGGTTTTAGAATCGTACTCTGGCCTAATGGTTAAGGTCTTAACTCTTACTCTGGCCTACTGGTTAAGGTCTTAACTCTTACTCTGGCCTAATAGCTAAGGTCTTAACTCTTACTCTGGTCTAATAGCTAAGGTCTTAACTCTTACTCTGGCCTAATAGCTAAGGTCTTAGACTTGTACTCTGGCGTAATGGTTAAGGTATTAACTCTTACTCTGGCCTACTGGTTAAGGTCTTAACTCTTACTCTGGCCTACTGGTTAAGGTCTTAACTCTTACTATGGCCTAATAGCTAAGGTCTTAACTCTTACTCTGGCCTAATATCTAAGGTCCTAGACTTGTACTCTGGCCTAATGGTTAAGGTCTTAACTCTTACTCTGGCCCACTGGTTAAGGTCTTAACTCTTACTCTGGCCTAATAGGTAAGGTCTTAGACTCGTACTCTGACCTACTGGTTAAGGTTTTAACTCTTACTCTGGCCTAATAGCTAAGGTCTTAGACTCATACTCTGGCCTAATGGTTAAGGTCTTAACTCTTACTCTGGTCTACTGGTTAAGGTCTTAACTCTTACTCTGGCCTAATAGCTAAGGTCTTAACTCTTACTCTGGCCTAATAGCTAAGGTCTTAGACTCGTACTATGGCGTACAGGTTAGGGTCTTAAATCTTACTCTGGCCTACTGGTTAAGGTCTTAACTCTTACTCTGGCCTAATAGCTAAGGTCTTAGACTCGTACTCTGGCCTACTGGTTAAGGTCTTAACTCTTACTCTGGCCTAATAGCTAAGGTCTTCACTCTTACTCTAGCCTAATAGCTAAGGTCTTAGACTCGTACTCTGGCCTAATGGGTAAGGTCTTAACTCTTACTCTGGCCTACTGGTTAAGGTCTTAACTCTTACTCTGGCCTAATAGCTAAGGTCTTAACTCTTACTCTGGCCTAATAGCTAAGGTCTTAGACTCGTACTCTGGCCTAATGGTTAAGGTCTTAACTCTTACTCTGGCCTACTGGTTAAGGTCTTAACTCTTACTCAGGCCTACTGGTTAAGGTCTTAAGTCTTACTCTGGCCTAATAGCTAAGGTCTTAACTCTTACTCTGGCCTAATAGCTAAGGTCTTAACTCTTACTCTGGCCTAATAGCTATGGTCTTAGACTCGTACTCTGACCTAATGGTTAAGGTCTTAACTCTTACTCTGGCCTAATAGATAAGGTCTTAACTCTTACTCTGGCCTAATAGCTAAGGTCTTAGACTCGTACTCTGGCCTAATGGTTAAGGTCTTAACTCTTACTCTGGCCTAATAGCTAAGGTCTTAGACTCAGCCTCTGGCCTACTGGTTAAGGTCTTAACTCTTACTCTGGCCTAATAGCTAAGGTCTTAAATCTTACACTGGCCTACTGGTTAAGGTCTTAACTCTTACTCTGGCCTAATAGCTAAGGTCTTAACTCTTACTCTGGTCTAATAGCTAAGGTCTTAACTCTTACTCTGGCCTAATAGCTAAGGTCTTAGACTCGTACTCTGGCGTAATGGTTAAGGTATTAACTCTTACTCTGGCCTACTGGTTAAGGTCTTAACTCTTACTCTGGCCTACTGGTTAAGGTCTTAACTCTTACTATGGCCTAATAGCTAAGGTCTTAACTCTTACTCTGGCCTAATATCTAAGGTCTTAGACTCGTACTCTGGCCTAATGGTTAAGGTCTTAACTCTTACTCTGGCACACTGGTTAAGGTCTTAACTCTTACTCTGGCCTAATAGGTAAGGTCTTAGACTCGTACTCTGACCTACTGGTTAAGGTTTTAACTCTTACTCTGGCCTAATAGCTAAGGTCTTAGACTCATACTCTGGCCTAATGGTTAAGGTCTTAACTCTTACTCTGACCTACTGGTTAAGGTCTTAACTCTTACTCTGGCATAATAGCTAAGGTCTTAACTCTTACTCTGGCCTAATAGCTAAGGTCTTAGACTCGTACTATGGCGTACAGGTTAAGGTCTTAAATCTTACTCTGGCCTACTGGTTAAGGTCTTAACTCTTACTCTGGCCTAATAGCTAAGGTCTTAGACTCGTACTCTGGCCTAATGGTTAAGGTCATAACTCTTACTCTGGCCGAATAGCTAAGGTCTTAGACTCGTACTCTGGCCTACTGGTTAAGGTCTTAGCTCTTACTCTGGCCTACTGGTTAAGGTCTTAACTCTTACTATGGCCTAATAGCTAAGGTCTTAACTCTTACTCTGGCCTAATATCTAAGGTCTTAGACTCGTACTCTGGCCTAATGGTTAAGGTCTTAACTCTTACTCTGGCCTAATCGCTAAGGTCTTAACTCTTACTCTGGCCTAATAGCTAAGGTCTTAGACTCGTACTCTGGCCTAATGGTTAAGGTCTTAACTCTTACTCTGGCCTAATAGCTAAGGTCTTAACTCTTACTCTGGCCTAATAGCTAAGGTCTTAGACTCGTACTCTGGCCTCCTGGTTAAGGTCTTAACTCTTACTCTGTCCTACTGGTTAAGGTCTTAACTCTTACTCTGGCCTAATAGCTAAAGTCTTAGACTCGTACTCTGGCCTAATGGTTAAGGTCTGAACTCTTACTCTGGCCTAATAGCTAATGTCTTAGACTCGTACTATGGCCTACAGGTTAAGGTCTTAACTCTTACTCTGGCCTAATAGCTAAGGTCTTAACTCTTACTCTGGCCTAATAGCTAAGGTCTTAGACTCGTACTCTGGCCTAATCGTTAAGGTCCTAACTCTTACTCTGGCCTACTGGTTAAGGTCTTAACTCTTACTCTGGCCTAATAGCTAAGGTCTTAGACTCGTACTCTGGCCTAATGGTTAAGGTCTTAACTCTTACTCTGGCCTAATAGCTAAGGTCTTAGACTCAGCCTCTGGCCTACTTGTTAAGGTCTTAACTCTTACTCTGGCCTAATAGCTAAGGTCTTAAACTTGTACTCTTGCCTAATGGTTAAGGTCTTAACTCTTACTCTGGCCTAATAGCTAAGGTCTTAGACTCGTAATCTGGCATAATGGTTAAGGTCTCAACTCTTACTCTGGCCTAATAGCTAATGTCTTAGACTCGTACTATGGCCTACAGGTTAAGGTCTTAACTCTTACTCTGGCCTAATAGCTAAGGTCTTAGACTCGTACTCTAGCATAATGGTTATGGTGTTAACTCTTACTCTGGCCTACTGGTTAAGGTCTTAACTCTTACTCTGGCCTAATAGCTAAGGTCTTAACTCTTACTCTGGCCTAAAAGCTAAGGTGTTAACTCTTACTCTGGCCTAATAGCTAAGGTCTTACACTCATACTCTGGCCCAATGGTTAAGGTCTTAACTCTTACTCTGGCCTACTGGTTAAGGTCTTAACTCTTACTCTGGCCTACTGGTTAAGGTCTTAACTCTTACTCTGGCCTAATAGCTAAGGTCTTAACTCTTACTCTCGAATAATAGCTAAGGTCTTAGACTCGTACTTTGGCCTAATGGTTAAGGTCTTAACTCTTACTCTGGCCTAATAGCTAAGGTCTTAACTCTTACTCTGGCCTTATAGCTAAGGTCTTAGACTCGTACTATGGCCTACAGGTTAAGGTCTTAACTCTTACTCTGGCCTACTGGTTAAGGTCTTAACTCTTACTCTGGCCTAATAGCTAAGGTCTTAACTTTTACTCTGGTCTAATAGATAAGGTCTTAACTCTTACTCTGGCCTAATAGCTAAGGTCTCAGACTCGTACTCTGGCGTAATGGTTAAGGTATTAACGCTTACTCTGGCCTACTGGTTAAGGTCTTAACTCTTACTCTGGCCTACTGGTTAAGGTCTTAACTCTTACTATGGCCTAATAGCTAAGGTCTTAACTCTTACTCTGGCCTAATATCTAAGGTCTTAGACTCATACTCTGGCCTAATGGTTAAGGTCTTAACTCTTACTCTGGCCCACTGGTTAAGGTCTTAACTCTTACTCTGGCCTAATAGGTAAGGTCTTAGACTCGTACTCTGACCTACTGGTTAAGGTTTTAACTCTTACTCTGGCCTAATAGCTAAGGTCTTAGACTCATACTCTGGCCTAATGTTTAAGGTCTTAACTCTTACTCTGGCCTACTGGTTAAGGTCTTAACTCTTACTGTGGCCTAATAGCTAAAGTCTTAACTCTTACTCTGGCCTAATAGCTAAGGTCTTAACTCTTACTCTGGTCTAATAGCTAAGGTCTTAACTCTTACTCTGGCCTAATAGCTAAGGTCTTAGACTCGTACTCTGGTTTAATGGTTAATGTATTAACTCTTACTCTGGCCTACTGGTTAAGGTCTTAACTCTTACTCTGGCCTACTGGTTAAGGTCTTAACTCTTACTCTGGCCTAATAGCTAAGGTCTTAGACTCGTACTCTGGCCTAATGGTTAAGGTCATAACTCTTACTCTGGCCGAATAGCTAAGGTCTTAGACTCGTACTCTGGCTTACTGGTTAAGGTCTTAGCTCTTACTCTGGCCTACTGGTTAAGGTCTTAACTCTTACTATGGCCTAATAGCTAAGGTCTTAACTCTTACTCTGGCCTAATATCTAAGGTCTTAGACTCGTACTCTGGCCTAATGGTTAAGGTCTTAACTCTTACTCTGGCCTAATCGCTAAGGTCTTAGACTCGTACTCTGGCCTAATGGTTAAGGTCTCAACTCTTACTCTGACCTAATAGCTAATGTCTTAGACTCGTACTATGGCCTACAGGTTAAGGTCTTAACTCTTACTCTGGCCTAATAGCTAAGGTCTTAGACTCGTACTCTAGCATAATGGTTATGGTGTTAACTCTTACTCTGGCCTACTGGTTAAGGTCTTAACTCTTACTCTGGCCTAATAGCTAAGGTCTTAACTCTTACTCTGGCCTAAAAGCTAAGGTGTTAACTCTTACTCTGGCCTAATAGCTAAGGTCTTAACTCTTACTCTGGCCTAATAGCTAAGGTCTTAGACTCGTACTCTGGCCTCCTGGTTAAGGTCTTAACTCTTACTCTGTCCTACTGGTTAAGGTCTTAACTCTTACTCTGGCCTAATAGCTAAAGTCTTAGACTCGTACTCTGGCCTAATGGTTAAGGTCTGAACTCTTACTCTGGCCTAATAGCTAATGTCTTAGACTCGTACTATGGCCTACAGGTTAAGGTCTTAACTCTTACTCTGGCCTAATAGCTAAGGTCTTAACTCTTACTCTGGCCTAATAGCTAAGGTCTTAGACTCGTACTCTGGCCTAATCGTTAAGGTCCTAACTCTTACTCTGGCCTACTGGTTAAGGTCTTAACTCTTACTCTGGCCTAATAGCTAAGGTCTTAAACTTGTACTCTTGCCTAATGGTTAAGGTCTTAACTCTTACTCTGGCCTAATAGCTAAGGTCTTAGACTCGTACTCTGGCCTAATGGTTAAGGTCTCAACTCTTACTCTGGCCTAATAGCTAATGTCTTAGACTCGTACTATGGCCTACAGGTTAAGGTCTTAACTCTTACTCTGGCCTAATAGCTAAGGTCTTAGACTCGTACTCTAGCATAATGGTTATGGTGTTAACTCTTACTCTGGCCTACTGGTTAAGGTCTTAACTCTTACTCTGGCCTAATAGCTAAGGTCTTAACTCTTACTCTGGCCTAAAAGCTAAGGTGTTAACTCTTACTCTGGCCTAATAGCTAAGGTCTTACACTCATACTCTGGCCTAATGGTTAAGGTCTTAACTCTTACTCTGGCCTACTGGTTAAGGTCTTAACTCTTACTCTGGCCTACTGGTTAAGGTCTTAACTCTTACTCTGGCCTAATAGCTAAGGTCTTAACTCTTACTCTCGAATAATAGCTAAGGTCTTAGACTCGTACTTTGGCCTAATGGTTAAGGTCTTAACTCTTACTCTGGCCTAATAGCTAAGGTCTTAACTCTTACTCTGGCCTTATAGCTAAGGTCTTAGACTCGTACTATGGCCTACAGGTTAAGGTCTTAACTCTTACTCTGGCCTACTGGTTAAGGTCTTAACTCTTACTCTGGCCTAATAGCTAAGGTCTTAACTTTTACTCTGGTCTAATAGCTAAGGTCTTAACTCTTACTCTGGCCTAATAGCTAAGGTCTCAGA
Source organism: Triturus cristatus (assembly GCF_964204655.1). NCBI lineage: Eukaryota > Metazoa > Chordata > Amphibia > Caudata > Salamandridae > Triturus > Triturus cristatus. The sequence continues at coordinate 812,567 of NW_028187290.1, read as the reverse complement.
CTCATACTCTGGCGTAATGGTTAAGGTATTAACTCTTACTCTGGCCTACTGGTTAAGGTCTTATCTCTTACTCTGGCCTACTGGTTAAGGTCTTAACTCTTACTATGGCCTAATAGCTAAGGTCTTAACTCTTACTCTGGCCTAATATCTAAGGTCTTAGACTCGTACTCTGGCCTAATGGTTAAGGTCTTAACTCTTACTCTGGCCCACTGGTTAAGGTCTTAACTCTTACTCTGGCCTAATAGGTAAGGTCTTAGACTCGTACTCTGACCTACTGGTTAAGGTTTTAACTCTTACTCTGGCCTAATAGCTAAGGTCTTAGACTCATACTCTGGCCTAATGGTTAAGGTCTTAACTCTTACTCTGGCCTACTGGTTAAGGTCTTAACTCTTACTGTGACCTAATAGCTAACGTCTTAACTCTTACTCTGGCCTAATAGCTAAGGTCTTAACTCTTACTCTGGTCTAATAGCTAAGGTCTTAACTCTTACTCTGGCCTAATAGCTAAGGTCTTAGACTCGTACTCTGGTGTAATGGTTAATGTATTAACTCTTACTCTGGCCTACTGGTTAAGGTCTTAACTCTTACTCTGGCCTACTGGTTAAGGTCTTAACTCTTACTCTGGCCTAATAGCTAAGGTCTTAACTCTTACCCTGGCCTAATAGCTAAGGTCTTAGACTCGTACTCTGGCCTAATGGTTAAGGTCTTAACTCTTACTCTGGCCTACTGGTTAAGGTCTTAACTCTTACTCTGGCCTAATAGCTAAGGTCTTAACTCTTACTCTGGCCTAATAGCTAAGGTCTTAACTCTTACTCTGGCCTAATAGCTAAGGTCTTAGACTCGTACTCTAGCCTAATGGTTAAGGTCATAACTCTTACTCTGGCCGAATAGCTAAGGTCTTAGACTCGTACTCTAGCCTAATGGTTAAGGTCTTAACTCTTACTCTGGCCTAATAGCTAAGGTCTTAACTCTTACTCTGGCCTAATAGCTAAGGTCTTAGACTCGTACTCTGGCCTCCTGGTTAAGGTCTTAACTCTTACTCTGTCCTACTGGTTAAGGTCTTAACTCTTACTCTGGCCTAATAGCTAAAGTCATAGACTCGTACTCTGGCCTCCTGGTTAAGGTCTTAGACTCATACTCTGGCCTAATGGTTAAGGTCTTAACTCTTACTCTGGCCCACTGGTTAAGGTCTTAACTCTTACTCTGGCCTAATAGGTAAGGTCTTAGACTCGTACTCTGACCTACTGGTTAAGGTTTTAACTCTTACTCTGGCCTAATAGCTAAGGTCTTAGACTCATACTCTGGCCTAATGTTTAAGGTCTTAACTCTTACTCTGGCCTACTGGTTAAGGTCTTAACTCTTACTGTGGCCTAATAGCTAAAGTCTTAACTCTTACTCTGGCCTAATAGCTAAGGTCTTAACTCTTACTCTGGTCTAATAGCTAAGGTCTTAACTCTTACTCTGGCCTAATAGCTAAGGTCTTAGACTCGTACTCTGGTGTAATGGTTAATGTATTAACTCTTACTCTGGCCTACTGGTTAAGGTCTTAACTCTTACTCTGGCCTACTGGTTAAGGTCTTAACTCTTACTCTGGCCTAATAGCTAAGGTCTTAGACTCGTACTCTGGCCTAATGGTTAAGGTCATAACTCTTACTCTGGCCGAATAGCTAAGGTCTTAGACTCGTACTCTGGCTTACTGGTTAAGGTCTTAGCTCTTACTCTGGCCTACTGGTTAAGGTCTTAACTCTTACTATGGCCTAATAGCTAAGGTCTTAACTCTTACTCTGGCCTAATATCTAAGGTCTTAGACTCGTACTCTGGCCTAATGGTTAAGGTCTTAACTCTTACTCTGGCCTAATCGCTAAGGTCTTAGACTCGTACTCTGGCCTAATGGTTAAGGTCTCAACTCTTACTCTGGCCTAATAGCTAATGTCTTAGACTCGTACTATGGCCTACAGGTTAAGGTCTTAACTCTTACTCTGCCCTAATAGCTAAGGTCTTAGACTCGTACTCTAGCATAATGGTTATGGTGTTAACTCTTACTCTGGCCTACTGGTTAAGGTCTTAACTCTTACTCGGGCCTAATAGCTAAGGTCTTAACTCTTACTCTGGCCTAAAAGCTAAGGTGTTAACTCTTACTCTGGCCTAATAGCTAAGGTCTTAACTCTTACTCTGGCCTAATAGCTAAGGTCTTAGACTCGTACTCTGGCCTCCTGGTTAAGGTCTTAACTCTTACTCTGTCCTACTGGTTAAGGTCTTAACTCTTACTCTGGCCTAATAGCTAAAGTCTTAGACTCGTACTCTGGCCTAATGGTTAAGGTCTGAACTCTTACTCTGGCCTAATAGCTAATGTCTTAGACTCGTACTATGGCCTACAGGTTAAGGTCTTAACTCTTACTCTGGCCTAATAGCTAAGGTCTTAACTCTTACTCTGGCCTAATAGCTAAGGTCTTAGACTCGTACTCTGGCCTAATCGTTAAGGTCCTAACTCTTACTCTGGCCTACTGGTTAAGGTCTTAACTCTTACTCTGGCCTAATAGCTAAGGTCTTAGACTCGTACTCTGGCCTAATGGTTAAGGTCTTAACTCTTACTCTGGCCTAATAGCTAAGGTCTTAGACTCAGCCTCTGGCCTACTTGTTAAGGTCTTAACTCTTACTCTGGCCTAATAGCTAAGGTCTTAAACTTGTACTCTTGCCTAATGGTTAAGGTCTTAACTCTTACTCTGGCCTAATAGCTAAGGTCTTAGACTCGTACTCTGGCCTAATGGTTAAGGTCTCAACTCTTACTCTGGCCTAATAGCTAATGTCTTAGACTCGTACTATGGCCTACAGGTTAAGGTCTTAACTCTTACTCTGGCCTAATAGCTAAGGTCTTAGACTCGTACTCTAACATAATGGTTATGGTGTTAACTCTTACTCTGGCCTACTGGTTAAGGTCTTAACTCTTACTCTGGCCTAATAGCTAAGGTCTTAACTCTTACTCTGGCCTAAAAGCTAAGGTGTTAACTCTTACTCTGGCCTAATAGCTAAGGTCTTACACTCATACTCTGGCCTAATGGTTAAGGTCTTAACTCTTACTCTGGCCTACTGGTTAAGGTCTTAACTCTTACTCTGGCCTACTGGTTAAGGTCTTAACTCTTACTCTGGCCTAATAGCTAAGGTCTTAACTCTTACTCTCGAATAATAGCTAAGGTCTTAGACTCGTACTTTGGCCTAATGGTTAAGGTCTTAACTCTTACTCTGGCCTAATAGCTAAGGTCTTAACTCTTACTCTGGCCTTATAGCTAAGGTCTTAGACTCGTACTATGGCCTACAGGTTAAGGTCTTAACTCTTACTCTGGCCTACTGGTTAAGGTCTTAACTCTTACTCTGGCCTAATAGCTAAGGTCTTAACTTTTACTCTGGTCTAATAGCTAAGGTCTTAACTCTTACTCTGGCCTAATAGCTAAGGTCTCAGACTCGTACTCTGGCGTAATGGTTAAGGTATTAACTCTTACTCTGGCCTACTGGTTAAGGTCTTATCTCTTACTCTGGCCTACTGGTTAAGGTCTTAACTCTTACTATGGCCTAATAGCTAAGGTCTTAACTCTTACTCTGGCCTAATATCTAAGGTCTTAGACTCGTACTCTGGCCTAATGGTTAAGGTCTTAACTCTTACTCTGGCCCACTGGTTAAGGTCTTAACTCTTACTCTGGCCTAATAGGTAAGGTCTTAGACTCGTACTCTGACCTACTGGTTAAGGTTTTAACTCTTACTCTGGCCTAATAGCTAAGGTCTTAGACTCATACTCTGGCCTAATGGTTAAGGTCTTAACTCTTACTCTGGCCTACTGGTTAAGGTCTTAACTCTTACTGTGACCTAATAGCTAAAGTCTTAACTCTTACTCTGGCCTAATAGCTAAGGTCTTAACTCTTACTCTGGTCTAATAGCTAAGGTCTTAACTCTTACTCTGGCCTAATAGCTAAGGTCTTAGACTCGTACTCTGGTGTAATGGTTAATGTATTAACTCTTACTCTGGCCTACTGGTTAAGGTCTTAACTCTTACTCTGGCCTACTGGTTAAGGTCTTAACTCTTACTCTGGCCTAATAGCTAAGGTCTTAACTCTTACCCTGGCCTAATAGCTAAGGTCTTAGACTCGTACTCTGGCCTAATGGTTAAGGTCTTAACTCTTACTCTGGCCTACTGGTTAAGGTCTTAACTCTTACTCTGGCCTAATAGCTAAGGTCTTAACTCTTACTCTGGCCTAATAGCTAAGGTCTTAACTCTTACTCTGGCCTAATAGCTAAGGTCTTAGACTCGTACTCTAGCCTAATGGTTAAGGTCATAACTCTTACTCTGGCCGAATAGCTAAGGTCTTAGACTCGTACTCTAGCCTAATGGTTAAGGTCTTAACTCTTACTCTGGCCTAATAGCTAAGGTCTTAACTCTTACTCTGGCCTAATAGCTAAGGTCTTAGACTCGTACTCTGGCCTCCTGGTTAAGGTCTTAACTCTTACTCTGTCCTACTGGTTAAGGTCTTAACTCTTACTCTGGCCTAATAGCTAAAGTCATAGACTCGTACTCTGGCCTAATGGTTAAGGTCTGAACTCTTACTCTGGCCTAATAGCTAATGTCTTAGACTCGTACTATGGCCTACAGGTTAAGGTCTTAACTCTTACTCTGGCCTAATAGCTAAGGTCTTAACTCTTACTCTGGCCTAATAGCTAAGGTCTTAGACTCGTACTCTGGCCTAATGGTTAAGGTCCTAACTCTTACTCTGGCCTACTGGTTAAGGTCTTAACTCTTACTCTGGCCTAATAGCTAAGGTCTTAGACTCGTACTCTGGCCTACTGGTTAAGGTCTTAACTCTTACTCTGGAATAATAGCTAAGGTTTTAGAATCGTACTCTGGCCTAATGGTTAAGGTCTTAACTCTTACTCTGGCCTACTGGTTAAGGTCTTAACTCTTACTCTGGCCTAATAGCTAAGGTCTTAACTCTTACTCTGGTCTAATAGCTAAGGTCTTAACTCTTACTCTGGCCTAATAGCTAAGGTCTTAGACTCGTACTCTGGCGTAATGGTTAAGGTATTAACTCTTACTCTGGCCTACTGGTTAAGGTCTTAACTCTTACTCTGGCCTACTGGTTAAGGTCTTAACTCTTACTATGGCCTAATAGCTAAGGTCTTAACTCTTACTCTGGCCTAATATCTAAGGTCTTAGACTTGTATTCTGGCCTAATGGTTAAGGTCTTAACTCTTACTCTGGCCCACTGGTTAAGGTCTTAACTCTTACTCTGGCCTAATAGGTAAGGTCTTAGACTCGTACTCTGACCTACTGGTTAAGGTTTTAACTCTTACTGTGGCCTAATAGCTAAGGTCTTAGACTCATTCTCTGGCCTAATGGTTAAGGTCTTAACTCTTACTCTGGCCTAATAGCTAAGGTCTTAACTCTTACTCTGGCCTAATAGCTAAGGTCTTAGACTCGTACTATGGCGTACAGGTTAAGGTCTTAAATCTTACTCTGGCCTACTGGTTAAGGTCTTAACTCTTACTCTGGCCTAATAGCTAAGGTCTTAACTCTTACTCTGGCCTAATAGCTAAGGTCTTAGACTCGTAGTATGGCGTACAGGTTAAGGTCTTAAATCTTACTCTGGCCTACTGGTTAAGGTCTTAACTCTTACTCTGGCCTAATAGCTAAGGTCTTAGACACGTACTCTGGCCTACTGGTTAAGGTCCTAACTCTTACTCTGGCCTAATAGCTAAGGTCTTCACTCTTACTCTAGCCTAATAGCTAAGGTCTTAGACTCGTACTCTGGCCTAATGAGTAAGGTCTTAACTCTTACTCTGGCCTACTGGTTAAGGTCTTAACTCTTACTCTGGCCTAATAGCTAAGGTCTTAACTCTTACTCTCGAATAATAGCTTATGTCTTAGACTCGTACTTTGGCCTAATGGTTAAGGTCTTAACTCTTACTCTGGCCTAATAGCTAAGGTCTTAACTCTTACTCTGGCCTTATAGCTAAGGTCTTAGACTCGTACTATGGCCTACAGGTTAAGGTCTTAACTCTTACTCTGGCCTACTGGTTAAGGTCTTAACTCTTACTCTGGCCTAATAGCTAAGGTCTTAACTCTTACTCTGGTCTAATAGCTAAGGTCTTAACTCTTACTCTGGCCTAATAGCTAAGGTCTCAGACTCGTACTCTGGCGTAATGGTTAAGGTATTAACTCTTACTCTGGCCTACTGGTTAAGGTCTTAACTCTTACTCTGGCCTACTGGTTAAGGTCTTAACTCTTACTATGGCCTAATAGCTAAGGTCTTAACTCTTACTCTGGCCTAATATCTAAGGTCTTAGACTCGTACTCTGGCCTAATGGTTAAGGTCTTAACTCTTACTCTGGCCCACTGGTTAAGGTCTTAACTCTTACTCTGGCCTAATAGGTAAGGTCTTAGACTCGTACTCTGACCTACTGGTTAAGGTTTTAACTCTTACTCTGGCCTAATAGCTAAGGTCTTAGACTCATACTCTGGCCTAATGGTTAAGGTCTTAACTCTTACTCTGGCCTACTGGTTAAGGTCTTAACTCTTACTCTGGCCTAATAGCTAAGGTCTTAACTCTTACTCTGGCCTAATAGCTAAGGTCTTAACTCTTACTCTGGTCTAATAGCTAAGGTCTTAACTCTTACTCTGGCCTAATAGCTAAGGTCTTAGACTCGTACTCTGGTGTAATGGTTAAGGTATTAACTCTTACTCTGGCCTACTGGTTAAGGTCTTAACTCTTACTCTGGCCTAATAGCTAAAGTCTTAACTCTTACTCTGGCCTAATAGCTAAGGTCTTAGACTCGTACTCTGGCCTAATGGTTAAGGTATTAACTCTTACTCTGGCCTACTGGTTAAGGTCTTAACTCTTACTCTGGCCTAATAGCTAAGGTCTTAACTCTTACTCTGGCCTAATAGCTAAGGTCTTAGACTCGTACTCTAGCCTAATGGTTAAGGTCATAACTCTTACTCTGGCCGAATAGCTAAGGTCTTAGACTCGTTCTCTGGCCTACTGGTTAAGGTCTTAGCTCTTACTCTGGCCTACTGGTTAAGGTCTTAACTCTTACTATGGCCTAATAGCTAAGGTCTTAACTCTTACTCTGGCCTAATATCTAAGGTCTTAGACTCGTACTCTGGCCTAATGGTTAAGGTCTTAACTCTTACTCTGGCCTAATAGCTAAGGTCTTAGACTCGTACACTGGCCTAATGGTTAATGTCTTAACTCTTACTCTGGCCTAATAGCTAAGGTCTTAACTCTTACTCTGGCCTAATAGCTAAGGTCTTAGACTCGTACTCTGGCCTCCTGGTTAAGGTCTTAACTCTTACTCTGTCCTACTGGTTAAGGTCTTAACTCTTACTCTGGCCTAATAGCTAAAGTCATAGACTCGTACTCTGGCCTAATGGTTAAGGTCTGAACTCTTACTCTGGCCTAATAGCTAATGTCTTAGACTCGTACTATGGCCTACAGGTTAAGGTCTTAACTCTTACTCTGGCCTAATAGCTAAGGTCTTAACTCTTACTCTGGCCTAATAGCTAAGGTCTTAGACTCGTACTCTGGCCTAATGGTTAAGGTCCTAATTCTTACTCTGGCCTACTGGTTAAGGTCTTAACTCTTACTCTGGCCTAATAGCTAAGGTCTTAGACTCGTACTCTGGCCTAATGGTTAAGGTCTTAACTCTTACTCTGGCCTAATAGCTAAGGTCTTAGACTCGTACTCTGGCCTACTGGTTAAGGTCTTATCTCTTACTCTGGAATAATAGCTAAGGTTTTAGAATCGTACTCTGGCCTAATGGTTAAGGTCTTAACTCTTACTCTGGCCTACTGGTTAAGGTCTTAACTCTTACTCTGGCCTAATAGCTAAGGTCTTAACTCTTACTCTGGTCTAATAGCTAAGGTCTTAACTCTTACTCTGGCCTAATAGCTAAGGTCTTAGACTTGTACTCTGGCGTAATGGTTAAGGTATTAACTCTTACTCTGGCCTACTGGTTAAGGTCTTAACTCTTACTCTGGCCTACTGGTTAAGGTCTTAACTCTTACTATGGCCTAATAGCTAAGGTCTTAACTGTTACTCTGGCCTAATATCTAAGGTCCTAGACTCGTACTCTGGCCTAATGGTTAAGGTCTTAACTCTTACTCTGGCCCACTGGTTAAGGTCTTAACTCTTACTCTGGCCTAATAGGTAAGGTCTTAGACTCGTACTCTGACCTACTGGTTAAGGTTTTAACTCTTACTCTGGCCTAATAGCTAAGGTCTTAGACTCATTCTCTGGCCTAATGGTTAAGGTCTTAACTCTTACTCTGGCCTAATAGCTAAGGTCTTAACTCTTACTCTGGCCTAATAGCTAAGGTCTTAGACTCGTACTATGGCGTACAGGTTAAGGTCTTAAATCTTACTCTGGCCTACTGGTTAAGGTCTTAACTCTTACTCTGGCCTAATAGCTAAGGTCTTAGACTCGTACTCTGGCCTACTGGTTAAGGTCTTAACTCTTACTCTGGCCTAATAGCTAAGGTCTTCACTCTTACTCTAGCCTAATAGCTAAGGTCTTAGACTCGTACTCTGGCCTAATGGGTAAGGTCTTAACTCTTACTCTGGCCTACTGGTTAAGGTCTTAACTCTTACTCTGGCCTAATAGCTAAGGTCTTAGACTCGTACTCTGGCCTCCTGGTTAAGGTCTTAACTCTTACTCTGGCCTACTGGTTAAGGTCTTAACTCTTACTCTGGCCTAATAGCTAAAGTCTTAGACTCGTACTCTGGCCTAATGGTTAAGGTCTGAACTCTTTCTCTGGCCTAATAGCTAATGTCTTAGACTCGTACTATGGCCTACAGGTTAAGGTCTTAACTCTTACTCTGGCCTAATAGCTAAGGTCTTAACACTTACTCTGGCCTAATAGCTAAGGTCTTAGACTCGTACTCTGGCCTCCTGGTTAAGGTCTTAACTTTTACTCTGGCCTACTGGTTAAGGTCTTAACTCTTACTCTGGCATAATAGCTAAGGTCTTAACTCTTACTCTGGCCTAATATCTAAGGTCTTAGACTCGTACTCTGGCCTAATGGTTAAGGTCTTAACTCTTACTCTGGCCTAATAGCTAAGGTCTTAGACTCGTACTCTGGCCTAATGGTTAAGGTCATAACTCTTACTCTGGCCGAATAGCTAAGGTCTTAGACTCGTACTCTGGCCTACTGGTTAAGGTCTTAGCTCTTACTCTGGCCTACTGGTTAAGGTCTTAACTCTTACTATGGCCTAATAGCTAAGGTCTTAACTCTTACTCTGGCCTAATATCTAAGGTCTTAGACTCGTACTCTGGCCTAATGGTTAAGGTCTTAACTCTTACTCTGGCCTAATAGCTAAGGTCTTAGACTCGTACTCTGGCCTAATGGTTAAGGTCTTAACTCTTACTCTGGCCTAATAGCTAAGGTCTTAACTCTTACTCTGGCCTAATAGCTAAGGTCTTAGACTCGTACTCTGGCCTCCTGGTTAAGGTCTTAACTCTTACTCTGTCCTACTGGTTAAGGTCTTAACTCTTACTCTGGCCTAATAGCTAAAGTCATAGACTCGTACTCTGGCCTAATGGTTAAGGTCTGAACTCTTACTCTGGCCTAATAGCTAATGTCTTAGACTCGTACTATGGCCTACAGGTTAAGGTCTTAACTCTTACTCTGGCCTAATAGCTAAGGTCTTAACTCTTACTCTGGCCTAATAGCTAAGGTCTTAGACTCGTACTCTGGCCTAATGGTTAAGGTCCTAACTCTTACTCTGGCCTACTGGTTAAGGTCTTAACTCTTACTCTGGCCTAATAGCTAAGGTCTTAGACTCGTACTCTGGCCTAATGGTTAAGGTCTTAACTCTTACTCTGGCCTAATAGCTAAGGTCTTAGACTCGTACTCTGGCCTACTGGTTAAGGTCTTAACTCTTACTCTGGAATAATAGCTAAGGTTTTAGAATCGTACTCTGGCCTAATGGTTAAGGTCTTAACTCTTACTCTGGCCTACTGGTTAAGGTCTTAACTCTTACTCTGGCCTAATAGCTAAGGTCTTAACTCTTACTCTGGTCTAATAGCTAAGGTCTTAACTCTTACTCTGGCCTAATAGCTAAGGTCTTAGACTTGTACTCTGGCGTAATGGTTAAGGTATTAACTCTTACTCTGGCCTACTGGTTAAGGTCTTAACTCTTACTCTGGCCTACTGGTTAAGGTCTTAACTCTTACTATGGCCTAATAGCTAAGGTCTTAACTCTTACTCTGGCCTAATATCTAAGGTCCTAGACTCGTACTCTGGCCTAATGGTTAAGGTCTTAACTCTTACTCTGGCCCACTGGTTAAGGTCTTAACTCTTACTCTGGCCTAATAAATAAGGTCTTAGACTCGTACTCTGACCTACTGGTTAAGGTTTTAACTCTTACTCTGGCCTAATAGCTAAGGTCTTAGACTCATTCTCTGGCCTAATGGTTAAGGTCTTAACTCTTACTCTGGCCTACTGGTTAAGGTCTTAACTCTTACTCTGGCCTAATAGCTAAGGTCTTAACTCTTACTCTGGCCTAATAGCTAAGGTCTCAGACTCGTACTATGGCGTACAGGTTAAGGTCTTAACTCTTACTCTGGCCTAATATCTAAGGTCTTAGACTTGTACTCTGGCCTAATGGTTAAGGTCTTAACTCTTACTCTGGCCCACTGGTTAAGGTCTTAACTCTTACTCTGGCCTAATAGGTAAGGTCTTAGACTCGTACTCTGACCTACTGGTTAAGGTTTTAACTCTTACTGTGGCCTAATAGCTAAGGTCTTAGACTCATTCTCTGGCCTAATGGTTAAGGTCTTAACTCTTACTCTGGCCTAATAGCTAAGGTCTTAACTCTTACTCTGGCCTAATAGCTAAGGTCTTAGACTCGTACTATGGCGTACAGGTTAAGGTCTTAAATCTTACTCTGGCCTACTGGTTAAGGTCTTAACTCTTACTCTGGCCTAATAGCTAAGGTCTTAACTCTTACTCTGGCCTAATAGCTAAGGTCTTAGACTCGTAGTATGGCGTACAGGTTAAGGTCTTAAATCTTACTCTGGCCTACTGGTTAAGGTCTTAACTCTTACTCTGACCTAATAGCTAAGGTCTTAGACACGTACTCTGGCCTACTGGTTAAGGTCCTAACTCTTACTCTGGCCTAATAGCTAAGGTCTTCACTCTTACTCTAGCCTAATAGCTAAGGTCTTAGACTCGTACTCTGGCCTAATGAGTAAGGTCTTAACTCTTACTCTGGCCTACTGGTTAAGGTCTTAACTCTTACTCTGGCCTAATAGCTAAGGTCTTAACTCTTACTCTCGAATAATAGCTAAGGTCTTAGACTCGTACTTTGGCCTAATGGTTAAGGTCTTAACTCTTACTCTGGCCTAATAGCTAAGGTCTTAACTCTTACTCTGGCCTTATAGCTAAGGTCTTAGACTCGTACTATGGCCTACAGGTTAAGGTCTTAACTCTTACTCTGGCCTACTGGTTAAGGTCTTAACTCTTACTCTGGCCTAATAGCTAAGGTCTTAACTCTTACTCTGGTCTAATAGCTAAGGTCTTAACTCTTACTCTGGCCTAATAGCTAAGGTCTCAGACTCGTACTCTGGCGTAATGGTTAAGGTATTAACTCTTACTCTGGCCGACTGGTTAAGGTCTTAACTCTTACTCTGGCCTACTGGTTAAGGTCTTAACTCTTACTATGGCCTAATAGCTAAGGTCTTAACTCTTACTCTGGCCTAATATCTAAGGTCTTAGACTCGTACTCTGGCCTAATGGTTAAGGTCTTAACTCTTACTCTGGCCCACTGGTTAAGGTCTTAACTCTTACTCTGGCCTAATAGGTAAGGTCTTAGACTCGTACTCTGACCTACTGGTTAAGGTTTTAACTCTTACTCTGGCCTAATAGCTAAGGTCTTAGACTCATACTCTGGCCTAATGGTTAAGGTCTTAACTCTTACTCTGGCCTACTGGTTAAGGTCTTAACTCTTACTCTGGCCTAATAGCTAAGGTCTTAACTCTTACTCTGGCCTAATAGCTAAGGTCTTAACTCTTACTCTGGTCTAATAGCTAAGGTCTTAACTCTTACTCTGGCCTAATAGCTAAGGTCTTAGACTCGTACTCTGGTGTAATGGTTAAGGTATTAACTCTTACTCTGGCCTACTGGTTAAGGTCTTAACTCTTACTCTGGCCTAATAGCTAAAGTCTTAACTCTTACTCTGGCCTAATAGCTAAGGTCTTAGACTCGTACTCTGGCCTAATGGTTAAGGTCTTAACTCTTACTCTGGCCTACTGGTTAAGGTCTTAACTCTTACTCTGGCCTAATAGCTAAGGTCTTAACTCTTACTCTGGCCTAATAGCTAAGGTCTTAGACTCGTACTCTAGCCTAATGGTTAAGGTCATAACTCTTACTCTGGCCGAATAGCTAAGGTCTTAGACTCGTTCTCTGGCCTACTGGTTAAGGTCTTAGCTCTTACTCTGGCCTACTGGTTAAGGTCTTAACTCTTACTATGGCCTAATAGCTAAGGTCTTAACTCTTACTCTGGCCTAATATCTAAGGTCTTAGACTCGTACTCTGGCCTAATGGTTAAGGTCTTAACTCTTACTCTGGCCTAATAGCTAAGGTCTTAGACTCGTACACTGGCCTAATGGTTAAGGTCTTAACTCTTACTCTGGCCTAATAGCTAAGGTCTTAACTCTTACTCTGGCCTAATAGCTAAGGTCTTAGACTCGTACTCTGGCCTCCTGGTTAAGGTCTTAACTCTTACTCTGTCCTACTGGTTAAGGTCTTAACTCTTACTCTGGCCTAATAGCTAAAGTCATAGACTCGTACTCTGGCCTAATGGTTAAGGTCTGAACTCTTACTCTGGCCTAATAGCTAATGTCTTAGACTCGTACTCTGGCCTACTGGTTAAGGTCTTAACTCTTACTCTGGCCTACTGGTTAAGGTCTTAACTCGTACTCTGGCCTAATAGCTAAGGTCTTAACTCTTACTCTGGCCTAATAGCTAAGGTCTTAACTCTTACTCTGGCCTAATAGCTAAGGTCTTAGACTCGTACTATGGCCTACATGTTAAGGTCTTAACTCTTACTCTGGCCTAATAGCTAAGGTCTTAACTCTTACTCTGGCCTTATAGCTAAGGTCTTAGACTCGTACTATGGCCTACAGGTTAAGGTCTTAACTCTTACTCTGGCCTACTGGTTAAGGTCTTAACTCTTACTCTGGCCTAATAGCTAAGGTCTTAACTCTTACTCTGGTCTAATAGCTAAGGTCTTAACTCTTACTCTGGCCTAATAGCTAAGGTCTTAGACTTGTACTCTGGCATAATGGTTAAGGTATTAACTCTTACTCTGGCCTACTGGTTAAGGTCTTAACTCTTACTCTGGCCTACTGGTTAAGGTCTTAACTCTTACTATGGCCTAATAGCTAAGGTCTTAACTGTTACTCTGGCCTAATATCTAAGGTCCTAGACTCGTACTCTGGCCTAATGGTTAAGGTCTTAACTCTTACTCTGGCCCACTGGTTAAGGTCTTAACTCTTACTCTGGCCTAATAGGTAAGGTCTTAGACTCGTACTCTGACCTACTGGTTAAGGTTTTAACTCTTACTCTGGCCTAATAGCTAAGGTCTTAACTCTTACTCTGGTCTAATAGCTAAGGTCTTAACTCTTACTCTGGCCTAATAGCTAAGGTCTTAGACTTGTACTCTGGCGTAATGGTTAAGGTATTAACTCTTACTCTGGCCTACTGGTTAAGGTCTTAACTCTTACTCTGGCCTACTGGTTAAGGTCTTAACTCTTACTATGGCCTAATAGCTAAGGTCTTAACTGTTACTCTGGCCTAATATCTAAGGTCCTAGACTCGTACTCTGGCCTAATGGTTAAGGTCTTAACTCTTACTCTGGCCCACTGGTTAAGGTCTTAACTCTTACTCTGGCCTAATAGGTAAGGTCTTAGACTCGTACTCTGACCTACTGGTTAAGGTTTTAACTCTTACTCTGGCCTAATAGCTAAGGTCTTAGACTCATTCTCTGGCCTAATGGTTAAGGTCTTAACTCTTACTCTGGCCTAATAGCTAAGGTCTTAACTCTTACTCTGGCCTAATAGCTAAGGTCTTAGACTCGTACTATGGCGTACAGGTTAAGGTCTTAAATCTTACTCTGGCCTACTGGTTAAGGTCTTAACTCTTACTCTGGCCTAATAGCTAAGGTCTTAGACTCGTACTCTGGCCTACTGGTTAAGGTCTTAACTCTTACTCTGGCCTAATAGCTAAGGTCTTCACTCTTACTCTAGCCTAATAGCTAAGGTCTTAGACTCGTACTCTGGCCTAATGGGTAAGGTCTTAACTCTTACTCTGGCCTACTGGTTAAGGTCTTAACTCTTACTCTGGCCTAATAGCTAAGGTCTTAGACTCGTACTCTGGCCTCCTGGTTAAAGTCTTAACTCTTACTCTGGCCTACTGGTTAAGGTCTTAACTCTTACTCTGGCCTAATAGCTAAAGTCTTAGACTCGTACTCTGGCCTAATGGTTAAGGTCTGAACTCTTTCTCTGGCCTAATAGCTAATGTCTTAGACTCGTACTATGGCCTACAGGTTAAGGTCTTAACTTTTACTCTGGCCTACTGGTTAAGGTCTTAACTCTTACTCTGGCATAATAGCTAAGGTCTTAACTCTTACTCTGGCCTAATATCTAAGGTCTTAGACTCGTACTCTGGCCTAATGGTTAAGGTCTTAACTCTTACTCTGGCCTAATAGCTAAGGTCTTAGACTCGTACTCTGGCCTAATGGTTAAGGTCATAACTCTTACTCTGGCCGAATAGCTAAGGTCTTAGACTCGTACTCTGGCCTACTGGTTAAGGTCTTAGCTCTTACTCTGGCCTACTGGTTAAGGTCTTAACTCTTACTATGGCCTAATAGCTAAGGTCTTAACTCTTACTCTGGCCTAATATCTAAGGTCTTAGACTCGTACTCTGGCCTAATGGTTAAGGTCTTAACTCTTACTCTGGCCTAATAGCTAAGGTCTTAGACTCGTACTCTGGCCTAATGGTTAAGGTCTTAACTCTTACTCTGGCCTAATAGCTAAGGTCTTAACTCTTACTCTGGCCTAATAGCTAAGGTCTTAGACTCGTACTCTGGCCTCCTGGTTAAGGTCTTAACTCTTACTCTGTCCTACTGGTTAAGGTCTTAACTCTTACTCTGGCCTAATAGCTAAAGTCATAGACTCGTACTCTGGCCTAATGGTTAAGGTCTGAACTCTTACTCTGGCCTAATAGCTAATGTCTTAGACTCGTACTATGGCCTACAGGTTAAGGTCTTAACTCTTACTCTGGCCTAATAGCTAAGGTCTTAGACTTGTACTCTGGCCTAATGGTTAAGGTCTTAACTCTTACTCTGGCCTAATAGCTAAGGTCTTAACTCTTACTCTGGTCTAATAGCTAAGGTCTTAACTCTTACTCTGGCCTAATAGCTAAGGTCTTAGACTTGTACTCTGGCGTAATGGTTAAGGTATTAACTCTTACTCTGGCCTACTGGTTAAGGTCTTAACTCTTACTCTGGCCTACTGGTTAAGGTCTTAACTCTTACTATGGCCTAATAGCTAAGGTCTTAACTGTTACTCTGGCCTAATATCTAAGGTCCTAGACTCGTACTCTGGCCTAATGGTTAAGGTCTTAACTCTTACTCTGGCCCACTGGTTAAGGTCTTAACTCTTACTCTGGCCTAATAGGTAAGGTCTTAGACTCGTACTCTGACCTACTGGTTAAGGTTTTAACTCTTACTCTGGCCTAATAGCTAAGGTCTTAGACTCATTCTCTGGCCTAATGGTTAAGGTCTTAACTCTTACTCTGGCCTAATAGCTAAGGTCTTAACTCTTACTCTGGCCTAATAGCTAAGGTCTTAGACTCGTACTATGGCGTACAGGTTAAGGTCTTAAATCTTACTCTGGCCTACTGGTTAAGGTCTTAACTCTTACTCTGGCCTAATAGCTAAGGTCTTAGACTCGTACTCTGGCCTACTGGTTAAGGTCTTAACTCTTACTCTGGCCTAATAGCTAAGGTCTTCACTCTTACTCTAGCCTAATAGCTAAGGTCTTAGACTCGTACTCTGGCCTAATGGGTAAGGTCTTAACTCTTACTCTGGCCTACTGGTTAAGGTCTTAACTCTTACTCTGGCCTAATAGCTAAGGTCTTAGACTCGTACTCTGGCCTCCTGGTTAAGGTCTTAACTCTTACTCTGGCCTACTGGTTAAGGTCTTAACTCTTACTCTGGCCTAATAGCTAAAGTCTTAGACTCGTACTCTGGCCTAATGGTTAAGGTCTGAACTCTTTCTCTGGCCTAATAGCTAATGTCTTAGACTCGTACTATGGCCTACAGGTTAAGGTCTTAACTCTTACTCTGGCCTAATAGCTAATGTCTTAACACTTACTCTGGCCTAATAGCTAAGGTCTTAGACTCGTACTCTGGCCTCCTGGTTAAGGTCTTAACTTTTACTCTGGCCTACTGGTTAAGGTCTTAACTCTTACTCTGGCATAATAGCTAAGGTCTTAACTCTTACTCTGGCCTAATATCTAAGGTCTTAGACTCGTACTCTGGCCTAATGGTTAAGGTCTTAACTCTTACTCTGGCCTAATAGCTAAGGTCTTAGACTCGTACTCTGGCCTAATGGTTAAGGTCATAACTCTTACTCTGGCCGAATAGCTAAGGTCTTAGACTCGTACTCTGGCCTACTGGTTAAGGTCTTAGCTCTTACTCTGGCCTACTGGTTAAGGTCTTAACTCTTACTATGGCCTAATAGCTAAGGTCTTAACTCTTACTCTGGCCTAATATCTAAGGTCTTAGACTCGTACTCTGGCCTAATGGTTAAGGTCTTAACTCTTACTCTGGCCTAATAGCTAAGGTCTTAGACTCGTACTCTGGCCTAATGGTTAAGGTCTTAACTCTTACTCTGGCCTAATAGCTAAGGTCTTAACTCTTACTCTGGCCTAATAGCTAAGGTCTTAGACTCGTACTCTGGCCTCCTGGTTAAGGTCTTAACTCTTACTCTGTCCTACTGGTTAAGGTCTTAACTCTTACTCTGGCCTAATAGCTAAAGTCATAGACTCGTACTCTGGCCTAATGGTTAAGGTCTGAACTCTTACTCTGGCCTAATAGCTAATGTCTTAGACTCGTACTATGGCCTACAGGTTAAGGTCTTAACTCTTACTCTGGCCTAATAGCTAAGGTCTTAACTCTTACTCTGGCCTAATAGCTAAGGTCTTAGACTCGTACTCTGGCCTAATGGTTAAGGTCCTAACTCTTACTCTGGCCTACTGGTTAAGGTCTTAACTCTTACTCTGGCCTAATAGCTAAGGTCTTAGACTCGTACTCTGGCCTAATGGTTAAGGTCTTAACTCTTACTCTGGCCTAATAGCTAAGGTCTTAGACTCGTACTCTGGCCTACTGGTTAAGGTCTTAACTCTTACTCTGGAATAATAGCTAAGGTTTTAGAATCGTACTCTGGCCTAATGGTTAAGGTCTTAACTCTTACTCTGGCCTACTGGTTAAGGTCTTAACTCTTACTCTGGCCTAATAGCTAAGGTCTTAACTCTTACTCTGGTCTAATAGCTAAGGTCTTAACTCTTACTCTGGCCTAATAGCTAAGGTCTTAGACTTGTACTCTGGCGTAATGGTTAAGGTATTAACTCTTACTCTGGCCTACTGGTTAAGGTCTTAACTCTTACTCTGGCCTACTGGTTAAGGTCTTAACTCTTACTATGGCCTAATAGCTAAGGTCTTAACTCTTACTCTGGCCTAATATCTAAGGTCCTAGACTCGTACTCTGGCCTAATGGTTAAGGTCTTAACTCTTACTCTGGCCCACTGGTTAAGGTCTTAACTCTTACTCTGGCCTAATAAATAAGGTCTTAGACTCGTACTCTGACCTACTGGTTAAGGTTTTAACTCTTACTCTGGCCTAATAGCTAAGGTCTTAGACTCATTCTCTGGCCTAATGGTTAAGGTCTTAACTCTTACTCTGGACTACTGGTTAAGGTCTTAACTCTTACTCTGGCCTAATAGCTAAGGTCTTAACTCTTACTCTGGCCTAATAGCTAAGGTCTCAGACTCGTACTATGGCGTACAGGTTAAGGTCTTAACTCTTACTCTGGCCTAATATCTAAGGTCTTAGACTTGTACTCTGGCCTAATGGTTAAGGTCTTAACTCTTACTCTGGCCCACTGGTTAAGGTCTTAACTCTTACTCTGGCCTAATAGGTAAGGTCTTAGACTCGTACTCTGACCTACTGGTTAAGGTTTTAACTCTTACTGTGGCCTAATAGCTAAGGTCTTAGACTCATTCTCTGGCCTAATGGTTAAGGTCTTAACTCTTACTCTGGCCTAATAGCTAAGGTCTTAACTCTTACTCTGGCCTAATAGCTAAGGTCTTAGACTCGTACTATGGCGTACAGGTTAAGGTCTTAAATCTTACTCTGGCCTACTGGTTAAGGTCTTAACTCTTACTCTGGCCTAATAGCTAAGGTCTTAACTCTTACTCTGGCCTAATAGCTAAGGTCTTAGACTCGTAGTATGGCGTACAGGTTAAGGTCTTAAATCTTACTCTGGCCTACTGGTTAAGGTCTTAACTCTTACTCTGACCTAATAGCTAAGGTCTTAGACACGTACTCTGGCCTACTGGTTAAGGTCCTAACTCTTACTCTGGCCTAATAGCTAAGGTCTTCACTCTTACTCTAGCCTAATAGCTAAGGTCTTAGACTCGTACTCTGGCCTAATGAGTAAGGTCTTAACTCTTACTCTGGCCTACTGGTTAAGGTCTTAACTCTTACTCTGGCCTAATAGCTAAGGTCTTAACTCTTACTCTCGAATAATAGCTAAGGTCTTAGACTCGTACTTTGGCCTAATGGTTAAGGTCTTAACTCTTACTCTGGCCTAATAGCTAAGGTCTTAACTCTTACTCTGGCCTTATAGCTAAGGTCTTAGACTCGTACTATGGCCTACAGGTTAAGGTCTTAACTCTTACTCTGGCCTACTGGTTAAGGTCTTAACTCTTACTCTGGCCTAATAGCTAAGGTCTTAACTCTTACTCTGGTCTAATAGCTAAGGTCTTAACTCTTACTCTGGCCTAATAGCTAAGGTCTCAGACTCGTACTCTGGCGTAATGGTTAAGGTATTAACTCTTACTCTGGCCGACTGGTTAAGGTCTTAACTCTTACTCTGGCCTACTGGTTAAGGTCTTAACTCTTACTATGGCCTAATAGCTAAGGTCTTAACTCTTACTCTGGCCTAATATCTAAGGTCTTAGACTCGTACTCTGGCCTAATGGTTAAGGTCTTAACTCTTACTCTGGCCCACTGGTTAAGGTCTTAACTCTTACTCTGGCCTAATAGGTAAGGTCTTAGACTCGTACTCTGACCTACTGGTTAAGGTCTTAACTCTTACTCTGGCCTAATAGCTAAGGTCTTAACTCTTACTCTGGTCTAATAGCTAAGGTCTTAACTCTTACTCTGGCCTAATAGCTAAGGTCTCAGACTCGTACTCTGGCGTAATGGTTAAGGTATTAACTCTTACTCTGGCCGACTGGTTAAGGTCTTAACTCTTACTCTGGCCTACTGGTTAAGGTCTTAACTCTTACTATGGCCTAATAGCTAAGGTCTTAACTCTTACTCTGGCCTAATATCTAAGGTCTTAGACTCGTACTCTGGCCTAATGGTTAAGGTCTTAACTCTTACTCTGGCCCACTGGTTAAGGTCTTAACTCTTACTCTGGCCTAATAGGTAAGGTCTTAGACTCATACTCTGGCCTAATGGTTAAGGTCTTAACTCTTACTCTGGCCTACTGGTTAAGGTCTTAACTCTTACTCTGGCCTAATAGCTAAGGTCTTAACTCTTACTCTGGCCTAATAGCTAAGGTCTTAACTCTTACTCTGGTCTAATAGCTAAGGTCTTAACTCTTACTCTGGCCTAATAGCTAAGGTCTTAGACTCGTACTCTGGTGTAATGGTTAAGGTATTAACTCTTACTCTGGCCTACTGGTTAAGGTCTTAACTCTTACTCTGGCCTAATAGCTAAAGTCTTAACTCTTACTCTGGCCTAATAGCTAAGGTCTTAGACTCGTACTCTGGCCTAATGGTTAAGGTCTTAACTCTTACTCTGGCCTACTGGTTAAGGTCTTAACTCTTACTCTGGCCTAATAGCTAAGGTCTTAACTCTTACTCTGGCCTAATAGCTAAGGTCTTAGACTCGTACTCTAGCCTAATGGTTAAGGTCATAACTCTTACTCTGGCCGAATAGCTAAGGTCTTAGACTCGTTCTCTGGCCTACTGGTTAAGGTCTTAGCTCTTACTCTGGCCTACTGGTTAAGGTCTTAACTCTTACTATGGCCTAATAGCTAAGGTCTTAACTCTTACTCTGGCCTAATATCTAAGGTCTTAGACTCGTACTCTGGCCTAATGGTTAAGGTCTTAACTCTTACTCTGGCCTAATAGCTAAGGTCTTAGACTCGTACACTGGCCTAATGGTTAAGGTCTTAACTCTTACTCTGGCCTAATAGCTAAGGTCTTAACTCTTACTCTGGCCTAATAGCTAAGGTCTTAGACTCGTACTCTGGCCTCCTGGTTAAGGTCTTAACTCTTACTCTGTCCTACTGGTTAAGGTCTTAACTCTTACTCTGGCCTAATAGCTAAAGTCATAGACTCGTACTCTGGCCTAATGGTTAAGGTCTGAACTCTTACTCTGGCCTAATAGCTAATGTCTTAGACTCGTACTATGGCCTACAGGTTAAGGTCTTAACTCTTACTCTGGCCTAATAGCTAAGGTCTTAACTCTTACTCTGGCCTAATAGCTAAGGTCTTAGACTCGTACTCTGGCCTAATGGTTAAGGTCCTAATTCTTACTCTGGCCTACTGGTTAAGGTCTTAACTCTTACTCTGGCCTAATAGCTAAGGTCTTAGACTCGTACTCTGGCCTAATGGTTAAGGTCTTAACTCTTACTCTGGCCTAATAGCTAAGGTCTTAGACTCGTACTCTGGCCTACTGGTTAAGGTCTTAACTCTTACTCTGGAATAATAGCTAAGGTTTTAGAATCGTACTCTGGCCTAATGGTTAAGGTCTTAACTCTTACTCTGGCCTACTGGTTAAGGTCTTAACTCTTACTATGGCCTAATAGCTAAGGTCTTAACTGTTACTCTGGCCTAATATCTAAGGTCCTAGACTCGTACTCTGGCCTAATGGTTAAGGTCTTAACTCTTACTCTGGCCCACTGGTTAAGGTCTTAACTCTTACTCTGGCCTAATAGGTAAGGTCTTAGACTCGTACTCTGACCTACTGGTTAAGGTTTTAACTCTTACTCTGGCCTAATAGCTAAGGTCTTAGACTCATTCTCTGGCCTAATGGTTAAGGTCTTAACTCTTACTCTGGCCTAATAGCTAAGGTCTTAACTCTTACTCTGGCCTAATAGCTAAGGTCTTAGACTCGTACTATGGCGTACAGGTTAAGGTCTTAAATCATACTCTGGCCTACTGGTTAAGGTCTTAACTCTTACTCTGGCCTAATAGCTAAGGTCTTAGACTCGTACTCTGGCCTACTGGTTAAGGTCTTAACTCTTACTCTGGCCTAATAGCTAAGGTCTTCACTCTTACTCTAGCCTAATAGCTAAGGTCTTAGACTCGTACTCTGGCCTAATGGGTAAGGTCTTAACTCTTACTCTGGCCTACTGGTTAAGGTCTTAACTCTTACTCTGGCCTAATAGCTAAGGTCTTAGACTCGTACTCTGGCCTCCTGGTTAAGGTCTTAACTCTTACTCTGGCCTACTGGTTAAGGTCTTAACTCTTACTCTGGCCTAATAGCTAAAGTCTTAGACTCGTACTCTGGCCTAATGGTTAAGGTCTGAACTCTTTCTCTGGCCTAATAGCTAATGTCTTAGACTCGTACTATGGCCTACAGGTTAAGGTCTTAACTCTTACTCTGGCCTAATAGCTAAGGTCTTAACACTTACTCTGGCCTAATAGCTAAGGTCTTAGACTCGTACTCTGGCCTCCTGGTTAAGGTCTTAACTTTTACTCTGGCCTACTGGTTAAGGTTTTAACTCTTACTCTGGCATAATAGCTAAGGTCTTAACTCTTACTCTGGCCTAATATCTAAGGTCTTAGACTCGTACTCTGGCCTAATGGTTAAGGTCTTAACTCTTACTCTGGCCTAATAGCTAAGGTCTTAGACTCGTACTCTGGCCTAATGGTTAAGGTCATAACTCTTACTCTGGCCGAATAGCTAAGGTCTTAGACTCGTACTCTGGCCTACTGGTTAAGGTCTTAGCTCTTACTCTGGCCTACTGGTTAAGGTCTTAACTCTTACTATGGCCTAATAGCTAAGGTCTTAACTCTTACTCTGGCCTAATATCTAAGGTCTTAGACTCGTACTCTGGCCTAATGGTTAAGGTCTTAACTCTTACTCTGGCCTAATAGCTAAGGTCTTAGACTCGTACTCTGGCCTAATGGTTAAGGTCTTAACTCTTACTCTGGCCTAATAGCTAAGGTCTTAACTCTTACTCTGGCCTAATAGCTAAGGTCTTAGACTCGTACTCTGGCCTCCTGGTTAAGGTCTTAACTCTTACTCTGTCCTACTGGTTAAGGTCTTAACTCTTACTCTGGCCTAATAGCTAAAGTCATAGACTCGTACTCTGGCCTAATGGTTAAGGTCTGAACTCTTACTCTGGCCTAATAGCTAATGTCTTAGACTCGTACTATGGCCTACAGGTTAAGGTCTTAACTCTTATTCTGGCCTAATAGCTAAGGTCTTAACTCTTACTCTGGCCTAATAGCTAAGGTCTTAGACTCGTACTCTGGCCTAATGGTTAAGGTCCTAACTCTTACTCTGGCCTACTGGTTAAGGTCTTAACTCTTACTCTGGCCTAATAGCTAAGGTCTTAGACTCGTACTCTGGCCTAATGGTTAAGGTCTTAACTCTTACTCTGGCCTAATAGCTAAGGTCTTAGACTCGTACTCTGGCCTACTGGTTAAGGTCTTAACTCTTACTCTGGAATAATAGCTAAGGTTTTAGAATCGTACTCTGGCCTAATGGTTAAGGTCTTAACTCTTACTCTGGCCTACTGGTTAAGGTCTTAACTCTTACTCTGGCCTAATAGCTAAGGTCTTAACTCTTACTCTGGTCTAATAGCTAAGGTCTTAACTCTTACTCTGGCCTAATAGCTAAGGTCTTAGACTTGTACTCTGGCGTAATGGTTAAGGTATTAACTCTTACTCTGGCCTACTGGTTAAGGTCTTAACTCTTACTCTGGCCTACTGGTTAAGGTCTTAACTCTTACTATGGCCTAATAGCTAAGGTCTTAACTCTTACTCTGGCCTAATATCTAAGGTCCTAGACTCGTACTCTGGCCTAATGGTTAAGGTCTTAACTCTTACTCTGGCCCACTGGTTAAGGTCTTAACTCTTACTCTGGCCTAATAAATAAGGTCTTAGACTCGTACTCTGACCTACTGGTTAAGGTTTTAACTCTTACTCTGGCCTAATAGCTAAGGTCTTAGACTCATTCTCTGGCCTAATGGTTAAGGTCTTAACTCTTACTCTGGCCTACTGGTTAAGGTCTTAACTCTTACTCTGGCCTAATAGCTAAGGTCTTAACTCTTACTCTGGCCTAATAGCTAAGGTCTCAGACTCGTACTATGGCGTACAGGTTAAGGTCTTAAATCTTACTCTGGCCTACTGGTTAAGGTCTTAACTCTTACTCTGGCCTAATAGCTAAGGTCTTAGACTCATACTCTGGCCTACTGGTTAAGGTCTTAACTCTTACTCTGGCCTAATAGCTAAGGTCTTCACTCTTACTCTAGCCTAATAGCTAAGGTCTTAGACTCGTACTCTGGCCTAATGGGTAATGTCTTAACTCTTACTCTGGCCTACTGGTTAAGGTCTTAACTCTTACTCTGGCCTAATAGCTAAGGTCTTAACTCTTACTCTGGCCTAATAGCTAAGGTCTTAGACTCATACTCTGGCCTAATGGTTAAGGTCTTAACTCTTACTCTGGCCTACTGGTTAAGGTCTTAACTCTTACTCAGGCCTACTGGTTAAGGTCTTAAGTCTTACTCTGGCCTAATAGCTAAGGTCTTAACTCTTACTCTGGCCTAAAAGCTAAGGTCTTAACTCTTACTCTGGCCTAATAGCTATGGTCTTAGACTCGTACTCTGACCTAATGGTTAAGGTCTTAACTCTTACTCTGGCCTAATAGCTAAGGTCTTAACTCTTACTCTGGCCTAATAGCTAAGGTCTTAGACTCGTACTCTGGCCTAATGGTTAAGGTCTTAACTCTTACTCTGGCCTAATAGCTAAGGTCTTAGACTCAGCCTCTGGCCTACTGGTTAAGGTCTTAACTCTTACTCTGGCCTAATACCTAAGGTCTTAAATCTTACACTGGCCTACTGGTTAAGGTCTTAACTCTTACTCTGGCCTAATAGCTAAGGTCTTAACTCTTACTCTGGTCTAATAGCTAAGGTCTTAACTCTTACTCTGGCCTAATAGCTAAGGTCTTAGACTCGTACTCTGGCGTAATGGTTAAGGTATTAACTCTTACTCTGGCCTACTGGTTAAGGTCTTAGTTCTTACTCTGGCCTACTGGTTAAGGTCTTAACTCTTACTATGGCCTAATATCTAAGGTCTTAACTCTTACTCTGGCCTAATATCTAAGGTCTTAGACTCGTACTCTGGCCTAATGGTTAAGGTCTTAACTCTTACTCTGGTACACTGGTTAAGGTCTTAACTCTTACTCTGGCCTAATAGGTAAGGTCTTAGACTCGTACTCTGACCTACTGGTTAAGGTTTTAACTCTTACTCTGGCCTAATAGCTAAGGTCTTAGACTCATACTCTGGCCTAATGGTTAAGGTCTTAACTCTTACTCTGACCTACTGGTTAAGGTCTTAACTCTTACTCTGGCCTAATAGCTAAGGTCTTAACTCTTACTCTGGCCTAATAGCTAAGGTCTTAGACTCGTACTATGGTGTACAGGTTAAGGTCTTAAATCTTACTCTGGCCTACTGGTTAAGGTCTTAACTCTTACTCTGGCCTAATAGCTAAGGTCTTAGACTCGTACTCTGGCCTAATGGTTAAGGTCATAACTCTTACTCTGGCCGAATAGCTAAGGTCTTAGACTCGTACTCTGGCCTACTGGTTAGGGTCTTAGCTCTTACTCTTGCCTACTGGTTAAGGTCTTAACTCTTACTATGGCCTAATAGCTAAGGTCTTAACTCTTACTCTGGCCTAATATCTAAGGTCTTAGACTCGTACTCTGGCCTAATGGTTAAGGTCTTAACTCTTACTCTGGCCTAATAGCTAAGGTCTTAGACTCGTACTCTGGCCTAAGGGTTAAGGTCTTAACTCTTACTCTGGCCTAATAGCTAAGGTCTTAACTCTTACTCTGGCCTAATAGCTAAGGTCTTAGACTCGTACTCTGGCCTCCTGGTTAAGGTCTTAACTCTTACTCTGTCCTACTGGTTAAGGTCTTAACTCTTACTCTGGCCTAATAGCTAAAGTCTTAGACTCGTACTCTGGCCTAATAGCTAAGGTCTTAGACTCGTACTATGGCCTACAGGTTAAGGTCTTAACTCTTACTCTGGCCTAATAGCTAAGGTCTTAACTCTTACTCTGGCCTAATAGCTAAGGTCTTAGACACGTACTCTGGCCTAATGGTTAAGGTCCTAACTCTTACTCTGGCCTACTGGTTAAGGTCTTAACTCTTACTCTGGCCTAATAGCTAAGGTCTTAGACTCGTACTCTGGCCTAATGGTTAAGGTCTTAACTCTTACTCTTGCCTAATAGCTAAGGTCTTAGACTCAGCCTCTGGCCTACTTGTTAAGGTCTTAACTCTTACTCTGGCCTAATATCTAAGGTCTTAAACTCGTACTCTTGCCTAATGGTTAAGGTCTTAACTCTTACTCTGGCCTAATAGCTAAGGTCTTAGACTCGTACTCTGGCCTAATGGTTAAGGTCTCAACTCTTACTCTGGCCTAATAGCTAATGTCTTAGACTCGTACCATGGCCTACAGGTTAAGGTCTTAACTCTTACTCTGGCCTAATAGCTAAGGTCTTAGACTCGTACTCTGGCCTAATGGTTAAGGTCTCAACTCTTACTCTGGCCTAATAGCTAATGTCTTAGACTCGTACCATGGCCTACTGGTTAAGGTCTTAACTCTTACTCTGGCCTAATAGCTAAGGTCTTAACTCTTACTCTGGCCTAAAAGCTAAGGTGTTAACTCTTACTCTGGCCTAATAGCTAAGGTCTTAGACTCATACTCTGGCCTAATGGTTAAGGTCTTAACTCTTACTCTGGCCTACTGGTTAAGGTCTTAACTCTTACTCTGGTCTAATAGCTAAGGTCTTAACTCTTACTCTCGAATAATAGCTAAGGTCTTAGACTCGTACTTTGGCCTAATGGTTAAGGTCTTAACTCTTACTCTGGCCTAATAGCTAAGGTCTTAACTCTTACTCTGGCCTTATAGATAAGGTATTAGACTCGTACTATGGCCTACAGGTTAAGGTCTTAACTCTTACTCTGGCCTAATAGCTAAGGCCTTAACTCTTACTCTGGTCTAATAGCTAAGGTCTTAACTCTTACTCTGGCCTAATAGCTAAGGTCTCAGACTCGTACTCTGGCGTAATGGTTAAGGTATTAACTCTTACTCTGGCCTACTGGTTAAGGTCTTAACTCTTACTCTGGCCTACTGGTTAAGGTCTTAACTCTTACTATGGCCTAATAGCTAAGGTCTTAACTCTTACTCTGGCCTAATATCTAAGGTCTTAGACTCGTACTCTGGCCTAATGGTTAAGGTCTTAACTCTTACTCTGGCCCACTGGTTAAGGTCTTAACTCTTACTCTGGCCAAATAGGTAAGGTCTTAGACTCGTACTCTGACCTACTGGTTAAGGTTTTAACTCTTACTCTGGCCTAATAGCTAAGGTCTTAGACTCATACTCTGGCCTAATGGTTAAGGTCCTAACTCTTACTCTGGCCTACTGGTTAAGGTTTTAACTCTTACTCTGGCCTAATAGCTAAGGTCTTAGACTCATACTCTGGCCTAATAGCTAAGGTCTTAACTCTTACTCTGGCCTAATAGCTAAGGTCTTAGACTCGTACTCTGGCATAATGGTTAAGGTCTTAGACTCGTACTCTGGCCTCCTGGTTAAGGTCTTAACTCTTACTCTGTCCTACTGGTTAAGGTCTTAACTCTTACTCTGGCCTAATAGCTAAAGTCATAGACTCGTACTCTGGCCTAATGGTTAAGGTCTGAACTCTTACTCTGGCCTAATAGCTAATGTCTTAGACTCGTACTATGGCCTACAGGTTAAGGTCTTAACTCTTACTCTGGCCTAATAGCTAAGGTCTTAACTCTTACTCTGGCCTAATAGCTAAGGTCTTAGACTCGTACTCTGGCCTAATGGTTAAGGTCCTAATTCTTACTCTGGCCTACTGGTTAAGGTCTTAACTCTTACTCTGGCCTAATAGCTAAGGTCTTAGACTCGTACTCTGGCCTAATGGTTAAGGTCTTAACTCTTACTCTGGCCTAATAGCTAAGGTCTTAGACTCGTACTCTGGCCTACTGGTTAAGGTCTTAACTCTTACTCTGGAATAATAGCTAAGGTTTTAGAATCGTACTCTGGCCTAATGGTTAAGGTCTTAACTCTTACTCTGGCCTACTGGTTAAGGTCTTAACTCTTACTCTGGCCTAATAGCTAAGGTCTTAACTCTTACTCTGGTCTAATAGCTAAGGTCTTAACTCTTACTCTGGCCTAATAGCTAAGGTCTTAGACTTGTACTCTGGCGTAATGGTTAAGGTATTAACTCTTACTCTGGCCTACTGGTTAAGGTCTTAACTCTTACTCTGGCCTACTGGTTAAGGTCTTAACTCTTACTATGGCCTAATAGCTAAGGTCTTAACTGTTACTCTGGCCTAATATCTAAGGTCCTAGACTCGTACTCTGGCCTAATGGTTAAGGTCTTAACTCTTACTCTGGCCCACTGGTTAAGGTCTTAACTCTTACTCTGGCCTAATAGGTAAGGTCTTAGACTCGTACTCTGACCTACTGGTTAAGGTTTTAACTCTTACTCTGGCCTAATAGCTAAGGTCTTAACTCTTACTCTGGTCTAATAGCTAAGGTCTTAACTCTTACTCTGGCCTAATAGCTAAGGTCTTAGACTTGTACTCTGGCGTAATGGTTAAGGTATTAACTCTTACTCTGTCTTAACTCTTACTCTGGCCTACTGGTTAAGGTCTTAACTCTTACTATGGCCTAATAGCTAAGGTCTTAACTGTTACTCTGGCCTAATATCTAAGGTCCTAGACTCGTACTCTGGCCTAATGGTTAAGGTCTTAACTCTTACTCTGGCCCACTGGTTAAGGTCTTAACTCTTACTCTGGCCTAATAGGTAAGGTCTTAGACTCGTACTCTGACCTACTGGTTAAGGTTTTAACTCTTACTCTGGCCTAATAGCTAAGGTCTTAGACTCATTCTCTGGCCTAATGGTTAAGGTCTTAACTCTTACTCTGGCCTAATAGCTAAGGTCTTAACTCTTACTCTGGCCTAATAGCTAAGGTCTTAGACTCGTACTATGGCGTACAGGTTAAGGTCTTAAATCTTACTCTGGCCTACTGGTTAAGGTCTTAACTCTTACTCTGGCCTAATAGCTAAGGTCTTAGACTCGTACTCTGGCCTACTGGTTAAGGTCTTAACTCTTACTCTGGCCTAATAGCTAAGGTCTTCACTCTTACTCTAGCCTAATAGCTAAGGTCTTAGACTCGTACTCTGGCCTAATGGGTAAGGTCTTAACTCTTACTCTGGCCTACTGGTTAAGGTCTTAACTCTTACTCTGGCCTAATAGCTAAGGTCTTAGACTCGTACTCTGGCCTCCTGGTTAAAGTCTTAACTCTTACTCTGGCCTACTGGTTAAGGTCTTAACTCTTACTCTGGCCTAATAGCTAAAGTCTTAGACTTGTACTCTGGCCTAATGGTTAAGGTCTGAACTCTTTCTCTGGCCTAATAGCTAATGTCTTAGACTCGTACTATGGCCTACAGGTTAAGGTCTTAACTTTTACTCTGGCCTACTGGTTAAGGTCTTAACTCTTACTCTGGCATAATAGCTAAGGTCTTAACTCTTACTCTGGCCTAATATCTAAGGTCTTAGACTCGTACTCTGGCCTAATGGTTAAGGTCTTAACTCTTACTCTGGCCTAATAGCTAAGGTCTTAGACTCGTACTCTGGCCTAATGGTTAAGGTCATAACTCTTACTCTGGCCGAATAGCTAAGGTCTTAGACTCGTACTCTGGCCTACTGGTTAAGGTCTTAGCTCTTACTCTGGCCTACTGGTTAAGGTCTTAACTCTTACTATGGCCTAATAGCTAAGGTCTTAACTCTTACTCTGGCCTAATATCTAAGGTCTTAGACTCGTACTCTGGCCTAATGGTTAAGGTCTTAACTCTTACTCTGGCCTAATAGCTAAGGTCTTAGACTCGTACTCTGGCCTAATGGTTAAGGTCTTAACTCTTACTCTGGCCTAATAGCTAAGGTCTTAACTCTTACTCTGGCCTAATAGCTAAGGTCTTAGACTCGTACTCTGGCCTCCTGGTTAAGGTCTTAACTCTTACTCTGTCCTACTGGTTAAGGTCTTAACTCTTACTCTGGCCTAATAGCTAAAGTCATAGACTCGTACTCTGGCCTAATGGTTAAGGTCTGAACTCTTACTCTGGCCTAATAGCTAATGTCTTAGACTCGTACTATGGCCTACAGGTTAAGGTCTTAACTCTTACTCTGGCCTAATAGCTAAGGTCTTAGACTTGTACTCTGGCCTAATGGTTAAGGTCTTAACTCTTACTCTGGCCTAATAGCTAAGGTCTTAACTCTTACTCTGGTCTAATAGCTAAGGTCTTAACTCTTACTCTGGCCTAATAGCTAAGGTCTTAGACTTGTACTCTGGCGTAATGGTTAAGGTATTAACTCTTACTCTGGCCTACTGGTTAAGGTCTTAACTCTTACTCTGGCCTACTGGTTAAGGTCTTAACTCTTACTATGGCCTAATAGCTAAGGTCTTAACTGTTACTCTGGCCTAATATCTAAGGTCCTAGACTCGTACTCTGGCCTAATGGTTAAGGTCTTAACTCTTACTCTGGCCCACTGGTTAAGGTCTTAACTCTTACTCTGGCCTAATAGGTAAGGTCTTAGACTCGTACTCTGACCTACTGGTTAAGGTTTTAACTCTTACTCTGGCCTAATAGCTAAGGTCTTAGACTCATTCTCTGGCCTAATGGTTAAGGTCTTAACTCTTACTCTGGCCTAATAGCTAAGGTCTTAACTCTTACTCTGGCCTAATAGCTAAGGTCTTAGACTCGTACTATGGCGTACAGGTTAAGGTCTTAAATCTTACTCTGGCCTACTGGTTAAGGTCTTAACTCTTACTCTGGCCTAATAGCTAAGGTCTTAGACTCGTACTCTGGCCTACTGGTTAAGGTCTTAACTCTTACTCTGGCCTAATAGCTAAGGTCTTCACTCTTACTCTAGCCTAATAGCTAAGGTCTTAGACTCGTACTCTGGCCTAATGGGTAAGGTCTTAACTCTTACTCTGGCCTACTGGTTAAGGTCTTAACTCTTACTCTGGCCTAATAGCTAAGGTCTTAGACTCGTACTCTGGCCTCCTGGTTAAGGTCTTAACTCTTACTCTGGCCTACTGGTTAAGGTCTTAACTCTTACTCTGGCCTAATAGCTAAAGTCTTAGACTCGTACTCTGGCCTAATGGTTAAGGTCTGAACTCTTTCTCTGGCCTAATAGCTAATGTCTTAGACTCGTACTATGGCCTACAGGTTAAGGTCTTAACTCTTACTCTGGCCTAATAGCTAAGGTCTTAACACTTACTCTGGCCTAATAGCTAAGGTCTTAGACTCGTACTCTGGCCTCCTGGTTAAGGTCTTAACTTTTACTCTGGCCTACTGGTTAAGGTCTTAACTCTTACTCTGGCATAATAGCTAAGGTCTTAACTCTTACTCTGGCCTAATATCTAAGGTCTTAGACTCGTACTCTGGCCTAATGGTTAAGGTCTTAACTCTTACTCTGGCCTAATAGCTAAGGTCTTAGACTCGTACTCTGGCCTAATGGTTAAGGTCATAACTCTTACTCTGGCCGAATAGCTAAGGTCTTAGACTCGTACTCTGGCCTACTGGTTAAGGTCTTAGCTCTTACTCTTGCCTACTGGTTAAGGTCTTAACTCTTACTATGGCCTAATAGCTAAGGTCTTAACTCTTACTCTGGCCTAATATCTAAGGTCTTAGACTCGTACTCTGGCCTAATGGTTAAGGTCTTAACTCTTACTCTGGCCTAATAGCTAAGGTCTTAGACTCGTACTCTGGCCTAATGGTTAAGGTCTTAACTCTTACTCTGGCCTAATAGCTAAGGTCTTAACTCTTACTCTGGCCTAATAGCTAAGGTCTTAGACTCGTACTCTGGCCTCCTGGTTAAGGTCTTAACTCTTACTCTGTCCTACTGGTTAAGGTCTTAACTCTTACTCTGGCCTAATAGCTAAAGTCATAGACTCGTACTCTGGCCTAATGGTTAAGGTCTGAACTCTTACTCTGGCCTAATAGCTAATGTCTTAGACTCGTACTATGGCCTACAGGTTAAGGTCTTAACTCTTACTCTGGCCTAATAGCTAAGGTCTTAACTCTTACTCTGGCCTAATAGCTAAGGTCTTAGACTCGTACTCTGGCCTAATGGTTAAGGTCCTAACTCTTACTCTGGCCTACTGGTTAAGGTCTTAACTCTTACTCTGGCCTAATAGCTAAGGTCTTAGACTCGTACTCTGGCCTAATGGTTAAGGTCTTAACTCTTACTCTGGCCTAATAGCTAAGGTCTTAGACTCGTACTCTGGCCTACTGGTTAAGGTCTTAACTCTTACTCTGGAATAATAGCTAAGGTTTTAGAATCGTACTCTGGCCTAATGGTTAAGGTCTTAACTCTTACTCTGGCCTACTGGTTAAGGTCTTAACTCTTACTCTGGCCTAATAGCTAAGGTCTTAACTCTTACTCTGGTCTAATAGCTAAGGTCTTAACTCTTACTCTGGCCTAATAGCTAAGGTCTTAGACTTGTACTCTGGCGTAATGGTTAAGGTATTAACTCTTACTCTGGCCTACTGGTTAAGGTCTTAACTCTTACTCTGGCCTACTGGTTAAGGTCTTAACTCTTACTATGGCCTAATAGCTAAGGTCTTAACTCTTACTCTGGCCTAATATCTAAGGTCCTAGACTCGTACTCTGGCCTAATGGTTAAGGTCTTAACTCTTACTCTGGCCCACTGGTTAAGGTCTTAACTCTTACTCTGGCCTAATAAATAAGGTCTTAGACTCGTACTCTGACCTACTGGTTAAGGTTTTAACTCTTACTCTGGCCTAATAGCTAAGGTCTTAGACTCATTCTCTGGCCTAATGGTTAAGGTCTTAACTCTTACTCTGGCCTACTGGTTAAGGTCTTAACTCTTACTCTGGCCTAATAGCTAAGGTCTTAACTCTTACTCTGGCCTAATAGCTAAGGTCTCAGACTCGTACTATGGCGTACAGGTTAAGGTCTTAACTCTTACTCTGGCCTAATATCTAAGGTCTTAGACTTGTACTCTGGCCTAATGGTTAAGGTCTTAACTCTTACTCTGGCCCACTGGTTAAGGTCTTAACTCTTACTCTGGCCTAATAGGTAAGGTCTTAGACTCGTACTCTGACCTACTGGTTAAGGTTTTAACTCTTACTGTGGCCTAATAGCTAAGGTCTTAGACTCATTCTCTGGCCTAATGGTTAAGGTCTTAACTCTTACTCTGGCCTAATAGCTAAGGTCTTAACTCTTACTCTGGCCTAATAGCTAAGGTCTTAGACTCGTACTATGGCGTACAGGTTAAGGTCTTAAATCTTACTCTGGCCTACTGGTTAAGGTCTTAACTCTTACTCTGGCCTAATAGCTAAGGTCTTAACTCTTACTCTGGCCTAATAGCTAAGGTCTTAGACTCGTAGTATGGCGTACAGGTTAAGGTCTTAAATCTTACTCTGGCCTACTGGTTAAGGTCTTAACTCTTACTCTGACCTAATAGCTAAGGTCTTAGACACGTACTCTGGCCTACTGGTTAAGGTCCTAACTCTTACTCTGGCCTAATAGCTAAGGTCTTCACTCTTACTCTAGCCTAATAGCTAAGGTCTTAGACTCGTACTCTGGCCTAATGAGTAAGGTCTTAACTCTTACTCTGGCCTACTGGTTAAGGTCTTAACTCTTACTCTGGCCTAATAGCTAAGGTCTTAACTCTTACTCTCGAATAATAGCTAAGGTCTTAGACTCGTACTTTGGCCTAATGGTTAAGGTCTTAACTCTTACTCTGGCCTAATAGCTAAGGTCTTAACTCTTACTCTGGCCTTATAGCTAAGGTCTTAGACTCGTACTATGGCCTACAGGTTAAGGTCTTAACTCTTACTCTGGCCTACTGGTTAAGGTCTTAACTCTTACTCTGGCCTAATAGCTAAGGTCTTAACTCTTACTCTGGTCTAATAGCTAAGGTCTTAACTCTTACTCTGGCCTAATAGCTAAGGTCTCAGACTCGTACTCTGGCGTAATGGTTAAGGTATTAACTCTTACTCTGGCCGACTGGTTAAGGTCTTAACTCTTACTCTGGCCTACTGGTTAAGGTCTTAACTCTTACTATGGCCTAATAGCTAAGGTCTTAACTCTTACTCTGGCCTAATATCTAAGGTCTTAGACTCGTACTCTGGCCTAATGGTTAAGGTCTTAACTCTTACTCTGGCCCACTGGTTAAGGTCTTAACTCTTACTCTGGCCTAATAGGTAAGGTCTTAGACTCGTACTCTGACCTACTGGTTAAGGTTTTAACTCTTACTCTGGCCTAATAGCTAAGGTCTTAGACTCATACTCTGGCCTAATGGTTAAGGTCTTAACTCTTACTCTGGCCTACTGGTTAAGGTCTTAACTCTTACTCTGGCCTAATAGCTAAGGTCTTAACTCTTACTCTGGCCTAATAGCTAAGGTCTTAACTCTTACTCTGGTCTAATAGCTAAGGTCTTAACTCTTACTCTGGCCTAATAGCTAAGGTCTTAGACTCGTACTCTGGTGTAATGGTTAAGGTATTAACTCTTACTCTGGCCTACTGGTTAAGGTCTTAACTCTTACTCTGGCCTAATAGCTAAAGTCTTAACTCTTACTCTGGCCTAATAGCTAAGGTCTTAGACTCGTACTCTGGCCTAATGGTTAAGGTCTTAACTCTTACTCTGGCCTACTGGTTAAGGTCTTAACTCTTACTCTGGCCTAATAGCTAAGGTCTTAACTCTTACTCTGGCCTAATAGCTAAGGTCTTAGACTCGTACTCTAGCCTAATGGTTAAGGTCATAACTCTTACTCTGGCCGAATAGCTAAGGTCTTAGACTCGTTCTCTGGCCTACTGGTTAAGGTCTTAGCTCTTACTCTGGCCTACTGGTTAAGGTCTTAACTCTTACTATGGCCTAATAGCTAAGGTCTTAACTCTTACTCTGGCCTAATATCTAAGGTCTTAGACTCGTACTCTGGCCTAATGGTTAAGGTCTTAACTCTTACTCTGGCATAATAGCTAAGGTCTTAGACTCGTACACTGGCCTAATGGTTAAGGTCTTAACTCTTACTCTGGCCTAATAGCTAAGGTCTTAACTCTTACTCTGGCCTAATAGCTAAGGTCTTAGACTCGTACTCTGGCCTCCTGGTTAAGGTCTTAACTCTTACTCTGTCCTACTGGTTAAGGTCTTAACTCTTACTCTGGCCTAATAGCTAAAGTCATAGACTCGTACTCTGGCCTAATGGTTAAGGTCTGAACTCTTACTCTGGCCTAATAGCTAATGTCTTAGACTCGTACTATGGCCTACAGGTTAAGGTCTTAACTCTTACTCTGGCCTAATAGCTAAGGTCTTAACTCTTACTCTGGCCTAATAGCTAAGGTCTTAGACTCGTACTCTGGCCTAATGGTTAAGGTCCTAATTCTTACTCTGGCCTACTGGTTAAGGTCTTAACTCTTACTCTGGCCTAATAGCTAAGGTCTTAGACTCGTACTCTGGCCTAATGGTTAAGGTCTTAACTCTTACTCTGGCCTAATAGCTAAGGTCTTAGACTCGTACTCTGGCCTACTGGTTAAGGTCTTAACTCTTACTCTGGAATAATAGCTAAGGTTTTAGAATCGTACTCTGGCCTAATGGTTAAGGTCTTAACTCTTACTCTGGCCTACTGGTTAAGGTCTTAACTCTTACTCTGGCCTAATAGCTAAGGTCTTAACTCTTACTCTGGTCTAATAGCTAAGGTCTTAACTCTTACTCTGGCCTAATAGCTAAGGTCTTAGACTTGTACTCTGGCGTAATGGTTAAGGTATTAACTCTTACTCTGGCCTACTGGTTAAGGTCTTAACTCTTACTCTGGCCTACTGGTTAAGGTCTTAACTCTTACTATGGCCTAATAGCTAAGGTCTTAACTGTTACTCTGGCCTAATATCTAAGGTCCTAGACTCGTACTCTGGCCTAATGGTTAAGGTCTTAACTCTTACTCTGGCCCACTGGTTAAGGTCTTAACTCTTACTCTGGCCTAATAGGTAAGGTCTTAGACTCGTACTCTGACCTACTGGTTAAGGTTTTAACTCTTACTCTGGCCTAATAGCTAAGGTCTTAGACTCATTCTCTGGCCTAATGGTTAAGGTCTTAACTCTTACTCTGGCCTAATAGCTAAGGTCTTAACTCTTACTCTGGCCTAATAGCTAAGGTCTTAGACTCGTACTATGGCGTACAGGTTAAGGTCTTAAATCATACTCTGGCCTACTGGTTAAGGTCTTAACTCTTACTCTGGCCTAATAGCTAAGGTCTTAGACTCGTACTCTGGCCTACTGGTTAAGGTCTTAACTCTTACTCTGGCCTAATAGCTAAGGTCTTCACTCTTACTCTAGCCTAATAGCTAAGGTCTTAGACTCGTACTCTGGCCTAATGGGTAAGGTCTTAACTCTTACTCTGGCCTACTGGTTAAGGTCTTAACTCTTACTCTGGCCTAATAGCTAAGGTCTTAGACTCGTACTCTGGCCTCCTGGTTAAGGTCTTAACTCTTACTCTGGCCTACTGGTTAAGGTCTTAACTCTTACTCTGGCCTAATAGCTAAAGTCTTAGACTCGTACTCTGGCCTAATGGTTAAGGTCTGAACTCTTTCTCTGGCCTAATAGCTAATGTCTTAGACTCGTACTATGGCCTACAGGTTAAGGTCTTAACTCTTACTCTGGCCTAATAGCTAAGGTCTTAACACTTACTCTGGCCTAATAGCTAAGGTCTTAGACTCGTACTCTGGCCTCCTGGTTAAGGTCTTAACTTTTACTCTGGCCTACTGGTTAAGGTTTTAACTCTTACTCTGGCATAATAGCTAAGGTCTTAACTCTTACTCTGGCCTAATATCTAAGGTCTTAGACTCGTACTCTGGCCTAATGGTTAAGGTCTTAACTCTTACTCTGGCCTAATAGCTAAGGTCTTAGACTCGTACTCTGGCCTAATGGTTAAGGTCATAACTCTTACTCTGGCCGAATAGCTAAGGTCTTAGACTCGTACTCTGGCCTACTGGTTAAGGTCTTAGCTCTTACTCTGGCCTACTGGTTAAGGTCTTAACTCTTAATATGGCCTAATAGCTAAGGTCTTAACTCTTACTCTGGCCTAATATCTAAGGTCTTAGACTCGTACTCTGGCCTAATGGTTAAGGTCTTAACTCTTACTCTGGCCTAATAGCTAAGGTCTTAGACTCGTACTCTGGCCTAATGGTTAAGGTCTTAACTCTTACTCTGGCCTAATAGCTAAGGTCTTAACTCTTACTCTGGCCT
Organism: Triturus cristatus; assembly: GCF_964204655.1. Lineage (NCBI taxonomy): Eukaryota > Metazoa > Chordata > Amphibia > Caudata > Salamandridae > Triturus > Triturus cristatus. The sequence continues at coordinate 775,691 of NW_028187290.1, read as the reverse complement.
AATAGCTAAGGTCTTAGACTCGTACTCTGGCCTCCTGGTTAAGGTCTTAACTCTTACTCTGTCCTACTGGTTAAGGTCTTAACTCTTACTCTGGCCTAATAGCTAAAGTCATAGACTCGTACTCTGGCCTAATGGTTAAGGTCTGAACTCTTACTCTGGCCTAATAGCTAATGTCTTAGACTCGTACTATGGCCTACAGGTTAAGGTCTTAACTCTTACTCTGGCCTAATAGCTAAGGTCTTAACTCTTACTCTGGCCTAATAGCTAAGGTCTTAGACTCGTACTCTGGCCTAATGGTTAAGGTCCTAACTCTTACTCTGGCCTACTGGTTAAGGTCTTAACTCTTACTCTGGCCTAATAGCTAAGGTCTTAGACTCGTACTCTGGCCTAATGGTTAAGGTCTTAACTCTTACTCTGGCCTAATAGCTAAGGTCTTAGACTCGTACTCTGGCCTACTGGTTAAGGTCTTAACTCTTACTCTGGAATAATAGCTAAGGTTTTAGAATCGTACTCTGGCCTAATGGTTAAGGTCTTAACTCTTACTCTGGCCTACTGGTTAAGGTCTTAACTCTTACTCTGGCCTAATAGCTAAGGTCTTAACTCTTACTCTGGTCTAATAGCTAAGGTCTTAACTCTTACTCTGGCCTAATAGCTAAGGTCTTAGACTTGTACTCTGGCGTAATGGTTAAGGTATTAACTCTTACTCTGGCCTACTGGTTAAGGTCTTAACTCTTACTCTGGCCTACTGGTTAAGGTCTTAACTCTTACTATGGCCTAATAGCTAAGGTCTTAACTCTTACTCTGGCCTAATATCTAAGGTCCTAGACTCGTACTCTGGCCTAATGGTTAAGGTCTTAACTCTTACTCTGGCCCACTGGTTAAGGTCTTAACTCTTACTCTGGCCTAATAAATAAGGTCTTAGACTCGTACTCTGACCTACTGGTTAAGGTTTTAACTCTTACTCTGGCCTAATAGCTAAGGTCTTAGACTCATTCTCTGGCCTAATGGTTAAGGTCTTAACTCTTACTCTGGCCTACTGGTTAAGGTCTTAACTCTTACTCTGGCCTAATAGCTAAGGTCTTAACTCTTACTCTGGCCTAATAGCTAAGGTCTCAGACTCGTACTATGGCGTACAGGTTAAGGTCTTAAATCTTACTCTGGCCTACTGGTTAAGGTCTTAACTCTTACTCTGGCCTAATAGCTAAGGTCTTAGACTCGTACTCTGGCCTACTGGTTAAGGTCTTAACTCTTACTCTGGCCTAATAGCTAAGGTCTTCACTCTTACTCTAGCCTAATAGCTAAGGTCTTAGACTCGTACTCTGGCCTAATGGGTAATGTCTTAACTCTTACTCTGGCCTACTGGTTAAGGTCTTAACTCTTACTCTGGCCTAATAGCTAAGGTCTTAACTCTTACTCTGGCCTAATAGCTAAGGTCTTAGACTCATACTCTGGCCTAATGGTTAAGGTCTTAACTCTTACTCTGGCCTACTGGTTAAGGTCTTAACTCTTACTCAGGCCTACTGGTTAAGGTCTTAAGTCTTACTCTGGCCTAATAGCTAAGGTCTTAACTCTTACTCTGGCCTAAAAGCTAAGGTCTTAACTCTTACTCTGGCCTAATAGCTATGGTCTTAGACTCGTACTCTGACCTAATGGTTAAGGTCTTAACTCTTACTCTGGCCTAATAGCTAAGGTCTTAACTCTTACTCTGGCCTAATAGCTAAGGTCTTAGACTCGTACTCTGGCCTAATGGTTAAGGTCTTAACTCTTACTCTGGCCTAATAGCTAAGGTCTTAGACTCAGCCTCTGGCCTACTGGTTAAGGTCTTAACTCTTACTCTGGCCTAATAGCTAAGGTCTTAAATCTTACACTGGCCTACTGGTTAAGGTCTTAACTCTTACTCTGGCCTAATAGCTAAGGTCTTAACTCTTACTCTGGTCTAATAGCTAAGGTCTTAACTCTTACTCTGGCCTAATAGCTAAGGTCTTAGACTCGTACTCTGGCGTAATGGTTAAGGTATTAACTCTTACTCTGGCCTACTGGTTAAGGTCTTAACTCTTACTCTGGCCTACTGGTTAAGGTCTTAACTCTTACTATGGCCTAATATCTAAGGTCTTAACTCTTACTCTGGCCTAATATCTAAGGTCTTAGACTCGTACTCTGGCCTAATGGTTAAGGTCTTAACTCTTACTCTGGTACACTGGTTAAGGTCTTAACTCTTACTATGGCCTAATAGCTAAGGTCTTAACTCTTACTCTGGCCTAATATCTAAGGTCTTAGACTCGTACACTGGCCTAATGGTTAAGATCTTAACTCTTACTCTGGCCCACTGGTTAAGGTCTTAACTCTTACTCTGGCCTAATAGGTAAGGTCTTAGACTCGTACTCTGACCTACTGGTTAAGGTTTTAACTCTTACTCTGGCCTAATAGCTAAGGTCTTAGACTCATACTCTGGCCTAATGGTTAAGGTCTTAACTCTTACTCTGGCCTACTGGTTAAGGTCTTAACTCTTACTCTGGCCTAATAGCTAAGGTCTTAACTCTTACTCTGGCCTAATAGCTAAGGTCTTAGACTCGTACTATGGTGTACAGGTTAAGGTCTTAAATCTTACTCTGGCCTACTGGTTAAGGTCTTAACTCTTACTCTGGCCTAATAGCTAAGGTCTTAGACTCGTACTCTGGCCTAATGGTTAAGGTCATAACTCTTACTCTGGCCGAATAGCTAAGGTCTTAGACTCGTACTCTGGCCTACTGGTTAGGGTCTTAGCTCTTACTCTTGCCTACTGGTTAAGGTCTTAACTCTTACTATGGCCTAATAGCTAAGGTCTTAACTCTTACTCTGGCCTAATATCTAAGGTCTTAGACTCGTACTCTGGCCTAATGGTTAAGGTCTTAACTCTTACTCTGGCCTAATAGCTAAGGTCTTAGACTCGTACTCTGGCCTAAGGGTTAAGGTCTTAACTCTTACTCTGGCCTAATAGCTAAGGTCTTAACTCTTACTCTGGCCTAATAGCTAAGGTCTTAGACTCGTACTCTGGCCTCCTGGTTAAGGTCTTAACTCTTACTCTGTCCTACTGGTTAAGGTCTTAACTCTTACTCTGGCCTAATAGCTAAAGTCTTAGACTCGTACTCTGGCCTAATAGCTAAGGTCTTAGACTCGTACTATGGCCTACAGGTTAAGGTCTTAACTCTTACTCTGGCCTAATAGCTAAGGTCTTAACTCTTACTCTGGCCTAATAGCTAAGGTCTTAGACACGTACTCTGGCCTAATGGTTAAGGTCCTAACTCTTACTCTGGCCTACTGGTTAAGGTCTTAACTCTTACTCTGGCCTAATAGCTAAGGTCTTAGACTCGTACTCTGGCCTAATGGTTAAGGTCTTAACTCTTACTCTTGCCTAATAGCTAAGGTCTTAGACTCAGCCTCTGGCCTACTTGTTAAGGTCTTAACTCTTACTCTGGCCTAATATCTAAGGTCTTAAACTCGTACTCTTGCCTAATGGTTAAGGTCTTAACTCTTACTCTGGCCTAATAGCTAAGGTCTTAGACTCGTACTCTGGCCTAATGGTTAAGGTCTCAACTCTTACTCTGGCCTAATAGCTAATGTCTTAGACTCGTACCATGGCCTACAGGTTAAGGTCTTAACTCTTACTCTGGCCTAATAGCTAAGGTCATAGACTCGTACTCTAGCATAATGGTTATGGTGTTAACTCTTACTCTGGCCTACTGGTTAAGGTCTTAACTCTTACTCTGGCCTAATAGCTAAGGTCTTAACTCTTACTCTGGCCTAAAAGCTAAGGTGTTAACTCTTACTCTGGCCTAATAGCTAAGGTCTTAGACTCATACTCTGGCCTAATGGTTAAGGTCTTAACTCTTACTCTGGCCTACTGGTTAAGGTCTTAACTCTTACTCTGGTCTAATAGCTAAGGTCTTAACTCTTACTCTCGAATAATAGCTAAGGTCTTAGACTCGTACTTTGGCCTAATGGTTAAGGTCTTAACTCTTACTCTGGCCTAATAGCTAAGGTCTTAACTCTTACTCTGGCCTTATAGATAAGGTATTAGACTCGTACTATGGCCTACAGGTTAAGGTCTTAACTCTTACTCTGGCCTACTGGTTAAGGTCTTAACTCTTACTCTGGCCTAATAGCTAAGGCCTTAACTCTTACTCTGGTCTAATAGCTAAGGTCTTAACTCTTACTCTGGCCTAATAGCTAAGGTCTCAGACTCGTACTCTGGCGTAATGGTTAAGGTATTAACTCTTACTCTGGCCTACTGGTTAAGGTCTTAACTCTTACTCTGGCCTACTGGTTAAGGTCTTAACTCTTACTATGGCCTAATAGCTAAGGTCTTAACTCTTACTCTGGCCTAATATCTAAGGTCTTAGACTCGTACTCTGGCCTAATGGTTAAGGTCTTAACTCTTACTCTGGCCCACTGGTTAAGGTCTTAACTCTTACTCTGGCCAAATAGGTAAGGTCTTAGACTCGTACTCTGACCTACTGGTTAAGGTTTTAACTCTTACTCTGGCCTAATAGCTAAGGTCTTAGACTCATACTCTGGCCTAATGGTTAAGGTCCTAACTCTTACTCTGGCCTACTGGTTAAGGTTTTAACTCTTACTCTGGCCTAATAGCTAAGGTCTTAGACTCATACTCTGGCCTAATAGCTAAGGTCTTAACTCTTACTCTGGCCTAATAGCTAAGGTCTTAGACTCGTACTCTGGCCTAATGGTTAAGGTCCTAACTCTTACTCTGGCCTACTGGTTAAGGTCTTAACTCTTACTCTGGCCTAATAGCTAAGGTCTTAGACTCGTACTCTGGCCTAATGGTTAAGGTCTTAACTCTTACTCTGGCCTAATTGCTAAGGTCTTAGACTCGTACTCTGGCCTACTGGTTAAGGTCTTAACTCTTACTCTGGAATAATAGCTAAGGTTTTAGAATCGTACTCTGGCCTAATGGTTAAGGTCTTAACTCTTACTCTGGCCTACTGGTTAAGGTCTTAACTCTTACTCTGGCCTAATAGCTAAGGTCTTAACTCTTACTCTGGTCTAATAGCTAAGGTCTTAACTCTTACTCTGGCCTAATAGCTAAGGTCTTAGACTTGTACTCTGGCGTAATGGTTAAGGTATTAACTCTTACTCTGGCCTACTGGTTAAGGTCTTAACTCTTACTCTGGCCTACTGGTTAAGGTCCTAACTCTTACTATGGCCTAATAGCTAAGGTCTTAACTCTTACTCTGGCCTAATATCTAAGGTCCTAGACTCGTACTCTGGCCTAATGGTTAAGGTCTTAACTCTTACTCTGGCCCACTGGTTAAGGTCTTAACTCTTACTCTGGCCTAATAGGTAAGGTCTTAGACTCGTACTCTGACCTACTGGTTAAGGTTTTAACTCTTACTCTGGCCTAATAGCTAAGGTCTTAGACTCATACTCTGGCCTAATGGTTAAGGTCTTAACTCTTACTCTGGCCTACTGGTTAAGGTCTTAACTCTTACTCTGGCCTAATAGCTAAGGTCTTAACTCTTACTCTGGCCTAATAGCTAAGGTCTTAGACTCGTACTATGGCGTACAGGTTAAGGTCTTAAATCTTACTCTGTCCTACTGGTTAAGGTCTTAACTCTTACTCTGGCCTAATAGCTAAGGTCTTAGACTCGTACTCTGGCCTACTAGTTAAGGTCTTAACTCTTACTCTGGCCTAATAGCTAAGGTCTTCACTCTTACTCTAGCCTAATAGCTAAGGTCTTAGACTCGTACTCTGGCCTAATGGGTAAGGTCTTAACTCTTACTCTGGCCTACTGGTTAAGGTCTTAACTCTTACTCTGGCCTAATAGCTAAGGTCTTAACTCTTACTCTGGCCTAATAGCTAAGGTCTTAGACTCGTACTCTGGCCTAATGGTTAAGGTCTTAACTCTTACTCTGGCCTACGGGTTAAGGTCTTAACTCTTACTCAGGCCTACTGGTTAAGGTCTTAAGTCTTACTCTAGCCTAATAGCTAAGGTCTTAACTCTTACTCTGGCCTAATAGCTAAGGTCTTAACTCTTACTCTGGCCTAATAGCTATGGTCTTAGACTCGTACTCTGACCTAATGGTTAAGGTCTTAACTCTTACTCTGGCCTAATAGCTAAGGTCTTAACTCTTACTCTGGCCTAATAGCTAAGGTCTTAGACTCGTACTCTGGCCTAATGGTTAAGGTCTTAACTCTTACTCTGGCCTAATAGCTAAGGTCTTAGACTCAGCCTCTGGCCTACTAGTTAAGGTCTTAACTCTTACTCTGGCCTAATAGCTAAGGTCTTAAATCTTACACTGGCCTACTGGTTAAGGTCTTAACTCTTACTCTGGCCTAATAGCTAAGGTCTTAACTCTTACTCTGGTCTAATAGCTAAGGTCTTAACTCTTACTCTGGCCTAATAGCTAAGGTCTTAGACTCGTACTCTGGCGTAATGGTTAAGATATTAACTCTTACTCTGGCCTACTGGTTAAGGTCTTAACTCTTACTCTGGCCTACTGGTTAAGGTCTTAACTCTCACTATGGCCTAATTGCTAAGGTCTTAACTCTTACTCTGGCCTAATATCTAAGGTCTTAGACTTGTACTCTGGCCTAATGGTTAAGGTCTTAACTCTTACTCTGGCACACTGGTTAAGGTCTTAACTCTTACTCTGGCACACTGGTTAAGGTCTTAACTCTTACTCTGGCCTAAAAGGTAAGGTCTTATACTCGTACTCTGACCTACTGGTTAAGGTTTTAACTCTTACTCTTGCCTAATAGCTAAGGTCTTAGACTCATACTCTGGCCTAATGGTTAAGGTCTTAACTCTTACTCTGACCTACTGGTTAAGGTCTTAACTCTTACTCTGTCCTAATAGCTAAGGTCTTAACTCTTACTCTGGCCTAATAGCTAAGGTCTTAGACTCGTACTATGGCGTACAGGTTAAGGTCTTAAATCTTACTCTGGCCTTCTGGTTAAGGTCTTAACTCTTACTCTGGCCTAATAGCTAAGGTCTTAGACTCGTACTCTGGCCTAATGGTTAAGGTCATAACTCTTACTCTGGCCGAATAGCTAAGGTCTTAGACTCGTACTCTGGCCTGCTGGTTAAGGTCTTAGCTCTTACTCTGGCCTACTGGTTAAGGTCTTAACTCTTACTATGGCCTAATATCTAAGGTCTTAGACTCGTACTCTGGCCTAATGGTTAAGGTCTTAACTCTTACTCTGGCCTAATCGCTAAGGTCTTAACTCTTACTCTGGCCTAATAGCTAAGGTCTTAGACTCGTACTCTGGCCTAATGGTTAAGGTCTTAACTCTTACTCTGGCCTAATAGCTAAGGTCTTAACTCTTACTCTGGCCTAATAGCTAAGGTCTTAGACTCGTACTCTGGCCTCCTGGTTAAGGTCTTAACTCTTACTCTGTCCTACTGGTTAAGGTCTTAACTCTTACTCTGGCCTAATAGCTAAAGTCTTAGACTCATACTCTGGCCTAATGGTTAAGGTCTGAACTCTTACTCTGGCCTAATAGCTAATGTCTTAGACTCGTACTATGGCCTACAGGTTAAGGTCTTAACTCTTACTCTGGCCTAATAGCTAAGGTCTTAACTCTTACTCTGGCCTAATAGCTAAGGTCTTAGACTCGTACTCTGGCCTACTGGTTAAGGTCTTAACTCTTACTCTGGCCTAATAGCTAAGGTCTTAGACTCGTACTCTGGCCTAATGGTTAAGGTCTTAACTCTTACTCTGGCCTACTGGTTAAGGTCTTAACTCTTACTCTGGCCTACTGGTTAAGGTATTAACTCTTACTCTGGAATAATAGCTAAGGTTTTAGAATCGTACTCTGGCCTAATGGTTAAGGTCTTAACTCTTACTCTGGCCTACTAGTTAAGGTCTTAACTCTTACCCTGGCCTAATAGCTAAGGTCTTAACTCTTACTCTGGTCTAATAGCTAAGGTCTTAACTCTTACTCTGGCCTAATAGCTAAGGTCTTAGACTCGTACTCTGGCGTAATGGTTAAGGTATTAACTCTTACTCTGGCCTACTGGTTAAGGTCTTAACTCTTACTCTGGCCTACTGGTTAAGGTCTTAACTCTTCCTATGGCCTAATAGCTAAGGTCTTAACTCTTACTCTGGCCTAATAGCTAAGGTCTTAGACTCGTACTCTGGCCTCCTGGTTAAGGTCTTAACTCTTACTCTGTCCTACTGGTTAAGGTCTTAACTCTTACTCTGGCCTAATAGCTAAGGTCTTAACTCTTACTCTGGCCTAATAGCTAAGGTCTTAGACTCGTACTCTGGCCTCCTGGTTAAGGTCTTAACTCTTACTCTGTCCTACTGGTTAAGGTCTTAACTCTTACTCTGGCCTAATAGCTAAGGTCTTAGACTCGTACTCTGGCCTAATGGTTAAGGTCTTAACTCTTACTCTGGCCTACTGGTTAAGGTCTTAACTCTTACTCTGGCCTAATAGCTAAGGTCTTAACTCTTACTCTGGCCTAATAGCTAAGGTCTTAGACTCGTACTATGGCGTACAGGTTAAGGTCTTAAATCTTACTCTGGCCTACTGGTTAAGGTCTTAACTCTTACTCTGGCCTAATAGCTAAGGTCTTAGATTCGTACTCTGGCCTACTGGTTAAGGTCTTAACTCTTACTCTGGCCTAATAGCTAAGGTCTTCACTCTTACTCTAGCCTAATAGCTAAGGTCTTAGACTCGTACTCTGGCCTAATGAGTAAGGTCTTAACTCTTACTCTGGCCTACTGGTTAAGGTCTTAACTCTTACTCTGGCCTAATAGCTAAGGTCTTAACTCTTACTCTGGCCTAATAGCTAAGGTCTTAGACTCGTACTCTGGCCTAATGGTTAAGGTCTTAACTCTTACTCTGGCCTACTGGTTAAGGTCTTAACTCTTACTCTGGCCTACTGGTTAAGGTCTTAACTCTTACTCTGGCCTAATAGCTAAGGTCTTAACTCTTACTCTGGCCTAATAGCTAAGGTCTTAACTCTTACTCTGGCCTAATAGCTATGGTCTTAGACTCGTACTCTGACCTAATGGTTAAGGTCTTAACTCTTACTCTGGCCTAATAGCTAAGGTCTTAACTCTTACTCTGGCCTAATAGCTAAGGTCTTAGACTCGTAGTCTGGCCTAATGGTTAAGGTCTTAACTCTTACTCTGGCCTAATAGCTAAGGTCTTAGACTCGGCCTCTGGCCTACTTGTTAAGGTCTTAACTCTTACTCTGGCCTAATAGCTAAGGTCTTAAACTCGTACTCTTGCCTAATGGTTAAGGTCTTAACTCTTACTCTGGCCTAATAGCTAAGGTCTTAGACTCGTACTCTGGCCTAATGGTTAAGGTCTCAACTCTTACTCTGGCCTAATAGCTAATGTCTTAGACTCGTACTATGGCCTACAGGTTAAGGTCTTAACTCTTACTCTGGCCTAATAGCTAAGGTCTTAGACTCGTACTCTAGCATAATGGTTATGGTGTTAACTCTTACTCTGGCCTACTGGTTAAGGTCTTAACTCTTACTCTGGCCTAAGAGCTAAGGTCTTAACTCTTACTCTGGCCTAAAAGCTAAGGTCTTAACTCTTACTCTGGCCTAATAGCTAAGGTCTTAGACTCATACTCTGGCCTAATGGTTAAGGTCTTAACTCTTACTCTGGCCTACTGGTTAAGGTCTTAACTCTTACTCTGGCCTACTGGTTAAGGTCTTAACTCTTACTCTGGCCTAATAGCTAAGGTCTTAACTCTTACACTGGAATAATAGCTAAGGTCTTAGACTCGTACTTTGGCCTAATGGTTAAGGTCTTAACTCTTACTCTGGCCTAATAGCTAAGGTCTTAACTCTTACTCTGGCCTTATAGCTAAGGTCTTAGACTCGTACTATTGCCTACAGGTTAAGGTCTTAACTCTTACTCTGGCCTACTGGTTAAGGTCTTAACTCTTACTCTGGCCTAATAGCTAAGGTCTTAACTCTTACTCTGGTCTTATAGCTAAGGTCTTAACTCTTACTCTGGCCTAATAGCTAAGGTCTCAGACTCATACTCTGGCGTAATGGTTAAGGTATTAACTCTTACTCTGGCCTACTGGTTAAGGTCTTAACTCTTACTCTGGCCTACTGGTTAAGGTCTTAACTCTTACTATGGCCTAATAGCTAAGGTCTTAACTCTTACTCTGGCCTAATATCTAAGGTCTTAGACTCGTACACTGGCCTAATGGTTAAGATCTTAACTCTTACTCTGGCCCACTGGTTAAGGTCTTAACTCTTACTCTGGCCTAATAGGTAAGGTCTTAGACTCGTACTCTGACCTACTGGTTAAGGTTTTAACTCTTACTCTGGCCTAATAGCTAAGGTCTTAGACTCATACTCTGGCCTAATGGTTAAGGTCTTAACTCTTACTCTGGCCTACTGGTTAAGGTCTTAACTCTTACTCTGGCCTAATAGCTAAGGTCTTAACTCTTACTCTGGCCTAATAGCTAAGGTCTTAGACTCGTACTCTGGCCTAATGGTTAAGGTCTTAACTCTTACTCTGGCCTACTGGTTAAGGTCTTAACTCTTACTTTGGCCTAATAGCTAAGGTCTTAACTCTTACTCTGGCCTAATAGCTAAGGTCTTAACTCTTACTCTGGCCTAATAGCTAAGGTCTTAGACTCGTACTCTGGCCTAATGGTTAAGGTCATAACTCTTACTCTGGCCGAATAGCTAAGGTCTTAGACTCGTACTCTGGCCTACTGGTTAAGGTCTTAGCTCTTACTCTGGCCTACTGGTTAAGGTCTTAACTCTTACTATGGCCTAAGAGCTAAGGTCTTAACTCTTACTCTGGCCTAATATCTAAGGTCTTAGACTCGTACTCTGGCCTAATGGTTAAGGTCTTAACTCTTACTCTGGCCTAATCGCTAAGGTCTTAACTCTTACTCTGGCCTAATAGCTATGGTCTTAGACTCGTACTCTGGCCTAATGGTTAAGGTCTTAACTCTTACTCTGGCCTAATAGCTAAGGTCTTAACTCTTACTCTGGCCTAATAGCTAAGGTCTTAGACTCGTACTCTGGCCTCCTGGTTAAGGTCTTAACTCTTACTCTGTCCTACTGGTTAAGGTCTTAACTCTTACTCTGGCCTAATAGCTAAGGTCTTAGACTCGTACTCTGGCCTAATGGTTAAGGTCTTAACTCTTACTCTGGCCTACTGGTTAAGGTCTTAACTCTTACTCTGGCCTACTGGTTAAGGTCTTAACTCTTACTCTGGCCTAATAGCTAAGGTCTTAACTCTTACTCTGGCCTAATAGCTAAGGTCTTAACTCTTACTCTGGCCTAATAGCTATGGTCTTAGACTCGTACTCTGACCTAATGGTTAAGGTCTTAACTCTTACTCTGGCCTAATAGCTAAGGTCTTAACTCTTACTCTGGCCTAATAGCTAAGGTCTTAGACTCGTAGTCTGGCCTAATGGTTAAGGTCTTAACTCTTACTCTGGCCTAATAGCTAAGGTCTTAGACTCGGCCTCTGGCCTACTTGTTAAGGTCTTAACTCTTACTCTGGCCTAATAGCTAAGGTCTTAAACTCGTACTCTTGCCTAATGGTTAAGGTCTTAACTCTTACTCTGGCCTAATAGCTAAGGTCTTAGACTCGTACTCTTGCCTAATGGTTAAGGTCTTAACTCTTACTCTGGCCTAATAGCTAAGGTCTTAGACTCGTACCCTGGCCTAATGGTTAAGGTCTCAACTCTTACTCTGGCCTAATAGCTAATGTCTTAGACTCGTACTATGGCCTACAGGTTAGGGTCTTAACTCTTACTCTGGCCTAATAGCTAAGGTCTTAGACTCGTACTCTAGCATAATGGTTATGGTGTTAACTCTTACTCTGGCCTACTGGTTAAGGTCTTAACTCTTACTCTGGCCTAAGAGCTAAGGTCTTAACTCTTACTCTGGCCTAAAAGCTAAGGTCTTAACTCTTACTCTGGCCTAATAGCTAAGGTCTTAGACTCATACTCTGGCCTAATGGTTAAGGTCTTAACTCTTACTCTGGCCTACTGGTTAAGGTCTTAACTCTTACTCTGGCCTACTGGTTAAGGTCTTAACTCTTACTCTGGCCTAATAGCTAAGGTCTTAACTCTTACACTGGAATAATAGCTAAGGTCTTAGACTCGTACTTTGGCCTAATGGTTAAGGTCTTAACTCTTACTCTGGCCTAATAGCTAAGGTCTTAACTCTTACTCTGGCCTTATAGCTAAGGTCTTAGACTCGTACTATTGCCTACAGGTTAAGGTCTTAACTCTTACTCTGGCCTACTGGTTAAGGTCTTAACTCTTACTCTGGCCTAATAGCTAAGGTCTTAACTCTTACTCTGGTTTTATAGCTAAGGTCTTAACTCTTACTCTGGCCTAATAGCTAAGGTCTCAGACTCGTACTCTGGCGTAATGGTTAAGGTATTAACTCTTACTCTGGCCTACTGGTTAAGGTCTTAACTCTTACTCTGGCCTACTGGTTAAGGTCTTAACTCTTACTATGGCCTAATAGCTAAGGTCTTAACTCTTACTCTGGCCTAATATCTAAGGTCTTAGACTCGTACACTGGCCTAATGGTTAAGATCTTAACTCTTACTCTGGCCCACTGGTTAAGGTCTTAACTCTTACTCTGGCCTAATAGGTAAGGTCTTAGACTCGTACTCTGACCTACTGGTTAAGGTTTTAACTCTTACTCTGGCCTAATAGCTAAGGTCTTAGACTCATACTCTGGCCTAATGGTTAAGGTCTTAACTCTTACTCTGGCCTACTGGTTAAGGTCTTAACTCTTACTCTGGCCTAATAGCTAAGGTCTTAACTCTTACTCTGGCATAATAGCTAAGGTCTTAACTCTTACTCTGGTCTAATAGCTAAGGTCTTAACTCTTACTCTGGCCTAATAGCTAAGGTCTTAGACTCGTACTCTGGTGTAATGGTTAAGGTATTAATTCTTACTCTGGCCTACTGGTTAAGGTCTTAACTCTTACTCTGGCCTACTGGTTAAGGTCTTAACTCTTACTCTGGCCTAATAGCTAAGGTCTTAACTCTTACTCTGGCCTAATATCTAAGGTCTTAGACTCGTACTCTGGCCTAATGGTTAAGGTCTTAACTCTTACTCTGGCCTACTGGTTAAGGTCTTAACTCTTACTTTGGCCTAATAGCTAAGGTCTTAACTCTTACTCTGGCCTAATAGCTAAGGTCTTAACTCTTACTCTGGCCTAATAGCTAAGGTCTTAGACTCGTACTCTGGCCTAATGGTTAAGGTCATAACTCTTACTCTGGCCGAATAGCTAAGGTCTTAGACTCTTACTCTGGCCTAATATCTAAGGTCTTAGACTCGTACTCTGGCCTAATGGTTAAGGTCTTAACTCTTACTCTGGCCTAATCGCTAAGGTCTTAACTCTTACTCTGGCCTAATAGCTATGGTCTTAGACTCGTACTCTGGCCTAATGGTTAAGGTCTTAACTCTTACTCTGGCCTAATAGCTAAGGTCTTAACTCTTACTCTGGCCTAATAGCTAAGGTCTTAGACTCGTACACTGGCCTCCTGGTTAAGGTCTTAACTCTTACTCTGTCCTACTGGTTAAGGTCTTAACTCTTACTCTGGCCTAATAGCTAAGGTCTTAGACTCGTACTCTGGCCTAATGGTTAAGGTCTTAACTCTTACTCTGGCCTACTGGTTAAGGTCTTAACTCTTACTCTGGCCTACTGGTTAAGGTCTTAACTCTTACTCTGGCCTAATAGTTAAGGTCTTAACTCTTACTCTGGCCTAATAGCTAAGGTCTTAACTCTTACTCTGGCCTAATAGCTATGGTCTTAGACTCGTACTCTGACCTAATGGTTAAGGTCTTAACTCTTACTCTGGCCTAATAGCTAAGGTCTTAACTCTTACTCTGGCCTAATAGCTAAGGTCTTAGACTCGTAGTCTGGCCTAATGGTTAAGGTCTTAACTCTTACTCTGGCCTAATAGCTAAGGTCTTAGACTCGGCCTCTGGCCTACTTGTTAAGGTCTTAACTCTTACTCTGGCCTAATAGCTAAGGTCTTAAACTCGTACTCTTGCCTAATGGTTAAGGTCTTAACTCTTACTCTGGCCTAATAGCTAAGGTCTTAGACTCGTACTCTGGCCTAATGGTTAAGGTCTCAACTCTTACTCTGGCCTAATAGCTAATGTCTTAGACTCGTACTATGGCCTACAGGTTAGGGTCTTAACTCTTACTCTGGCCTAATAGCTAAGGTCTTAGACTCGTACTCTAGCATAATGGTTATGGTGTTAACTCTTAATCTGGCCTACTGGTTAAGGTCTTGACTCTTACTCTGGCCTAAGAGCTAAGGTCTTAACTCTTACTCTGGCCTAAAAGCTAAGGTCTTAACTCTTACTCTGGCCTAATAGCTAAGGTCTTAGACTCATACTCTGGCCTAATGGTTAAGGTCTTAACTCTTACTCTGGCCTACTGGTTACGGTCTTAACTCTTACTCTGGCCTACTGGTTAAGGTCTTAACTCTTACTCTGGCCTAATAGCTAAGGTCTTAACTCTTACACTGGAATAATAGCTAAGGTCTTAGACTCGTACTATTGCCTACAGGTTAAGGTCTTAACTCTTACTCTGGCCTACTGGTTAAGGTCTTAACTCTTACTCTGGCCTAATAGCTAAGGTCTTAACTCTTACTCTGGTTTTATAGCTAAGGTCTTAACTCTTACTCTGGCCTAATAGCTAAGGTCTCAGACTCGTACTCTGGCGTAATGGTTAAGGTATTAACTCTTACTCTGGCCTACTGGTTAAGGTCTTAACTCTTACTCTGGCCTACTGGTTAAGGTCTTAACTCTTACTATGGCCTAATAGCTAAGGTCTTAACTCTTACTCTGGCCTAATATCTAAGGTCTTAGACTCGTACACTGGCCTAATGGTTAAGATCTTAACTCTTACTCTGGCCCACTGGTTAAGGTCTTAACTCTTACTCTGGCCTAATAGGTAAGGTCTTAGACTCGTACTCTGACCTACTGGTTAAGGTTTTAACTCTTACTCTGGCCTAATAGCTAAGGTCTTAGACTCATACTCTGGCCTAATGGTTAAGGTCTTAACTCTTACTCTGGCCTACTGGTTAAGGTCTTAACTCTTACTCTGGCCTAATAGCTAAGGTCTTAACTCTTACTCTGGCATAATAGCTAAGGTCTTAACTCTTACTCTGGTCTAATAGCTAAGGTCTTAACTCTTACTCTGGCCTAATAGCTAAGGTCTTAGACTCGTACTCTGGTGTAATGGTTAAGGTATTAATTCTTACTCTGGCCTACTGGTTAAGGTCTTAACTCTTACTCTGGCCTACTGGTTAAGGTCTTAACTCTTACTCTGGCCTAATAGCTAAGGTCTTAACTCTTACTCTGGCCTAATAGCTAAGGTCTTAGACTCGTACTCTGGCCTAATGGTTAAGGTCTTAACTCTTACTCTGGCCTACTGGTTAAGGTCTTAACTCTTACTTTGGCCTAATAGCTAAGGTCTTAACTCTTACTCTGGCCTAATAGCTAAGGTCTTAACTCTTACTCTGGCCTAATAGCTAAGGTCTTAGACTCGTACTCTGGCCTAATGGTTAAGGTCATAACTCTTACTCTGGCCGAATAGCTAAGGTCTTAGACTCGTACTCTGGCCTACTGGTTAAGGTCTTAGCTCTTACTCTGGCCTACTGGTTAAGGTCTTAACTCTTACTATGGCCTAATAGCTAAGGTCTTAACTCTTACTCTGGCCTAATATCTAAGGTCTTAGACTCGTACTCTGGCCTAATGGTTAAGGTCTTAACTCTTACTCTGGCCTAATCGCTAAGGTCTTAACTCTTACTCTGGCCTAATAGCTATGGTCTTAGACTCGTACTCTGGCCTAATGGTTAAGGTCTTAACTCTTACTCTGGCCTAATAGCTAAGGTCTTAACTCTTACTCTGGCCTAATAGCTAAGGTCTTAGACTCGTACTCTGGCCTCCTGGTTAAGGTCTTAACTCTTACTCTGGCCTAATAGCTAAAGTCATAGACTCGTACTCTGGCCTAATGGTTAAGGTCTGAACTCTTACTCTGGCCTAATAGCTAATGTCTTAGACTCGTACTATGGCCTACAGGTTAAGGTCTTAACTCTTACTCTGGCCTAATAGCTAAGGTCTTAACTCTTACTCTGGCCTAATAGCTAAGGTCTTAGACTCGTACTCTGGCCTAATGGTTAAGGTCCTAACTCTTACTCTGGCCTACTGGTTAAGGTCTTAACTCTTACTCTGGCCTAATAGCTAAGGTCTTAGACTCGTACTCTGGCCTAATGGTTAAGGTCTTAACTCTTACTCTGGCCTAATAGCTAAGGTCTTAGACTCGTATTCTGGCCTCCTGGTTAAGGTCTTAACTCTTACTCTGTCCTACTGGTTAAGGTCTTAACTCTTACTCTGGCCTACTGGTTAAGGTCTTAACTCTTACTATGGCCTACTAGTTAAGGTCTTAACTCTTACCCTGGCCTAATAGCTAAGGTCTTAACTCTTACTCTGGTCTAATAGCTAAGGTCTTAACTCTTACTCTGGCCTAATAGCTAAGGTCTTAGACTCGTACTCTGGCGTAATGGTTAAGGTATTAACTCTTACTCTGGTCTACTGGTTAAGGTCTTAACTCTTACTCTGGCCTACTGGTTAATGTCTTAACTCTTACTATGGCCTAATAGCTAAGGTCTTAACTCTTACTCTGGCCTAATATCTAAGGTCTTAGACTCATACTCTGGCCTAATGGTTAAGGTCTTAACTCTTACTCTGGCCTACTGGTTAAGGTCTTAACTCTTACTCTGGCCTACTGGTTAAGGTCTTAACTCTTACTATGGCCTAATAGCTAAGGTCTTAACTCTTACTCTGGCCTAATATCTAAGGTCTTAGACTCGTACTCTGGCCTAATGGTTAAGGTCTTAACTCTTACTCTGGCCCACTGGTTAAGGTCTTAACTCTTACTCTGGCCTAATAGGTAAGGTCTTAGACTCGTACTCAGACCTACTGGTTAAGGTTTTAACTCTGACTCTGGCCTAATAGCTAAGGTCTTAGACTCATACTCTGGCCTAATGGTTAAGGTCTTAACTCTTACTCTGGCCTACTGGTTAAGGTCTTAACTCTTACTCTGGCCTAATAGCTAAGGTCTTAACTCTTACTCTGGCCTAATAGCTAAGGTCTTAGACTCGTACTATGGCGTACAGGTTAAGGTCTTAAATCTTACTCTGGCCTACTGGTTAAGGTCTTAACTCTTACTCTGGCCTAATAGCTAAGGTCTTAGATTCGTACTCTGGCCTACTGGTTAAGGTCTTAACTCTTACTCTGGCCTAATAGCTAAGGTCTTCACTCTTACTCTAGCCTAATAGCTAAGGTCTTAGACTCGTACTCTGGCCTAATGAGTAAGGTCTTAACTCTTACTCTGGCCTACTGGTTAAGGTCTTAACTCTTACTCTGGCCTAATAGCTAAGGTCTTAACTCTTACTCTGGCCTAATAGCTAAGGTCTTAGACTCGTACTCTGGCCTAATGGTTAAGGTCTTAACTCTTACTCTGGCCTACTGGTTAAGGTCTTAACTCTTACTCTGGCCTACTGGTTAAGGTCTTAACTCTTACTCTGGCCTAATAGCTAAGGTTTTAACTCTTACTCTGGCCTAATAGCTAAGGTCTTAACTCTTACTCTGGCCTAATAGCTATGGTCTTAGACTCGTACTCTGACCTAATGGTTAAGGTCTTAACTCTTACTCTGGCCTAATAGCTAAGGTCTTAACTCTTACTCTGGCCTAATAGCTAAGGTCTTAGACTCGTAGTCTGGCCTAATGGTTAAGGTCTTAACTCTTACTCTGGCCTAATAGCTAAGGTCTTAGACTCGGCCTCTGGCCTACTTGTTAAGGTCTTAACTCTTACTCTGGCCTAATAGCTAAGGTCTTAAACTCGTACTCTTGCCTAATGGTTAAGGTCTTAACTCTTACTCTGGCCTAATAGCTAAGGTCTTAGACTCGTACTCTGGCCTAATGGTTAAGGTCTCAACTCTTACTCTGGCCTAATAGCTAATGTCTTAGACTCGTACTATGGCCTACAGGTTAAGGTCTTAACTCTTACTCTGGCCTAATAGCTAAGGTCTTAGACTCGTACTCTAGCATAATGGTTATGGTGTTAACTCTTACTCTGGCCTACTGGTTAAGGTCTTAACTCTTACTCTGGCCTAATAGCTAAGGTCTTAACTCTTACTCTGGCCTAAAAGCTAAGGTCTTAACTCTTACTCTGGCCTAATAGCTAAGGTCTTAGACTCATACTCTGGCCTAATGGTTAAGGTCTTAACTCTTACTCTGGCCTACTGGTTAAGGTCTTAACTCTTACTCTGGCCTACTGGTTAAGGTCTTAACTCTTACTCTGGCCTAATAGCCAAGGTCTTAACTCTTACACTGGAATAATAGCTAAGGTCTTAGACTCGTACTTTGGCCTAATGGTTAAGGTCTTAACTCTTACTCTGGCCTAATAGCTAAGGTCTTAACTCTTACTCTGGCCTTATAGCTAAGGTCTTAGACTCGTACTATTGCCTACAGGTTAAGGTCTTAACTCTTACTCTGGCCTACTGGTTAAGGTCTTAACTCTTACTCTGGCCTAATAGATAAGGTCTTAACTCTTACTCTGGTCTTATAGCTAAGGTCTTAACTCTTACTCTGGCCTAATAGCTAAGGTCTCAGACTCGTACTCTGGCGTAATGGTTAAGGTATTAACTCTTACTCTGGCCTACTGGTTAAGGTCTTAACTCTTACTCTGGCCTACTGGTTAAGGTCTTAACTCTTACTATGGCCTAATAGCTAAGGTCTTAACTCTTACTCTGGCCTAATATCTAAGGTCTTAGACTCGTACACTGGCCTAATGGTTAAGATCTTAACTCTTACTCTGGCCCACTGGTTAAGGTCTTAACTCTTACTCTGGCCTAATAGGTAAGGTCTTAGACTCGTACTCTGACCTACTGGTTAAGGTTTTAACTCTTACTCTGGCCTAATAGCTAAGGTCTTAGACTCATACTCTGGCCTAATGGTTAAGGTCTTAACTCTTACTCTGGCCTACTGGTTAAGGTCTTAACTCTTACTCTGGCCTAATAGCTAAGGTCTTAACTCTTACTCTGGCATAATAGTTAAGGTCTTAACTCTTACTCTGGTCTAATAGCTAAGGTCTTAACTCTTACTCTGGCCTAATAGCTAAGGTCTTAGACTCGTACTCTGGTGTAATGGTTAAGGTATTAATTCTTACTCTGGCCTACTGGTTATGGTCTTAACTCTTACTCTGGCCTACTGGTTAAGGTCTTAACTCTTACTCTGGCGTAATAGCTAAGGTCTTAACTCTTACTCTGGCCTAATAGCTAAGGTCTTAGACTCGTAGTCTGGTCTAATGGTTAAGGTCTTAACTCTTACTCTGGCCTACTGGTTAAGGTCTTAACTCTTACTTTGGCCTAATAGCTAAGGTCTTAACTCTTACTCTGGCCTAATAGCTAAGGTCTTAACTCTTACTCTGGCCTAATAGCTAAGGTCTTAGACTCGTACTCTGGCCTAATGGTTAAGGTCATAACTCTTACTCTGGCCGAATAGCTAAGGTCTTAGACTCGTACTCTGGCCTACTGGTTAAGGTCTTAGCTCTTACTCTGGCCTACTGGTTAAGGTCTTAACACTTACTATGGCCTAATAGCTAAGGTCTTAACTCTTACTCTGGCCTAATATCTAAGGTCTTAGACTCGTACTCTGGCCTAATGGTTAAGGTCTTAACTCTTACTCTGGCCTAATCGCTAAGGTCTTAACTCTTACTCTGGCCTAATAGCTAAGGTCTTAGACTCGTACTCTGGCCTAATGGTTAAGGTCTTAACTCTTACTCTGGCCTAATAGCTAAGGTCTTAACTCTTACTCTGGCCTAATAGCTAAGGTCTTAGACTCGTACTCTGGCCTCCTGGTTAAGGTCTTAACTCTTACTCTGTCCTACTGGTTAAGGTCTTAACTCTTACTCTGGCCTAATAGCTAAAGTCATAGACTCGTACTCTGGCCTAATGGTTAAGGTCTGAACTCTTACTCTGGCCTAATAGCTAATGTCTTAGACTCGTACTATGGCCTACAGGTTAAGGTCTTAACTCTTACTCTGGCCTAATAGCTAAGGTCTTAACTCTTACTCTGGCCTAATAGCTAAGGTCTTAGACTCGTACTCTGGCCTAATGGTTAAGGTCCTAACTCTTACTCTGGCCTACTGGTTAAGGTCTTAACTCTTACTCTGGCCTAATAGCTAAGGTCTTAGACTCGTACTCTGGCCTAATGGTTAAGGTCTTAACTCTTACTCTGGCCTAATAGCTAAGGTCTTAGACTCGTATTCTGGCCTCCTGGTTAAGGTCTTAACTCTTACTCTGTCCTACTGGTTAAGGTCTTAACTCTTACTCAGGCCTAATAGCTAAAGTCTTAGACTCGTACTCTGCCCTAATGGTTAAGGTCTGAACTCTTACTCTGGCCTAATAGCTAATGTCTTAGACTCGTACTCTGGCCTAATGGTTAAGGTCTCAACTCTTACTCTGGCCTAATAGCTATTGTCTTAGACTCGTACTATGGCCTACAGGTTAAGGTCTTAACTCTTACTCTGGCCTAATAGCTAAGGTCTTAGACTCGTACTATGGCCTACAGGTTAAGGTCTTAACTCTTACTCTGGCCTACTGGTTAAGGTCTTAACTCTTACTCAGGCCTACTGGTTAAGGTCTTAAGTCTTACTCTGGCCTAATAGCTAAGGTCTTAACTCTTACTCTTGCCTAATAGCTAAGGTCCTAACTCTTACTCTGGCCTAATAGCTATGGTCTTAGACTTGTACTCTGACCTAATGGTTAAGGTCTTAACTCTTACTCTGGCCTAATAGCTAAGGTCTTAACTCTTACTCTGGCCTAATAGCTAAGGTCTTAGACTCGTACTCTGGCCTAATGGTTAAGGTCTTAACTCTTACTCTGGCCTAATAGCTAAGGTCTTAGACTCAGCCTCTGGCCTACTGGTTAAGGTCTTAACTCTTACTCTGGCCTAATAGCTAAGGTCTTAAATCTTACACTGGCCTACTGGTTAAGGTCTTAACTCTTACTCTGGCCTAATAGCTAAGGTCTTAACTCTTACTCTGGTCTAATAGCTAAGGTCTTAACTCTTACTCTGGCCTAATAGCTAAGGTCTTAGACTCGTACTCTGGCGTAATGGTTAAGGTATTAACTCTTACTCTGGCCTACTGGTTAAGGTCTTAACTCTTACTCTGGCCTACTGGTTAAGGTCTTAACTCTTACTATGGCCTAATAGCTAAGGTCTTAACTCTTACTCTGGCCTAATATCTAAGGTCTTAGATTCGTACTCTGGCCTAATGGTTAAGGTCTTAACTCTTACTCTGGCACACTGGTTAAGGTCTTAACTCTTACTCTGGCCTAATAGGTAAGGTCTTAGACTCGTACTCTGACCTACTGGTTAAGGTTTTAACTCTTACTCTGGCCTAATAGCTAAGGTCTTAGACTCATACTCTGGCCTAATGGTTAAGGTCTTAACTCTTACTCTGACCTACTGGTTAAGGTCTTAACTCTTACTCTGGCCTAATAGCTAAGGTCTTCACTCTTACTCTGGCCTAATAGCTAAGGTCTTAGACTCGTACTATGGCGTACAGGTTAAGGTCTTAAATCTTACTCTGGCCTACTGGTTAAGGTCTTAACTCTTACTCTGGCCTAATAGCTAAGGTCTTAGACTCGTACTCTGGCCTAATGGTTAAGGTCATAACTCTTACTCTGGCCGAATAGCTAAGGTCTTAGACTCGTACTCTGGCCTACTGGTTAAGGTCTTAGCTCTTACTCTGGCCTACTGGTTAAGGTCTTAACTCTTACTATGGCCTAATAGCTAAGGTCTTAACTCTTACTCTGGCCTAATATCTAAGGTCTTAGACTCGTACTCTGGCCTAATGGTTAAGGTCTTAACTCTTACTCTGGCCTAATCGCTAAGGTTTTAACTCTTACTCTGGCCTAATAGCTAAGGTCTTAGACTCGTACTCTGGCCTAATGGTTAAGGTCTTAACTCTTACTCTGGCCTAATAGCTAAGGTCTTAACTCTTACTCTGGCCTAATAGCTAAGGTCTTAGACTCGTACTCTGGCCTCCTGGTTAAGGTCTTAACTCTTACTCTGTCCTACTGGTTAAGGTCTTAACTCTTACTCTGGCCTAATAGCTAAAGTCTTAGACTCGTACTCTGGCCTAATGGTTAAGGTCTGAACTCTTACTCTGGCCTAATAGCTAATGTCTTAGACTCGTACTATGGCCTACAGGTTAAGGTCTTAACTCTTACTCTGGCAGGTCTTAACTCTTACTCTGGCCTAATAGCTAAGGTCTTAGACTCGTACTCTGGCCTAATGGTTAAGGTCCTAACTCTTACTCTGGCCTACTGGTTACGGTCTTAACTCTTACTCTGGCCTAATAGCTAAGGTCTTAGACTCGTATTCTGGCCTCCTGGTTAAGGTCTTAACTCTTACTCTGTCCTACTGGTTAAGGTCTTAACTCTTACTCAGGCCTAATAGCTAAAGTCTTAGACTCGTACTCTGCCCTAATGGTTAAGGTCTGAACTCTTACTCTGGCCTAATAGCTAATGTCTTAGACTCGTACTCTGGCCTAATGGTTAAGGTCTCAACTCTTACTCTGGCCTAATAGCTATTGTCTTAGACTCGTACTATGGCCTACAGGTTAAGGTCTTAACTCTTACTCTGGCCTAATAGCTAAGGTCTTAGACTCGTACTATGGCCTACAGGTTAAGGTCTTAACTCTTACTCTGGCCTACTGGTTAAGGTCTTAACTCTTACTCAGGCCTACTGGTTAAGGTCTTAAGTCTTACTCTGGCCTAATAGCTAAGGTCTTAACTCTTACTCTTGCCTAATAGCTAAGGTCCTAACTCTTACTCTGGCCTAATAGCTATGGTCTTAGACTTGTACTCTGACCTAATGGTTAAGGTCTTAACTCTTACTCTGGCCTAATAGCTAAGGTCTTAACTCTTACTCTGGCCTAATAGCTAAGGTCTTAGACTCGTACTCTGGCCTAATGGTTAAGGTCTTAACTCTTACTCTGGCCTAATAGCTAAGGTCTTAGACTCAGCCTCTGGCCTACTGGTTAAGGTCTTAACTCTTACTCTGGCCTAATAGCTAAGGTCTTAAATCTTACACTGGCCTACTGGTTAAGGTCTTAACTCTTACTCTGGCCTAATAGCTAAGGTCTTAACTCTTACTCTGGTCTAATAGCTAAGGTCTTAACTCTTACTCTGGCCTAATAGCTAAGGTCTTAGACTCGTACTCTGGCGTAATGGTTAAGGTATTAACTCTTACTCTGGCCTACTGGTTAAGGTCTTAACTCTTACTCTGGCCTACTGGTTAAGGTCTTAACTCTTACTATGGCCTAATAGCTAAGGTCTTAACTCTTACTCTGGCCTAATATCTAAGGTCTTAGATTCGTACTCTGGCCTAATGGTTAAGGTCTTAACTCTTACTCTGGCACACTGGTTAAGGTCTTAACTCTTACTCTGGCCTAATAGGTAAGGTCTTAGACTCGTACTCTGACCTACTGGTTAAGGTTTTAACTCTTACTCTGGCCTAATAGCTAAGGTCTTAGACTCATACTCTGGCCTAATGGTTAAGGTCTTAACTCTTACTCTGACCTACTGGTTAAGGTCTTAACTCTTACTCTGGCCTAATAGCTAAGGTCTTCACTCTTACTCTGGCCTAATAGCTAAGGTCTTAGACTCGTACTATGGCGTACAGGTTAAGGTCTTAAATCTTACTCTGGCCTACTGGTTAAGGTCTTAACTCTTACTCTGGCCTAATAGCTAAGGTCTTAGACTCGTACTCTGGCCTAATGGTTAAGGTCATAACTCTTACTCTGGCCGAATAGCTAAGGTCTTAGACTCGTACTCTGGCCTACTGGTTAAGGTCTTAGCTCTTACTCTGGCCTACTGGTTAAGGTCTTAACTCTTACTATGGCCTAATAGCTAAGGTCTTAACTCTTACTCTGGCCTAATATCTAAGGTCTTAGACTCGTACTCTGGCCTAATGGTTAAGGTCTTAACTCTTACTCTGGCCTAATCGCTAAGGTTTTAACTCTTACTCTGGCCTAATAGCTAAGGTCTTAGACTCGTACTCTGGCCTAATGGTTAAGGTCTTAACTCTTACTCTGGCCTAATAGCTAAGGTCTTAACTCTTACTCTGGCCTAATAGCTAAGGTCTTAGACTCGTACTCTGGCCTCCTGGTTAAGGTCTTAACTCTTACTCTGTCCTACTGGTTAAGGTCTTAACTCTTACTCTGGCCTAATAGCTAAAGTCTTAGACTCGTACTCTGGCCTAATGGTTAAGGTCTGAACTCTTACTCTGGCCTAATAGCTAATGTCTTAGACTCGTACTATGGCCTACAGGTTAAGGTCTTAACTCTTACTCTGGCAGGTCTTAACTCTTACTCTGGCCTAATAGCTAAGGTCTTAGACTCGTACTCTGGCCTAATGGTTAAGGTCCTAACTCTTACTCTGGCCTACTGGTTACGGTCTTAACTCTTACTCTGGCCTAATAGCTAAGGTCTTAGACTCGTACTCTGGCCTAATGGTTAAGGTCTTAACTCTTACTCTGGCCTAATAGCTAAGGTCTTAGACTCGTACTCTGGCCTACTGGTTAAGGTCTTAACTCTTACTCTGGAATAATAGCTAAGGTTTTAGAATCGTACTCTGGCCTAATGGTTAAGGTCTTAACTCTTACTCTGGCCTACTAGTTAAGGTCTTAACTCTTACTCTGGCCTAATAGCTAAGGTCTTAACTCTTACTCTGGTCTAATAGCTAAGGTCTTAACTCTTACTCTGGCCTAATAGCTAAGGTCTTAACTCTTACTCTGGCCTAATAGCTAAGGTCTTAGACTCATACTCTGGCCTAATGGTTAAGGTCTTAACTCTTACTCTGGCCTACTGGTTAAGGTCTTAACTCTTACTCTGGCCTACTGGTTAAGGTCTTAACTCTTACTATGGCCTAATAGCTAAGGTCTTAACTCTTTCTCTGGCCTAATATCTAAGGTCTTAGACTCGTACTCTGGCCTAATGGTTAAGGTCTTAACTCTTACTCTGGCCCACTGGTTAAGGTCTTAACTCTTACTCTGGCCTAATAGGTAAGGTCTTAGACTCGTACTCAGACCTACTGGTTAAGGTTTTAACTCTTACTCTGGCCTAATAGCTAAGGTCTTAGACTCATACTCTGGCCTAATGGTTAAGGTCTTAACTCTTACTCTGGCCTACTGGTTAAGGTCTTAACTCTTACTCTGGCCTAATAGCTAAGGTCTTAACTCTTACTCTGGCCTAATAGCTAAGGTCTTAGACTCGTACTATGGCGTACAGGTTAAGGTCTTAAATCTTACTCTGGCCTACTGGTTAAGGTCTTAACTCTTACTCTGGCCTAATAGCTAAGGTCTTAGATTCGTACTCTGGCCTACTGGTTAAGGTCTTAACTCTTACTCTGGCCTAATAGCTAAGGTCTTCACTCTTACTCTAGCCTAATAGCTAAGGTCTTAGACTCGTACTCTGGCCTAATGAGTAAGGTCTTAACTCTTACTCTGGCCTACTGGTTAAGGTCTTAACTCTTACTCTGGCCTAATAGCTAAGGTCTTAACTCTTACTCTGGCCTAATAGCTAAGGTCTTAGACTCGTACTCTGGCCTCCTGGTTAAGGTCTTAACTCTTACTCTGGCCTAATAGCTAAAGTCATAGACTCGTACTCTGGCCTAATGGTTAAGGTCTTAACTCTTACTCTGGCCTACTGGTTAAGGTCTTAACTCTTACTCTGGCCTACTGGTTAAGGTCTTAACTCTTACTCTGGCCTAATAGCTAAGGTTTTAACTCTTACTCTGGCCTAATAGCTAAGGTCTTAACTCTTACTCTGGCCTAATAGCTATGGTCTTAGACTCGTACTCTGACCTAATGGTTAAGGTCTTAACTCTTACTCTGGCCTAATAGCTAAGGTCTTAACTCTTACTCTGGCCTAATAGCTAAGGTCTTAGACTCGTAGTCTGGCCTAATGGTTAAGGTCTTAACTCTTACTCTGGCCTAATAGCTAAGGTCTTAGACTCGGCCTCTGGCCTACTTGTTAAGGTCTTAACTCTTACTCTGGCCTAATAGCTAAGGTCTTAAACTCGTACTCTTGCCTAATGGTTAAGGTCTTAACTCTTACTCTGGCCTAATAGCTAAGGTCTTAGACTCGTACTCTGGCCTAATGGTTAAGGTCTCAACTCTTACTCTGGCCTAATAGCTAATGTCTTAGACTCGTACTATGGCCTACAGGTTAAGGTCTTAACTCTTACTCTGGCCTAATAGCTAAGGTCTTAGACTCATACTCTGGCCTAATCGTTAAGGTCTTAACTCTTACTCTGGCCTACTGGTTAAGGTCTTAACTCTTACTCTGGCCTAATAGCTAAGGTCTTAACTCTTACTCTGGCATAATAGCTAAGGTCTTAACTCTTACTCTGGTCTAATAGCTAAGGTCTTAACTCTTACTCTGGCCTAATAGCTAAGGTCTTAGACTCGTACTCTGGTGTAATGGTTAAGGTATTAATTCTTACTCTGGCCTACTGGTTATGGTCTTAACTCTTACTCTGGCCTACTGGTTAAGGTCTTAACTCTTACTCTGGCCTAATAGCTAATGTCTTAACTCTTACTCTGGCCTAATAGCTAAGGTCTTAGACTCGTACTCTGGTCTAATGGTTAAGGTCTTAACTCTTACTCTGGCCTACTGGTTAAGGTCTTAACTCTTACTTTGGCCTAATAGCTAAGGTCTTAACTCTTACTCTGGCCTAATAGCTAAGGTCTTAACTCTTACTCTGGCCTAATAGCTAAGGTCTTAGACTCGTACTCTGGCCTAATGGTTAAGGTCATAACTCTTACTCTGGCCGAATAGCTAAGGTCTTAGACTCGTACTCTGGCCTACTGGTTAAGGTCTTAGCTCTTACTCTGGCCTACTGGTTAAGGTCTTAACACTTACTATGGCCTAATAGCTAAGGTCTTAACTCTTACTCTGGCCTAATATCTAAGGTCTTAGACTCGTACTCTGGCCTAATCTCTAAGGTCTTAACTCTTACTCTGGCCTAATAGCTAAGGTCTTAGACTCGTACTCTGGCCTAATGGTTAAGGTCTTAACTCTTACTCTGGCCTAATAGCTAAGGTCTTAACTCTTACTCTGGCCTAATAGCTAAGGTCTTAGACTCGTACTCTGGCCTCCTGGTTAAGGTCTTAACTCTTACTCTGTCCTACTGGTTAAGGTCTTAACTCTTACTCTGGCCTAATAGCTAAAGTCATAGACTCGTACTCTGGCCTAATGGTTAAGGTCTGAACTCTTACTCTGGCCTAATAGCTAATGTCTTAGACTCGTACTATGGCCTACAGGTTAAGGTCTTAACTCTTACTCTGGCCTAATAGCTAAGGTCTTAACTCTTACTCTGGCCTAATAGCTAAGGTCTTAGACTCGTACTCTGGCCTAATGGTTAAGGTCCTAACTCTTACTCTGGCCTACTGGTTAAGGTCTTAACTCTTACTCTGGCCTAATAGCTAAGGTCTTAGACTTGTACTCTGGCCTAATGGTTAAGGTCTTAACTCTTACTCTGGCCTAATAGCTAAGGTCTTAGACTCGTATTCTGGCCTCCTGGTTAAGGTCTTAACTCTTACTCTGTCCTACTGGTTAAGGTCTTAACTCTTACTCAGGCCTAATAGCTAAAGTCTTAGACTCGTACTCTGCCCTAATGGTTAAGGTCTGAACTCTTACTCTGGCCTAATAGCTAATGTCTTAGACTCGTACTCTGGCCTAATGGTTAAGGTCTCAACTCTTACTCTGGCCTAATAGCTATTGTCTTAGACTCGTACTATGGCCTACAGGTTAAGGTCTTAACTCTTACTCTGGCCTAATAGCTAAGGTCTTAGACTCGTACTATGGCCTACAGGTTAAGGTCTTAACTCTTACTCTGGCCTACTGGTTAAGGTCTTAACTCTTACTCAGGCCTACTGGTTAAGGTCTTAAGTCTTACTCTGGCCTAATAGCTAAGGTCTTAACTCTTACTCTTGCCTAATAGCTAAGGTCTTAACTCTTACTCTGGCCTAATAGCTATGGTCTTAAACTCGTACTCTGACCTAATGGTTAAGGTCTTAACTCTTACTCTGGCCTAATAGCTAAGGTCTTAACTCTTACTCTGGCCTAATAGCTAAGGTCTTAGACTCGTACTCTGGCCTAATGGTTAAGGTCTTAACTCTTACTCTGGCCTAATAGCTAAGGTCTTAGACTCAGCCTCTGGCCTACTGGTTAAGGTCTTAACTCTTACTCTGGCCTAATAGCTAAGGTCTTAAATCTTACACTGGCCTACTGGTTAAGGTCTTAACTCTTACTCTGGCCTAATAGCTAAGGTCTTAACTCTTACTCTGGTCTAATAGCTAAGGTCTTAACTCTTACTCTGGCCTAATAGCTAAGGTCTTAGACTCGTACTCTGGCGTAATGGTTAAGGTATTAACTCTTACTCTGGCCTACTGGTTAAGGTCTTAACTCTTACTCTGGCCTACTGGTTAAGGTCTTAACTCTTACTATGGCCTAATAGCTAAGGTCTTAACTCTTACTCTGGCCTAATATCTAAGGTCTTAGATTCGTACTCTGGCCTAATGGTTAAGGTCTTAACTCTTACTCTGGCACACTGGTTAAGGTCTTAACTCTTACTCTGGCCTAATAGGTAAGGTCTTAGACTCGTACTCTGACCTACTGGTTAAGGTTTTAACTCTTACTCTGGCCTAATAGCTAAGGTCTTAGACTCATACTCTGGCCTAATGGTTAAGGTCTTAACTCTTACTCTGACCTACTGGTTAAGGTCTTAACTCTTACTCTGGCCTAATAGCTAAGGTCTTCACTCTTACTCTGGCCTAATAGCTAAGGTCTTAGACTCGTACTATGGCGTACAGGTTAAGGTCTTAAATCTTACTCTGGCCTACTGGTTAAGGTCTTAACTCTTACTCTGGCCTAATAGCTAAGGTCTTAGACTCGTACTCTGGCCTAATGGTTAAGGTCATAACTCTTACTCTGGCCGAATAGCTAAGGTCTTAGACTCGTACTCTGGCCTACTGGTTAAGGTCTTAGCTCTTACTCTGGCCTACTGGTTAAGGGCTTAACTCTTACTATGGCCTAATAGCTAAGGTCTTAACTCTTACTCTGGCCTAATATCTAAGGTCTTAGACTCGTACTCTGGCCTAATGGTTAAGGTCTTAACTCTTACTCTGGCCTAATCGCTAAGGTTTTAACTCTTACTCTGGCCTAATAGCTAAGGTCTTAGACTCGTACTCTGGCCTAATGGTTAAGGTCTTAACTCTTACTCTGGCCTAATAGCTAAGGTCTTAACTCTTACTCTGGCCTAATAGCTAAGGTCTTAGACTCGTACTCTGGCCTCCTGGTTAAGGTCTTAACTCTTACTCTGTCCTACTGGTTAAGGTCTTAACTCTTACTCTGGCCTAATAGCTAAAGTCTTAGACTCGTACTCTGGCCTAATGGTTAAGGTCTGAACTCTTACTCTGGCCTAATAGCTAATGTCTTAGACTCGTACTATGGCCTACAGGTTAAGGTCTTAACTCTTACTCTGGCAGGTCTTAACTCTTACTCTGGCCTAATAGCTAAGGTCTTAGACTCGTACTCTGGCCTAATGGTTAAGGTCCTAACTCTTACTCTGGCCTACTGGTTACGGTCTTAACTCTTACTCTGGCCTAATAGCTAAGGTCTTAGACTCGTACTCTGGCCTAATGGTTAAGGTCTTAACTCTTACTCTGGCCTAATAGCTAAGGTCTTAGACTCGTACTCTGGCCTACTGGTTAAGGTCTTAACTCTTACTCTGGAATAATAGCTAAGGTTTTAGAATCGTACTCTGGCCTAATGGTTAAGGTCTTAACTCTTACTCTGGCCTACTAGTTAAGGTCTTAACTCTTACTCTGGCCTAATAGCTAAGGTCTTAACTCTTACTCTGGTCTAATAGCTAAGGTCTTAACTCTTACTCTGGCCTAATAGCTAAGGTCTTAGACTCGTACTCTGGCGTAATGGTTAAGGTATTAACTCTTACTCTGGCCTACTGGTTAAGGTCTTAACTCTTACTCTGGCCTACTGGTTAAGGTCTTAACTCTTACTATGGCCTAATAGCTAAGGTCTTAACTCTTACTCTGGCCTAATATCTAAGGTCTTAGACTCGTACTCTGGCCTAATGGTTAAGGTCTTAACTCTTACTCTGGCCTACTGGTTAAGGTCTTAACTCTTACTCTGGCCTACTGGTTAAGGTCTTAACTCTTACTATGGCCTAATAGCTAAGGTCTTAACTCTTACTCTGGCCTAATATCTAAGGTCTTAGACTCGTACTCTGGCCTAATGGTTAAGGTCTTAACTCTTACTCTGGCCCACTGGTTAAGGTCTTAACTCTTACTCTGGCCTAATAGGTAAGGTCTTAGACTCGTACTCAGACCTACTGGTTTAGGTTTTAACTCTTACTCTGGCCTAATAGCTAAGGTCTTAGACTCATACTCTGGCCTAATGGTTAAGGTCTTAACTCTTACTCTGGCCTACTGGTTAAGGTCTTAACTCTTACTCTGGCCTTATAGCTAAGGTCTTAGACTCGTACTATCGCTTACAGGTTAAGGTCTTAACTCTTACTTTGGCCTACTGGTTAAGGTCTTAACTCTTACTCTGGCCTAATAGCTAAGGTCTTAACTCTTACTCTGGTCTTATAGTTAAGGTCTTAACTCTTACTCTGGCCTAATAGCTAAGGTCTCAGACTCGTACTCTGGCGTAATGGTTAAGGTATTAACTCTTACTCTGGCCTACTGGTTAAGGTCTTAACTCTTACTCTGGCCTACTGGTTAAGGTCTTAACTCTTACTATGGCCTAATAGCTAAGGTCTTAACTCTTACTCTGGCCTAATATCTAAGGTCTTAGACTCGTACACTGGCCTAATGGTTAAGATCTTAACTCTTACTCTGGCCCACTGGTTAAGGTCTTAACTCTTACTCTGGCCTAATAGGTAAGGTCTTAGACTCGTACTCTGACCTACTGGTTAAGGTTTTAACTCTTACTCTGGCCTAATAGCTAAGGTCTTAGACTCATACTCTGGCCTAATGGTTAAGGTCTTAACTCTTACTCTGGCCTACTGGTTAAGGTCTTAACTCTTACTCTGGCCTAATAGCTAAGGTCTTAACTCTTACTCTGGCATAATAGCTAAGGTCTTAACTCTTACTCTGGTCTAATAGCTAAGGTCTTAACTCTTACTCTGGCCTAATAGCTAAGGTCTTAGACTCGTACTCTGGTGTAATGGTTAAGGTATTAATTCTTACTCTGGCCTACTGGTTAAGGTCTTAACTCTTACTCTGGCCTACTGGTTAAGGTCCTAACTCTTACTCTGGCCTAATAGCTAAGGTCTTAACTCTTACTCTGGCCTAATAGCTAAGGTCTTAGACTCGTACTCTGGCCTAATGGTTAAGGTCTTAACTCTTACTCTGGCCTACTGGTTAAGGTCTTAACTCTTACTTTGGCCTAATAGCTAAGGTCTTAACTCTTACTCTGGCCTAATAGCTAAGGTCTTAGACTCGTACTCTGGCCTAATGGTTAAGGTCATAACTCTTACTCTGGCTGAATAGCTAAGGTCTTAGACTCGTACTCTGGCCTACTGGTTAAGGTCTTAGCTCTTACTCTGGCCTACTGGTTAAGGTCTTAACTCTTACTATGGCCTAATAGCTAAGGTCTTAACTCTTACTCTGGCCTAATAGCTAAGGTTTTAACTCTTACTCTGGTCTAATAGCTAAGGTCTTAGACTCGTACTCTGGCCTAATGGTTAAGGTCTTAACTCTTACTCTGGCCTAATCGCTAAGGTCTTAACTCTTACTCTGGCCTAATAGCTAAGGTCTTAGACTCGTACTCTGGCCTAATGGTTAAGGTCTTAACTCTTACTCTGGCCTAATAGCTAAGGTCTTAACTCTTACTCTGGCCTAATAGCTAAGGTCTTAGACTCGTACTCTGGCCTCCTGGTTAAGGTCTTAACTCTTACTCTGTCCTACTGGTTAAGGTCTTAACTCTTACTCTGGCCTAATAGCTAAAGTCATAGACTCGTACTCTGGCCTAATGGTTAAGGTCTGAACTCTTACTCTGGCCTAATAGCTAATGTCTTAGACTCGTACTATGGCCTACAGGTTAAGGTCTTAACTCTTACTCTGGCCTAATAGCTAAGGTCTTAACTCTTACTCTGGCCTAATAGCTAAGGTCTTAGACTCGTACTCTGGCCTAATGGTTAAGGTCCTAACTCTTACTCTGGCCTACTGGTTAAGGTCTTAACTCTTACTCTGGCCTAATAGCTAAGGTCTTAGACTCGTACTCTGGCCTAATGGTTAAGGTCTTAACTCTTACTCTGGCCTAATAGCTAAGGTCTTAGACTCGTATTCTGGCCTCCTGGTTAAGGTCTTAACTCTTACTCTGTCCTACTGGTTAAGGTCTTAACTCTTACTCAGGCCTAATAGCTAAAGTCTTAGACTCGTACTCTGCCCTAATGGTTAAGGTCTGAACTCTTACTCTGGCCTAATAGCTAATGTCTTAGACTCGTACTCTGGCCTAATGGTTAAGGTCTCAACTCTTACTCTGGCCTAATAGCTATTGTCTTAGACTCGTACTATGGCCTACAGGTTAAGGTCTTAACTCTTACTCTGGCCTAATAGCTAAGGTCTTAGACTCGTACTATGGCCTACAGGTTAAGGTCTTAACTCTTACTCTGGCAGGTCTTAACTCTTACTCTGGCCTAATAGCTAAGGTCTTAGACTCGTACTCTGGCCTAATGGTTAAGGTCCTAACTCTTACTCTGGCCTACTGGTTACGGTCTTAACTCTTACTCTGGCCTAATAGCTAAGGTCTTAAATCTTACACTGGCCTACTGGTTAAGGTCTTAACTCTTACTCTGGCCTAATAGCTAAGGTCTTAACTCTTACTCTGGTCTAATAGCTAAGGTCTTAACTCTTACTCTGGCCTAATAGCTAAGGTCTTAGACTCGTACTCTGGCGTAATGGTTAAGGTATTAACTCTTACTCTGGCCTACTGGTTAAGGTCTTAACTCTTACTCTGGCCTACTGGTTAAGGTCTTAACTCTTACTATGGCCTAATAGCTAAGGTCTTAACTCTTACTCTGGCCTAATATCTAAGGTCTTAGATTCGTACTCTGGCCTAATGGTTAAGGTCTTAACTCTTACTCTGGCACACTGGTTAAGGTCTTAACTCTTACTCTGGCCTAATAGGTAAGGTCTTAGACTCGTACTCTGACCTACTGGTTAAGGTTTTAACTCTTACTCTGGCCTAATAGCTAAGGTCTTAGACTCATACTCTGGCCTAATGGTTAAGGTCTTAACTCTTACTCTGACCTACTGGTTAAGGTCTTAACTCTTACTCTGGCCTAATAGCTAAGGTCTTCACTCTTACTCTGGCCTAATAGCTAAGGTCTTAGACTCGTACTATGGCGTACAGGTTAAGGTCTTAAATCTTACTCTGGCCTACTGGTTAAGGTCTTAACTCTTACTCTGGCCTAATAGCTAAGGTCTTAGACTCGTACTCTGGCCTAATGGTTAAGGTCATAACTCTTACTCTGGCCGAATAGCTAAGGTCTTAGACTCGTACTCTGGCCTACTGGTTAAGGTCTTAGCTCTTACTCTGGCCTACTGGTTAAGGTCTTAACTCTTACTATGGCCTAATAGCTAAGGTCTTAACTCTTACTCTGGCCTAATATCTAAGGTCTTAGACTCGTACTCTGGCCTAATGGTTAAGGTCTTAACTCTTACTCTGGCCTAATCGCTAAGGTTTTAACTCTTACTCTGGCCTAATAGCTAAGGTCTTAGACTCGTACTCTGGCCTAATGGTTAAGGTCTTAACTCTTACTCTGGCCTAATAGCTAAGGTCTTAACTCTTACTCTGGCCTAATAGCTAAGGTCTTAGACTCGTACTCTGGCCTCCTGGTTAAGGTCTTAACTCTTACTCTGTCCTACTGGTTAAGGTCTTAACTCTTACTCTGGCCTAATAGCTAAAGTCTTAGACTCGTACTCTGGCCTAATGGTTAAGGTCTGAACTCTTACTCTGGCCTAATAGCTAATGTCTTAGACTCGTACTATGGCCTACAGGTTAAGGTCTTAACTCTTACTCTGGCAGGTCTTAACTCTTACTCTGGCCTAATAGCTAAGGTCTTAGACTCGTACTCTGGCCTAATGGTTAAGGTCCTAACTCTTACTCTGGCCTACTGGTTACGGTCTTAACTCTTACTCTGGCCTAATAGCTAAGGTCTTAGACTCGTACTCTGGCCTAATGGTTAAGGTCTTAACTCTTACTCTGGCCTAATAGCTAAGGTCTTAGACTCGTACTCTGGCCTACTGGTTAAGGTCTTAACTCTTACTCTGGAATAATAGCTAAGGTTTTAGAATCGTACTCTGGCCTAATGGTTAAGGTCTTAACTCTTACTCTGGCTTACTAGTTAAGGTCTTAACTCTTACTCTGGCCTAATAGCTAATGTCTTAACTCTTACTCTGGTCTAATAGCTAAGGTCTTAACTCTTACTCTGGCCTAATAGCTAAGGTCTTAGACTCGTACTCTGGCATAATGGTTAAGGTATTAACTCTTACTCTGGCCTACTGGTTAAGGTCTTAACTCTTACTCTGGCCTACTGGTTAAGGTCTTAACTCTTACTATGGCCTAATAGCTAAGGTCTTAACTCTTACTCTGGCCTAATATCTAAGGTCTTAGACTCGTACTCTGGCCTAATGGTTAAGGTCTTAACTCTTACTCTGGCCTACTGGTTAAGGTCTTAACTCTTACTCTGGCCTACTGGTTAAGGTCTTAACTCTTACTATGGCCTAATAGCTAAGGTCTTAACTCTTACTCTGGCCTAAT
This sequence comes from Triturus cristatus, assembly GCF_964204655.1. Classification (NCBI taxonomy): domain Eukaryota; kingdom Metazoa; phylum Chordata; class Amphibia; order Caudata; family Salamandridae; genus Triturus; species Triturus cristatus. Next base: position 740,786 of record NW_028187290.1, on the reverse strand, counting down.
ATCTAAGGTCTTAGACTCGTACTCTGGCCTAATGGTTAACGTCTTAACTCTTACTCTGGCCCACTGGTTAAGGTCTTAACTCTTACTCTGGCCTAATAGGTAAGGTCTTAGACTCGTACTCAGACCTACTGGTTAAGGTTTTAACTCTTACTCTGGCCTAATAGCTAAGGTCTTAGACTCATACTCTGGCCTAATGGTTAAGGTCTTAACTCTTACTCTGGCCTACTGGTTAAGGTCTTAACTCTTACTCTGGCCTTATAGCTAAGGTCTTAGACTCGTACTATCGCTTACAGGTTAAGGTCTTAACTCTTACTTTGGCCTACTGGTTAAGGTCTTAACTCTTACTCTGGCCTAATAGCTAAGGTCTTAACTCTTACTCTGGTCTTATAGTTAAGGTCTTAACTCTTACTCTGGCCTAATAGCTAAGGTCTCAGACTCGTACTCTGGCGTAATGGTTAAGGTATTAACTCTTACTCTGGCCTACTGGTTAAGGTCTTAACTCTTACTCTGGCCTACTGGTTAAGGTCTTAACTCTTACTATGGCCTAATAGCTAAGGTCTTAACTCTTACTCTGGCCTAATATCTAAGGTCTTAGACTCGTACACTGGCCTAATGGTTAAGATCTTAACTCTTACTCTGGCCCACTGGTTAAGGTCTTAACTCTTACTCTGGCCTAATAGGTAAGGTCTTAGACTCGTACTCTGACCTACTGGTTAAGGTTTTAACTCTTACTCTGGCCTAATAGCTAAGGTCTTAGACTCATACTCTGGCCTAATGGTTAAGGTCTTAACTCTTACTCTGGCCTACTGGTTAAGGTCTTAACTCTTACTCTGGCCTAATAGCTAAGGTCTTAACTCTTACTCTGGCATAATAGCTAAGGTCTTAACTCTTACTCTGGTCTAATAGCTAAGGTCTTAACTCTTACTCTGGCCTAATAGCTAAGGTCTTAGACTCGTACTCTGGTGTAATGGTTAAGGAATTAATTCTTACTCTGGCCTACTGGTTAAGGTCTTAACTCTTACTCTGGCCTACTGGTTAAGGTCTTAACTCTTACTCTGGCCTAATAGCTAAGGTCTTAACTCTTACTCTGGCCTAATAGCTAAGGTCTTAGACTCGTACTCTGGCCTAATGGTTAAGGTCTTAACTCTTACTCTGGCCTACTGGTTAAGGTCTTAACTCTTACTTTGGCCTAATAGCTAAGGTCTTAACTCTTACTCTGGCCTAATAGCTAAGGTCTTAGACTCGTACTCTGGCCTAATGGTTAAGGTCATAACTCTTACTCTGGCCGAATAGCTAAGGTCTTAGACTCGTACTCTGGCCTACTGGTTAAGGTCTTAGCTCTTACTCTGGCCTACTGGTTAAGGTCTTAACTCTTACTATGGCCTAATAGCTAAGGTCTTAACTCTTACTCTGGCCTAATAGCTAAGGTTTTAACTCTTACTCTGGTCTAATAGCTAAGGTCTTAGACTCGTACTCTGGCCTAATGGTTAAGGTCTTAACTCTTACTCTGGCCTAATCGCTAAGGTCTTAACTCTTACTCTGGCCTAATAGCTAAGGTCCTAGACTCGTACTCTGGCCTAATGGTTAAGGTCTTAACTCTTACTCTGGCCTAATAGCTAAGGTCTTAACTCTTACTCTGGCCTAATAGCTAAGGTCTTAGACTCGTACTCTGGCCTCCTGGTTAAGGTCTTAACTCTTACTCTGTCCTACTGGTTAAGGTCTTAACTCTTACTCTGGCCTAATAGCTAAAGTCATAGACTCGTACTCTGGCCTAATGGTTAAGGTCTGAACTCTTACTCTGGCCTAATAGCTAATGTCTTAGACTCGTACTATGGCCTACAGGTTAAGGTCTTAACTCTTACTCTGGCCTAATAGCTAAGGTCTTAACTCTTACTCTGGCCTAATAGCTAAGGTCTTAGACTCGTACTCTGGCCTAATGGTTAAGGTCCTAACTCTTACTCTGGCCTACTGGTTAAGGTCTTAACTCTTACTCTGGCCTAATAGCTAAGGTCTTAGACTCGTACTCTGGCCTAATGGTTAAGGTCTTAACTCTTACTCTGGCCTAATAGCTAAGGTCTTAGACTCGTATTCTGGCCTCCTGGTTAAGGTCTTAACTCTTACTCTGTCCTACTGGTTAAGGTCTTAACTCTTACTCAGGCCTAATAGCTAAAGTCTTAGACTCGTACTCTGCCCTAATGGTTAAGGTCTGAACTCTTACTCTGGCCTAATAGCTAATGTCTTAGACTCGTACTCTGGCCTAATGGTTAAGGTCTCAACTCTTACTCTGGCCTAATAGCTATTGTCTTAGACTCGTACTATGGCCTACAGGTTAAGGTCTTAACTCTTACTCTGGCCTAATAGCTAAGGTCTTAGACTCGTACTATGGCCTACAGGTTAAGGTCTTAACTCTTACTCTGGCAGGTCTTAACTCTTACTCTGGCCTAATAGCTAAGGTCTTAGACTCGTACTCTGGCCTAATGGTTAAGGTCCTAACTCTTACTCTGGCCTACTGGTTACGGTCTTAACTCTTACTCTGGCCTAATAGCTAAGGTCTTAAATCTTACACTGGCCTACTGGTTAAGGTCTTAACTCTTACTCTGGCCTAATAGCTAAGGTCTTAACTCTTACTCAGGTCTAATAGCTAAGGTCTTAACTCTTACTCTGGCCTAATAGCTAAGGTCTTAGACTCGTACTCTGGCGTAATGGTTAAGGTATTAACTCTTACTCTGGCCTACTGGTTAAGGTCTTAACTCTTACTCTGGCCTACTGGTTAAGGTCTTAACTCTTACTATGGCCTAATAGCTAAGGTCTTAACTCTTACTCTGGCCTAATATCTAAGGTCTTAGATTCGTACTCTGGCCTAATGGTTAAGGTCTTAACTCTTACTCTGGCACACTGGTTAAGGTCTTAACTCTTACTCTGGCCTAATAGGTAAGGTCTTAGACTCGTACTCTGACCTACTGGTTAAGGTTTTAACTCTTACTCTGGCCTAATAGCTAAGGTCTTAGACTCATACTCTGGCCTAATGGTTAAGGTCTTAACTCTTACTCTGACCTACTGGTTAAGGTCTTAACTCTTACTCTGGCCTAATAGCTAAGGTCTTCACTCTTACTCTGGCCTAATAGCTAAGGTCTTAGACTCGTACTATGGCGTACAGGTTAAGGTCTTAAATCTTACTCTGGCCTACTGGTTAAGGTCTTAACTCTTACTCTGGCCTAATAGCTAAGGTCTTAGACTCGTACTCTGGCCTAATGGTTAAGGTCATAACTCTTACTCTGGCCGAATAGCTAAGGTCTTAGACTCGTACTCTGGCCTACTGGTTAAGGTCTTAGCTCTTACTCTGGCCTACTGGTTAAGGTCTTAACTCTTACTATGGCCTAATAGCTAAGGTCTTAACTCTTACTCTGGCCTAATATCTAAGGTCTTAGACTCGTACTCTGGCCTAATGGTTAAGGTCTTAACTCTTACTCTGGCCTAATCGCTAAGGTTTTAACTCTTACTCTGGCCTAATAGCTAAGGTCTTAGACTCGTACTCTGGCCTAATGGTTAAGGTCTTAACTCTTACTCTGGCCTAATAGCTAAGGTCTTAACTCTTACTCTGGCCTAATAGCTAAGGTCTTAGACTCGTACTCTGGCCTCCTGGTTAAGGTCTTAACTCTTACTCTGTCCTACTGGTTAAGGTCTTAACACTTACTCTGGCCTAATAGCTAAAGTCTTAGACTCGTACTCTGGCCTAATGGTTAAGGTCTGAACTCTTACTCTGGCCTAATAGCTAATGTCTTAGACTCGTACTATGGCCTACAGGTTAAGGTCTTAACTCTTACTCTGGCAGGTCTTAACTCTTACTCTGGCCTAATAGCTAAGGTCTTAGACTCGTACTCTGGCCTAATGGTTAAGGTCCTAACTCTTACTCTGGCCTACTGGTTACGGTCTTAAATCTTACTCTGGCCTAATAGCTAAGGTCTTAGACTCGTACTCTGGCCTAATGGTTAAGGTCTTAACTCTTACTCTGGCCTAATAGCTAAGGTCTTAGACTCGTACTCTGGCCTACTGGTTAAGGTCTTAACTCTTACTCTGGAATAATAGCTAAGGTTTTAGAATCGTACTCTGGCCTAATGGTTAAGGTCTTAACTCTTACTCTGGCCTACTAGTTAAGGTCTTAACTCTTACTCTGGCCTAATAGCTAAGGTCTTAACTCTTACTCTGGTCTAATAGCTAAGGTCTTAACTCTTACTCTGGCCTAATAGCTAAGGTCTTAGACTCGTACTCTGGCGTAATGGTTAAGGTATTAACTCTTACTCTGGCCTACTGGTTAAGGTCTTAACTCTTACTATGGCCTAATAGCTAAGGTCTTAACTCTTACTCTGGCCTAATATCTAAGGTCTTAGACTCGTACTCTGGCCTAATGGTTAAGGTCTTAACTCTTACTCTGGCCTACTGGTTAAGGTCTTAACTCTTACTCTGGCCTACTGGTTAAGGTCTTAACTCTTACTATGGCCTAATAGCTAAGGTCTTAACTCTTACTCTGGCCTAATATCTAAGGTCTTAGACTCGTACTCTGGCCTAATGGTTAAGGTCTTAACTCTTACTCTGGCCCACTGGTTAAGGTCTTAACTCTTACTCTGGCCTAATAGGTAAGGTCTTAGACTCGTACTCAGACCTACTGGTTAAGGTTTTAACTCTTACTCTGGCCTAATAGCTAAGGTCTTAGACTCATACTCTGGCCTAATGGTTAAGGTCTTAACTCTTACTCTGGCCTACTGGTTAAGGTCTTAACTCTTACTCTGGCCTTATAGCTAAGGTCTTAGACTCGTACTATCGCTTACAGGTTAAGGTCTTAACTCTTACTTTGGCCTACTGGTTAAGGTCTTAACTCTTACTCTGGCCTAATAGCTAAGGTCTTAACTCTTACTCTGGTCTTATAGTTAAGGTCTTAACTCTTACTCTGGCCTAATAGCTAAGGTCTCAGACTCGTACTCTGGCGTAATGGTTAAGGTATTAACTCTTACTCTGGCCTACTGGTTAAGGTCTTAACTCTTACTCTGGCCTACTGGTTAAGGTCTTAACTCTTACTATGGCCTAATAGCTAAGGTCTTAACTCTTACTCTGGCCTAATATCTAAGGTCTTAGACTCGTACACTGGCCTAATGGTTAAGATCTTAACTCTTACTCTGGCCCACTGGTTAAGGTCTTAACTCTTACTCTGGCCTAATAGGTAAGGTCTTAGACTCGTACTCTGACCTACTGGTTAAGGTTTTAACTCTTACTCTGGCCTAATAGCTAAGGTCTTAGACTCATACTCTGGCCTAATGGTTAAGGTCTTAACTCTTACTCTGGCCTACTGGTTAAGGTCTTAACTCTTACTCTGGCCTAATAGCTAAGGTCTTAACTCTTACTCTGGCATAATAGCTAAGGTCTTAACTCTTACTCTGGTCTAATAGCTAAGGTCTTAACTCTTACTCTGGCCTAATAGCTAAGGTCTTAGACTCGTACTCTGGTGTAATGGTTAAGGTATTAATTCTTACTCTGGCCTACTGGTTAAGGTCTTAACTCTTACTCTGGCCTACTGGTTAAGGTCTTAACTCTTACTCTGGCCTAATAGCTAAGGTCTTAACTCTTACTCTGGCCTAATAGCTAAGGTCTTAGACTCGTACGCTGGCCTAATGGTTAAGGTCTTAACTCTTACTCTGGCCTACTGGTTAAGGTCTTAACTCTTACTTTGGCCTAATAGCTAAGGTCTTAACTCTTACTCTGGCCTAATAGCTAAGGTCTTAGACTCGTACTCTGGCCTAATGGTTAAGGTCATAACTCTTACTCTGGCCGAATAGCTAAGGTCTTAGACTCGTACTCTGGCCTACTGGTTAAGGTCTTAGCTCTTACTCTGGCCTACTGGTTAAGGTCTTAACTCTTACTATGGCCTAATAGCTAAGGTCTTAACTCTTACTCTGGCCTAATAGCTAAGGTTTTAACTCTTACTCTGGTCTAATAGCTAAGGTCTTAGACTCGTACTCTGGCCTAATGGTTAAGGTCTTAACTCTTACTCTGGCCTAATCGCTAAGGTCTTAACTCTTACTCTGGCCTAATAGCTAAGGTCTTAGACTCGTACTCTGGCCTAATGGTTAAGGTCTTAACTCTTACTCTGGCCTAATAGCTAAGGTCTTAACTCTTACTCTGGCCTAATAGCTAAGGTCTTAGACTCGTACTCTGGCCTCCTGGTTAAGGTCTTAACTCTTACTCTGTCCTACTGGTTAAGGTCTTAACTCTTACTCTGGCCTAATAGCTAAAGTCATAGACTCGTACTCTGGCCTAATGGTTAAGGTCTGAACTCTTACTCTGGCCTAATAGCTAATGTCTTAGACTCGTACTATGGCCTACAGGTTAAGGTCTTAACTCTTACTCTGGCCTAATAGCTAAGGTCTTAACTCTTACTCTGGCCTAATAGCTAAGGTCTTAGACTCGTACTCTGGCCTAATGGTTAAGGTCCTAACTCTTACTCTGGCCTACTGGTTAAGGTCTTAACTCTTACTCTGGCCTAATAGCTAAGGTCTTAGACTCGTACTCTGGCCTAATGGTTAAGGTCTTAACTCTTACTCTGGCCTAATAGCTAAGGTCTTAGACTCGTATTCTGGCCTCCTGGTTAAGGTCTTAACTCTTACTCTGTCCTACTGGTTAAGGTCTTAACTCTTACTCAGGCCTAATAGCTAAAGTCTTAGACTCGTACTCTGCCCTAATGGTTAAGGTCTGAACTCTTACTCTGGCCTAATAGCTAATGTCTTAGACTCGTACTCTGGCCTAATGGTTAAGGTCTCAACTCTTACTCTGGCCTAATAGCTATTGTCTTAGACTCGTACTATGGCCTACAGGTTAAGGTCTTAACTCTTACTCTGGCCTAATAGCTAAGGTCTTAGACTCGTACTATGGCCTACAGGTTAAGGTCTTAACTCTTACTCTGGCCTACTGGTTAAGGTCTTAACTCTTACTCAGGCCTACTGGTTAAGGTATTAAGTCTTACTCTGGCCTAATAGCTAAGGTCTTAACTCTTACTCTTGCCTAATAGCTAAGGTCTTAACTCTTACTCAGGCCTACTGGTTAAGGTCTTAAGTCTTACTCTGGCCTAATAGCTAAGGTCTTAACTCTTACTCTGGCCTAATAGCTAAGGTCTTAACTCTTACTCTGGCCTAATAGCTAAGGTCTTAGACTCGTACTCTGGCCTAATGGTTAAGGTCTTAACTCTTACTCTGGCCTAATAGCTAAGGTCTTAGACTCAGCCTCTGGCCTACTGGTTAAGGTCTTAACTCTTACTCTGGCCTAATAGCTAAGGTCTTAAATCTTACACTGGCCTACTGGTTAAGGTCTTAACTCTTACTCTGGCCTAATAGCTAAGGTCTTAACTCTTACTCTGGTCTAATAGCTAAGGTCTTAACTCTTACTCTGGCCTAATAGCTAAGGTCTTAGACTCGTACTCTGGCGTAATGGTTAAGGTATTAACTCTTACTCTGGCCTACTGGTTAAGGTCTTAACTCTTACTCTGGCCTACTGGTTAAGGTCTTAACTCTTACTATGGCCTAATAGCTAAGGTCTTAACTCTTACTCTGGCCTAATATCTAAGGTCTTAGATTCGTACTCTGGCCTAATGGTTAAGGTCTTAACTCTTACTCTGGCACACTGGTTAAGGTCTTAACTCTTACTCTGGCCTAATAGGTAAGGTCTTAGACTCGTACTCTGACCTACTGGTTAAGGTTTTAACTCTTACTCTGGCCTAATAGCTAAGGTCTTAGACTCATACTCTGGCCTAATGGTTAAGGTCTTAACTCTTACTCTGACCTACTGGTTAAGGTCTTAACTCTTACTCTGGCCTAATAGCTAAGGTCTTAACTCTTACTCTGGCCTAATAGCTAAGGTCTTAGACTCGTACTATGGCGTACAGGTTAAGGTCTTAAATCTTACTCTGGCCTAATAGCTAAGGTCTTAGACTCGTACTCTGGCCTAATGGTTAAGGTCATAACTCTTACTCTGTCCGAATAGCTAAGGTCTTCGACTCATACTCTGGCCTACTGGTTAAGGTCTTAGCTCTTACTCTGGCCTACTGGTTAAGGTCTTAACTCTTACTATGGCCTAACAGCTAAGGTCTTAACTCTTACTCTGGCCTAATATCTAAGGTCTTAGACTCGTACTCTGGCCTAATGGTTAAGGTCTTAACTCTTACTCTGGCCTAATCGCTAAGGTCTTAACTCTTACTCTGGCCTAATAGCTAAGGTCTTAGACTCGTACTCTGGCCTAATGGTTAAGGTCTTAACTCTTACTCTGGCCTAATAGCTAAGGTCTTAACTCTTACTCTGGCCTAATAGCTAAGGTCTTAGACTCGTACTCTGGCCTAATGGTTAAGGTCCTAACTCTTACTCTGGCCTACTGGTTAAGGTCTTAACTCTTACTCTGGCCTAATAGCTAAGGTCTTAGACTTGTACTCTGGCCTAATGGTTAAGGTCTTAACTCTTACTCTGGCCTAATAGCTAAGGTCTTAGACTCGTATTCTGGCCTCCTGGTTAAGGTCTTAACTCTTACTCTGTCCTACTGGTTAAGGTCTTAACTCTTACTCAGGCCTAATAGCTAAAGTCTTAGACTCGTACTCTGCCCTAATGGTTAAGGTCTGAACTCTTACTCTGGCCTAATAGCTAATGTCTTAGACTCGTACTCTGGCCTAATGGTTAAGGTCTCAACTCTTACTCTGGCCTAATAGCTATTGTCTTAGACTCGTACTATGGCCTACAGGTTAAGGTCTTAACTCTTACTCTGGCCTAATAGCTAAGGTCTTAGACTCGTACTATGGCCTACAGGTTAAGGTCTTAACTCTTACTCTGGCCTACTGGTTAAGGTCTTAACTCTTACTCAGGCCTACTGGTTAAGGTCTTAAGTCTTACTCTGGCCTAATAGCTAAGGTCTTAACTCTTACTCTTGCCTAATAGCTAAGGTCTTAACTCTTACTCTGGCCTAATAGCTATGGTCTTAAACTCGTACTCTGACCTAATGGTTAAGGTCTTAACTCTTACTCTGGCCTAATAGCTAAGGTCTTAACTCTTACTCTGGCCTAATAGCTAAGGTCTTAGACTCGTACTCTGGCCTAATGGTTAAGGTCTTAACTCTTACTCTGGCCTAATAGCTAAGGTCTTAGACTCAGCCTCTGGCCTACTGGTTAAGGTCTTAACTCTTACTCTGGCCTAATAGCTAAGGTCTTAAATCTTACACTGGCCTACTGGTTAAGGTCTTAACTCTTACTCTGGCCTAATAGCTAAGGTCTTAACTCTTACTCTGGTCTAATAGCTAAGGTCTTAACTCTTACTCTGGCCTAATAGCTAAGGTCTTAGACTCGTACTCTGGCGTAATGGTTAAGGTATTAACTCTTACTCTGGCCTACTGGTTAAGGTCTTAACTCTTACTCTGGCCTACTGGTTAAGGTCTTAACTCTTACTATGGCCTAATAGCTAAGGTCTTAACTCTTACTCTGGCCTAATATCTAAGGTCTTAGATTCGTACTCTGGCCTAATGGTTAAGGTCTTAACTCTTACTCTGGCACACTGGTTAAGGTCTTAACTCTTACTCTGGCCTAATAGGTAAGGTCTTAGACTCGTACTCTGACCTACTGGTTAAGGTTTTAACTCTTACTCTGGCCTAATAGCTAAGGTCTTAGACTCATACTCTGGCCTAATGGTTAAGGTCTTAACTCTTACTCTGACCTACTGGTTAAGGTCTTAACTCTTACTCTGGCCTAATAGCTAAGGTCTTCACTCTTACTCTGGCCTAATAGCTAAGGTCTTAGACTCGTACTATGGCGTACAGGTTAAGGTCTTAAATCTTACTCTGGCCTACTGGTTAAGGTCTTAACTCTTACTCTGGCCTAATAGCTAAGGTCTTAGACTCGTACTCTGGCCTAATGGTTAAGGTCATAACTCTTACTCTGGCCGAATAGCTAAGGTCTTAGACTCGTACTCTGGCCTACTGGTTAAGGTCTTAGCTCTTACTCTGGCCTACTGGTTAAGGTCTTAACTCTTACTATGGCCTAATAGCTAAGGTCTTAACTCTTACTCTGGCCTAATATCTAAGGTCTTAGACTCGTACTCTGGCCTAATGGTTAAGGTCTTAACTCTTACTCTGGCCTAATCGCTAAGGTTTTAACTCTTACTCTGGCCTAATAGCTAAGGTCTTAGACTCGTACTCTGGCCTAATGGTTAAGGTCTTAACTCTTACTCTGGCCTAATAGCTAAGGTCTTAACTCTTACTCTGGCCTAATAGCTAAGGTCTTAGACTCGTACTCTGGCCTCCTGGTTAAGGTCTTAACTCTTACTCTGTCCTACTGGTTAAGGTCTTAACTCTTACTCTGGCCTAATAGCTAAAGTCTTAGACTCGTACTCTGGCCTAATGGTTAAGGTCTGAACTCTTACTCTGGCCTAATAGCTAATGTCTTAGACTCGTACTATGGCCTACAGGTTAAGGTCTTAACTCTTACTCTGGCAGGTCTTAACTCTTACTCTGGCCTAATAGCTAAGGTCTTAGACTCGAACTCTGGCCTAATGGTTAAGGTCATAACTCTTACTCTGGCCTACTGGTTACGGTCTTAACTCTTACTCTGGCCTAATAGCTAAGGTCTTAGACTCGTACTCTGGCCTAATGGTTAAGGTCTTAACTCTTACTCTGGCCTAATAGCTAAGGTCTTAGACTCGTACTCTGGCCTACTGGTTAAGGTCTTAACTCTTACTCTGGAATAATAGCTAAGGTTTTAGAATCGTACTCTGGCCTAATGGTTAAGGTCTTAACTCTTACTCTGGCCTACTAGTTAAGGTCTTAACTCTTACTCTGGCCTAATAGCTAAGGTCTTAACTCTTACTCTGGTCTAATAGCTAAGGTCTTAACTCTTACTCTGGCCTAATAGCTAAGGTCTTAGACTCGTACTCTGGCGTAATGGTTAAGGTATTAACTCTTACTCTGGCCTACTGGTTAAGGTCTTAACTCTTACTCTGGCCTACTGGTTAAGGTCTTAACTCTTACTATGGCCTAATAGCTAAGGTCTTAACTCTTACTCTGGCCTAATATCTAAGGTCTTAGACTCGTACTCTGGCCTAATGGTTAAGGTCTTAACTCTTACTCTGGCCTACTGGTTAAGGTCTTAACTCTTACTCTGGCCTACTGGTTAAGGTCTTAACTCTTACTATGGCCTAATAGCTAAGGTCTTAACTCTTACTCTGGCCTAATATCTAAGGTCTTAGACTCGTACTCTGGCCTAATGGTTAAGGTCTTAACTCTTACTCTGGCCCACTGGTTAAGGTCTTAACTCTTACTCTGGCCTAATAGGTAAGGTCTTAGACTCGTACTCAGACCTACTGGTTAAGGTTTTAACTCTTACTCTGGCCTAATAGCTAAGGTCTTAGACTCATACTCTGGCCTAATGGTTAAGGTCTTAACTCTTACTCTGGCCTACTGGTTAAGGTCTTAACTCTTACTCTGGCCTTATAGCTAAGGTCTTAGACTCGTACTATCGCTTACAGGTTAAGGTCTTAACTCTTACTTTGGCCTACTGGTTAAGGTCTTAACTCTTACTCTGGCCTAATAGCTAAGGTCTTAACTCTTACTCTGGTCTTATAGTTAAGGTCTTAACTCTTACTCTGGCCTAATAGCTAAGGTCTCAGACTCGTACTCTGGCGTAATGGTTAAGGTATTAACTCTTACTCTGGCCTACTGGTTAAGGTCTTAACTCTTACTCTGGCCTACTGGTTAAGGTCTTAACTCTTACTATGGCCTAATAGCTAAGGTCTTAACTCTTACTCTGGCCTAATATCTAAGGTCTTAGACTCGTACACTGGCCTAATGGTTAAGATCTTAACTCTTACTCTGGCCCACTGGTTAAGGTCTTAACTCTTACTCTGGCCTAATAGGTAAGGTCTTAGACTCGTACTCTGACCTACTGGTTAAGGTTTTAACTCTTACTCTGGCCTAATAGCTAAGGTCTTAGACTCATACTCTGGCCTAATGGTTAAGGTCTTAACTCTTACTCTGGCCTACTGGTTAAGGTCTTAACTCTTACTCTGGCCTAATAGCTAAGGTCTTAACTCTTACTCTGGCATAATAGCTAAGGTCTTAACTCTTACTCTGGTCTAATAGCTAAGGTCTTAACTCTTACTCTGGCCTAATAGCTAAGGTCTTAGACTCGTACTCTGGTGTAATGGTTAAGGTATTAATTCTTACTCTGGCCTACTGGTTAAGGTCTTAACTCTTACTCTGGCCTACTGGTTAAGGTCTTAACTCTTACTCTGGCCTAATAGCTAAGGTCTTAACTCTTACTCTGGCCTAATAGCTAAGGTCTTAGACTCGTACTCTGGCCTAATGGTTAAGGTCTTAACTCTTACTCTGGCCTACTGGTTAAGGTCTTAACTCTTACTTTGGCCTAATAGCTAAGGTCTTAACTCTTACTCTGGCCTAATAGCTAAGGTCTTAGACTCGTACTCTGGCCTAATGGTTAAGGTCATAACTCTTACTCTGGCTGAATAGCTAAGGTCTTAGACTCGTACTCTGGCCTACTGGTTAAGGTCTTAGCTCTTACTCTGGCCTACTGGTTAAGGTCTTAACTCTTACTATGGCCTAATAGCTAAGGTCTTAACTCTTACTCTGGCCTAATAGCTAAGGTTTTAACTCTTACTCTGGTCTAATAGCTAAGGTCTTAGACTCGTACTCTGGCCTAATGGTTAAGGTCTTAACTCTTACTCTGGCCTAATCGCTAAGGTCTTAACTCTTACTCTGGCCTAATAGCTAAGGTCTTAGACTCGTACTCTGGCCTAATGGTTAAGGTCTTAACTCTTACTCTGGCCTAATAGCTAAGGTCTTAACTCTTACTCTGGCCTAATAGCTAAGGTCTTAGACTCGTACTCTGGCCTCCTGGTTAAGGTCTTAACTCTTACTCTGTCCTACTGGTTAAGGTCTTAACTCTTACTCTGGCCTAATAGCTAAAGTCATAGACTCGTACTCTGGCCTAATGGTTAAGGTCTGAACTCTTACTCTGGCCTAATAGCTAATGTCTTAGACTCGTACTATGGCCTACAGGTTAAGGTCTTAACTCTTACTCTGGCCTAATAGCTAAGGTCTTAACTCTTACTCTGGCCTAATAGCTAAGGTCTTAGACTCGTACTCTGGCCTAATGGTTAAGGTCCTAACTCTTACTCTGGCCTACTGGTTAAGGTCTTAACTCTTACTCTGGCCTAATAGCTAAGGTCTTAGACTCGAACTCTGGCCTAATGGTTAAGGTCATAACTCTTACTCTGGCCTACTGGTTACGGTCTTAACTCTTACTCTGGCCTAATAGCTAAGGTCTTAGACTCGTACTCTGGCCTAATGGTTAAGGTCTTAACTCTTACTCTGGCCTAATAGCTAAGGTCTTAGACTCGTACTCTGGCCTACTGGTTAAGGTCTTAACTCTTACTCTGGAATAATAGCTAAGGTTTTAGAATCGTACTCTGGCCTAATGGTTAAGGTCTTAACTCTTACTCTGGCCTACTAGTTAAGGTCTTAACTCTTACTCTGGCCTAATAGCTAAGGTCTTAACTCTTACTCTGGTCTAATAGCTAAGGTCTTAACTCTTACTCTGGCCTAATAGCTAAGGTCTTAGACTCGTACTCTGGCGTAATGGTTAAGGTATTAACTCTTACTCTGGCCTACTGGTTAAGGTCTTAACTCTTACTCTGGCCTACTGGTTAAGGTCTTAACTCTTACTATGGCCTAATAGCTAAGGTCTTAACTCTTACTCTGGCCTAATATCTAAGGTCTTAGACTCGTACTCTGGCCTAATGGTTAAGGTCTTAACTCTTACTCTGGCCTACTGGTTAAGGTCTTAACTCTTACTCTGGCCTACTGGTTAAGGTCTTAACTCTTACTATGGCCTAATAGCTAAGGTCTTAACTCTTACTCTGGCCTAATATCTAAGGTCTTAGACTCGTACTCTGGCCTAATGGTTAAGGTCTTAACTCTTACTCTGGCCCACTGGTTAAGGTGTGGAAATGTGGATTTTCCTGGTCAGTTATGTCCCCTATCTTGGACCCCAACGGTTCTATATGCATGTTACAAGTACATGTATGTTCCCTCCAGTTCCAGTTTCTAAGACGCAAACATATGTGTGTCTACCGTCAACATGTTCTCTGTCAGATCCGCCATCAATGGGCTGGATATTCGATTCCTAAGTATAAAAGGCCACCGACTTTATATGGCCAAGTTACTCCATTTTTACAGTTCAGGCGAGTAGGCCCGATTCTGTCCTCAAAGCCTTTCCCTGCTCTCTGTCTCTGACAGCTTCAGCTTGAGCTCGCATCTGTATCCATGAACTTTGTCCTACTCTCTGTGCAGCTAACGGTGCCTGCCTCGGCCAGTTTTCGCCTGTCTGCCAAGAAGTTGTATTTCACCTTCGAATTATCTATTTTGCTCTTCAGCCGATGCATTCTTGCCTAGTAGTTTAAGTAAACATTCCTCCAGTTACCAAGCAAAAGGCCAGGCTTCTCTGTCTTCATGCAAGTGATTCATAGCCCTGTTGCTATGGAAAGTTTTCTGCCCCTCGCATCTCATATAGACACTTAGACGCTTGTACACGCACATAGTCAGTATAGAATAGATTCTGTCCGAGAGTCTCTTCCTTGTGGATAACATAGTTCTTTAAACATAGGATGTTAGATATGATTTGGGATTAGGATGACTTGACCCCAGACTTCTCGTCTCCACATGTAGAGCTAAATGTCAAGTCCCCTTCACCCCCTAGTTACACGTCAATTACACGTCATGCTGCTGCGCGCGCATCTATGCCAAGTATTATCTTATAGATCCACCTATGTCTGATAATGCAAGCCAATTATGTTTCTTTTATTCCTTATTACGCCTAGTTTCGATTATGTCACTGTTACGTCATTTTTCTTATCAAATGTTACGCCTTCTACATTCGTTTCATTGTAATGCACTTATTATAAAAATGTATGTCTGTTAATAAGTTATTGTACTTCACTTCCTGAACCCTCGTGGTGACGGAACCTGAAGGCCGCCACTCGAGTCGGCCATTTTGAATGGAATAAAGCCCATTAGAAAACCTCTTATACCACGGATTCTGCCTCTTGTTATTTTGAGCTATTTACTTTAATTTAAGATTCCGCATGAAATTCAGTCCGGTAATATTTATTTTATTTACCACATAATGGCGCCCGAACAGGGACACTTTCTCATCTCACGCGCCGGCGGTGCGTTGCAGGCCCGGTCTCCTGCCACAGCTGGACGGACCATAAACGCGTACCAGCAGGATTTCCTGTAAGCTCCCTCCGGTCAAGCGGGGGCGACTGAGGCTGCGATCAACCCAGACGAGGCGGTGAGAAGTGCGAAGTATCCCGACCAGAGCCTAGCTGAGAGAGCAAGATCCGAGGTATACAGAGGCCCACCAGGTTTTCCGAAATTCCGACGTCCAGAGGGTCCGATGTCCGCAGTTATCGAGTCCTGTCCATTCTCTGAGGCCTTCCGTTTCAAGGAGCTACTCGGTGAGTACCATCGCCGGGGAGGCATGTTGACGTGCACATAGGTTGTGCCGGTCAAGACGGATTTGGGTACACAAATCCGGTCTGCACTGTTTAGCAGTGTATATGTACTGTTTAGCAGTATATCAAGTATTCCGAAGTATTCAGTTATTGTCAAGAATTCAGCGTGGTGATTAGTTAAGCAGACTGTCATCATTGTCGACCATTATTAAATGTTTAATGTTTAAATGTTTAAAGTATTCAGAAAATGTCTTGCATATTGTGGTATGAATGACTGTTCATTGTTCACTGTTCATTATTGTGTTTCTCGTATTAAGTAAGTTCAAGAGTAAGTATCAGATCAGTTGTTAATATGCCGCTCTTCTCGAAGTTAAGACAGATTACCACCAGAAAAGGGGTGCTTGAAGAAGCAGTTCCTATTCCTCCTAGAGACACTCCGGGACATTTCATGTACCATAAACATGGCATAGATGCCATATTGTTTCTTGATCTATGGGTAGATTATACCAAGGGATTACCGGAAAGTCAAAGGTGGCCCATAGCGGGAACCTGGGATGCAGAGTGCATCATGAAAGTGGAGGAAGAGTTATGGAAAAGAAAGGTCAGACAGTCACAGAAAGACGCTATCGAGTTATGGCGTAAAGAATCTCATAGACGAACAGAAAAAGCACGTAGACAAGAAGAGAGGAGTAAAGAAAGTTCAAATAAAGTTCAAGAAAATCTATTAATTGAGGAAGGTATCCGAGTGAAATCAGAACAAGTAAATAGACAAAGTAATGCTCTTATGAATGGTATGTATCCCCTTCTAGCCGAAGGATTACCTAAGGCTGCTCCAGAGATACCAAAAGACTTGCCACCCCCATTATTTCCAATTAAGGTACATCCAAAAGGGCGTCCCAGAACCGCAGAAGACGTTTTCCTTTCCTCATATCTAGATGATGCAGCCCCCGAGTATGCTAACGCCACACCACATAGACCGTCTGGCGGAGGGGTTCAACGTCAGGATCAGGTATCTGTCCCCGTGCAACAGCAAGTCCCGACGCAAGTTTCGGCAAGCACATCTGTTTCCGCATCTGTTTCCGCAGTCGACTCTACAGGGGTATCGACACCCATAGTTGCTGTGTCACGTTCAACGAACCCTTTCACACCCGACGCCCCAGATGGGGCCACGGGAGGTGCTAGCAGTACTTTTACACCACCTAGAATAAATAAACTTGTCTTTCAAGAGTCAGCACATTCACGTACACCTAAGTTCGTAAGTGAACGTGCGCTTAAGGAACTCCTTGTAAATTGTAGATATGACCCGGTGGTTGGTAAAGAGGATGAAATGGTCCTGGCATCATTACGTATTAGGCGAGCCGCAGAGTATTTAGCAAGGTTACCAGGGATGACTACGCATCTGGATAACATATATCATTTTGTTCAAACAGGACGAGATCCAGGATGTATTAACAGAGCTATGGAATTCCAGAAAGTAGAAATACAGGGGGAACTGTTACGTTTCCTCATAAACTGTGTGATCAGAAATCAAGATCGTCCGGGGGTAGACATGAACGTAATGCTTACTCTTACAAGATGGAGTCAGAATATATCAGAAGGGAGACACGATAAGCAAAATTGTATAATAGCCATGTGCCGAAAAATCCGTAAAGAAATAGAACGTATTCATGCAGAAAGATTGGGAACAGACGAGTTTGAGCAAGATGAAGTGTCCGAATCAGGGGACTCTGCAAGACAGTCAGAGACCATAGCCTATGTAGGCAGAGGAAGATCCTGTGAAAATACTAGATGTTTTTCTGATCCCATACATTCTGTATGTCCAAATAATAGCAGAACGTATCCAACGCCTGTAATAAATCTGAAGTCTCCTGAACATTCGTTTCAAGCCGCAGATAAAATACTACGAGAACGAAGGGGTTACCACCTCCTCGATTCCATGGATGAGCAAGAATTAGCCAGATCAGCCGTTCACTGGATCGTTAGTCCTGAAAAATATGGTGATGAGACCGTAGCACACACGTTTCTCAATCTCAGTACAGATGAACAACGTTTAGCTGGAATCTATATGATTCAGCAACTCCTCATATTATATAAGAGCCAACATGCTGATCCTGGTCCTTTACCTGATATATTAACGGAACTACTCACGAACAGATGGAGAGGTTCTAGTAACAAGTTAATTAAAGAGATATTAGTGTCACGTAAACAGTATGTCCTTTTTGTAAGTCCGGATTCTCTCTCGCTGCCCCATAGAGAAAGAACGCCGTACTATATGGATAGACAAAATCCTTTACGAGAAGTGCACCCAATAAAAGGCGAAGACAATGAGTTTCACCGTGTATTTGTTTACACACCCATATCAAAAATGGAATTATTAGAAATGAAGAAAGTAGTACCTAGCCATGATAAAGACCCAGCGGGTTTCCACCGAGAAATTAAAGACATGTTACTGATGGGAGAGTACACCTTTCCTGATATTATGACGATATTAAAGGTGCTTTTGCCTGCTGGCATTTATGAAAAACTGAAAGAAAAAGAGTGGGAAGTGGGAGACCAAAAGATAGACTGGACAGCATTAGCAGAGGAAGAAAGGGGCCGAACTGCAGGTTCGGGGCTCGGGGATAAAGTTAAACTATTACCAGGTTTACTAGTACAGGTACTGCCACGTTTATTAACTACAAAAAAGGAAGATTGGGGTGCAATCACAGCCTGCAAACAAAAGCAAGATGAAGACACAAGCGATTATTATGCTCGATTTGAAAAATGTTTTGGTATAAATAGTGGTATAAAAGCAAGTAGTGACTCATATCCACATTTATTTGTGACAAAATTAGTGGAAAATGCATTACCTCCAGTAAAGAATAGAATATTGAAATTCGAGAGTACCTGGCAAAGTAACACTCCGTCGCAAATGCTACAAATGTTACAGTATCATCACAATAGAATTAGGGATGAACAAGAACACGAGCATAGACGCATGAAGGATACAAAAATGAAAATGCTAGTTTCTCAGACAGTACCAGCAGATGGTCACAAAAAGAGTGTGACACATTCTGGTGATTCTGCAGTTCCTGTAAAAGGAACCTGCAATTACTGTAAACAACTGGGCCATCATGTACACGATTGTCCAGTCCTGAAACGTAATATAGCTACAGGCATTACAAAGGAGAGACCACGATTAGTTAGACAAGATCAGAATGAACAAGGAGCTATGCTGCATGGACAGTCCGTGCCAGTTCAGCAACAGTCCATGCCAGCCTCACAGCAACCCATACAGTTTGTGCCAGCTGCACCACCGTTGCCTGCTACTGCCACACAAACCGCAACACGACAACTGTATCAGACTGCACAGTATGAATACCCTGAATACCAGCGTTACGCATGAACCAGCCTAGAGAGGGAAGTTGACTTACCACTTATCGAGATTCCTGTAGATCAAGAAGGACCTTATGTACATAGTGAATTATTAGGTCAAGATAGAAAATTCTTACTCGATACAGGGGCAAGTCGAACAACTATAAAACGTAGTGAAGTTCCAGGGGCACCCCTCTCAGGCTCTCAAAATGTTTCCCTTGGTTTTTCAGGAAAACCTATTGTTAATGAAGTATCAAAGCCTCTACCACTTACGATAGGACCTTTGACACGAACTACAGATTTATTGCTTACTAAATCATGCCCAGAAAATCTGTTAGGAATTAAAACTCTGAAAGCACTAGGAGCCATAATATGTTGTTCTCCGGAAGGAGTAAGGTTGTTTTTACGTGATTTTAAAGGTCACTATGTGTCTAGAGACATGGATCCCCGACTACAGACTTTACCAGTACATCTATGGGCACAAGGCCCTACGGATGTTGGCTGCATGAACATTACACCCTATCGAGTCACACTGAAAGCAGGAGTGGTACTACCACGAATGCGACAATACAAGTTACCGCATGATGCTGTAGTGGCTTTGCTGAAAATCATTGATGAGCTAATTGCCCAGGGAGTAGTTGTAGAAACAGACTCCAATGTATGTAATTCACCGATAATTCCGATTCTTAAACGAACTGATCCTACTGCTCCACCAGTGTACCGATTGGTTATTGATTTGCGTGAACTAAACAAGTGTATTGTACCACAATTCCCTGTGGTCCCTGATATATCATCGTTATTGACAGCAATTGATTCCGAAGCAACATTCTTTACTGTAATTGATCTCAAGAATGCCTTTTTCAGCGTCCCAATAGATCCGGAAAGCCAATACTTGTTCGGATTCAGTTTAAATGGGCGCAGCTTTAAATTCTCACGCGCTCCCCAAGGATTTACAGAAAGCCCCAGCATCTACAGCCAAGCACTGAAACGAGAACTTGACAGTATCCACATGCCAGTCAATACAGCACTGCTTCAATATGTCGATGATCTGCTGATCACCGCGAGAAGCGAGCCAGAATGTGAAAAAGCTTCTCTGACAGTTTTACATTTCCTAGCCGACAAGGGGCACAAGGTGTCCCCTTCTAAGCTGCAATTCTGTGTTCAGCGAGTTATTTATCTTGGTCACTCGCTGTCCAAGGAGGGAAGGCAGCTTACACCAGATCGCATCCAGTTAATTGCTAACATGTCAATACCCCAGACACAAAAGGAGGTGCGGGCTTTTATAGGCCTCACTTCATATTGTAGACAGTGGATCCCTCAGTACGCATTTCTAGCAAAACCACTCATTCAGTTAACCACACAGGAGGCAGCCACATCGACTGTTCTCCCTTGGACTCAGGAACATACACAAGCTTTTGAAAGCCTAAAGGAAGCTTTATGTCAAGCACCTGTTTTAGCAACACCATGTTATAGCAAACATTTTACACTCTTTGTTACAGAACGCGAAGGTACTGCCTTATCAGTACTCACTCAGGATCAAGCAGGATCACGCAAGCCATGTGCTTATTTTTCCAGTACATTAGATCCCGTAGCTCAGGCTTTGCCTGCATGCCTGAAATCAGTGGCAGCGACAGCTTTAGCAATTAGACAAAGCGATGCCATAGTATTAGGACACCCATTGACAGTACAAGTACCACATGCAGTAGAGGTTCTTGTGAACCGAACACAAACACAACACTTGACCATAGCAAGACTTACTGGTTATGAACTGACATTGTTTCAACCACACATAGAGATCCGACGGTGTAATACATTGAATCCTGCTACACTATTACCTGTAATTGGAACAGACCCACTAGCTCATGATTGTGTTGAAATCATTGAAATAAAGACGAAACCTAGACAAGACTTGACAGACGTTCCATTGCTAGATCCAGACCTGACGTTATATGTAGATGGTTCGTGTATGAGGACAAGTACAGGAAATTTAGTTGCCGCATATGCAGTCACAACAGACACTGAAGTTATTGAGACAAATTGTATAGATACTTTGTCAGCCCAAGCAGCAGAACTTGTTGCTCTAACACAAGCCTGTATTCAAGCCACGGACAAGAAAGTCAACATATATACTGATTCACGTTATGCATTTGGAGTCGTACATGACTTCGGAGTGCTTTGGCGGGAGAGGGGTTATTTAACTTCTCATGGAACACATATTCAACACGGGTCCCTCATTCATGCTCTGTTAGACGCGATTCATTTACCGACTGCAATATCAATTATGAAATGTAAAGCACACACGAAGGTTACTGATATCATTTCTCAAGGCAATGATTTAGCTGACAGAACAGCCAAACAGACTGCTCAGAATCGCACATCCGACATGACAAAGCCAATAGTTCAGACACCAACACAGTGTATGACAATTAAGGATCCCACACTTGATGTAATTGACATACAGACACATGCCACAGCAGAAGAAATAAAGAAGTGGACTGAACTAGGAGGGATCCAGACAGATCAAGGATGGATGACGAAAGAGAAATCTGTATGGTTTCTCCCTGATTCCATGGTTCAAGCCATTATAGCTACAGTTCACAGTCCAGCACATTTAGGAGAGAAGGCTATGCTAGACAGCATTCAGCACATTTGGTTCAACAAACATTTACGAGCAGCAGCTAAACAAAAAGTTCGTACCTGTATGATATGTTGTCAGTTTAATCCAGGAAAGAGTGTTCCCGTAGAGCAGGGTGGATTTCAGCCTCCTGACCATCCTTTTGAAGTCCTCCAGATGGATTATATTCAGATGGAACGTTGTCGAGGATTCAAATATGTCCTCGTAGTTGTCTGCGCTCTCTCCCGTTGGACAGAGGCGTATCCCGTATCAGATTACACTGCCCCGACTACTGCCAAGCAGCTAGTTCGAGAATTCTTCCCACGGTACGGTTTACCACGTGTTGTATATTCAGATAACGGCCAGCCTTTCTCATCCGAATTAATGAAACATGTCTCACTTTTGTTGGGATATCAGTGGAAATTCCACTGTGTCCGACACCCCGAGGCAGCAGGTCTCGTGGAACGACATAATCAACTTTTAAAAATCAGATTGTCCAAAATATGTCAGGAAAAAGGTGTGGACTGGATAGTAGCCTTACCAGTTGCGCTATTCTACATGAGAATGGTAGCACACTCTCGAACAGGGCTATCCCCGTATGAGGTGATCTTTGGTAGACCACCGAATATGTGGGGGACGCCTATACCCCGTAAAATAACTGATGTTGACTGTAATATGCTGACAGATTACCTGGCTTCCTTGATGTCTGCACTACAATCTTCTCGTTCACAGGTGGTCGCAGCTTTTCCTGACAACACTGAGGTGAAACCCCATGACGTGGTCCCCGGGGACTTTGTCCTGGTTCGGAATTTTGATAGGAAAAGCCAATTGGATCCTAGGTGGAAGTTGCCTAAGCAGGTCCTGCTGACGACCAGAACAGCTGTGAAGATCGAAGGACGGAAAGGATGGGTGCATTCCACCCATATAAAAAAATTTCATGGACTACCTTCAGATATAGACACTGTGCCCTACACTCCCTCACAGACTGATTCAAAACTTCCTTTTGTTGAACAAAATGACTCTCAGTGCTATAAACAGAAACTCAGGTCCAGATCTAAACTGTCGGACGATTTGATTGTTTAAGTCCTCTCCAAGGTGAAGCGGTTGAATCTGTCCCGACATGTATCCCTTAGGTCTGAATGATGCAGAGTCCAGAATCATAATGAAACGACATGCTTATTGTAAATTACTGCGTAACCACTGTATTGTGACATTATTAATTTTGTTTTTATTGAGTATTTTAGTAATTATTACGAGTATGATTTTGCACATATATCATCCTGTTTCTAAACGTGTTTTCAATATAACTGATGAACATTCTTTTAGTGACCTACCGCCACATGAGTTGTCCTATAGACTTGCGCTGCGCAATAACACATTCATTAGTATGTTACATCATTCCCATCAGACTAGTAATGCGACCAATTGTTGGGTGTGTGGCCGACTCCCTCCCTATCAGAATAACAAAGGAGTTCTGCCTTTCTTTCCACATCCATTTACACGCAATGGCTCCTGTGGAGCATGGTTTAGTTTATTAAATTCCATAGACCCAGACACAGCAGTTTATCAACAACATTGGATATGGGGAAATCTAAATCTAGTTTTATTCAAAGTCTGTCACCCTAATAAGGAGGGTCACCCCAGTAGAACAGGAACTGATTTAGAAAATGAAGTGTATAAATTAGGTAATTTTACGCCTAATCTTATGATTTTGAATGTCAAATCCGAAGTTGAACTAATTCTGCCCACTATGTCAGTATTTCCAGTAAAGGGTGAATTATGTGTGAGAAAAGTTGGTTCCATACATATGGGCCATAGCCAATGCGTTACTACAGTAGAATATAGTGATCAAGGCAAATCTTCATTTAGAGCTTCTCGCCATTCTTACTTTATATGTGGTCAGACGGCATATATGCGTCTGCCTCTAGATTGGGATGGTACCTGTTACATAGCATTCCTTCTGCCACCTGTTTTCCTAGCTCCTCCTGATTATTATCGAAATGTTCATTTAGTACACAATAGAGAGCGAAGAGATCTCCCAGTTGTCGATTATACTGAGACGGCATGGGACAAGTATGTAGATTTCAATAAAGGTATCTTTCCCTATATAGGTACAATATCAAATAGTAAGCTGATACGCAGACTCACCAAGACTCTTGAAGCTGTAGTAAACGAGACTATAGCCGCCCTAGGCAATCTGACAGAGGAACAATCAGTGATGAGAATTGTTGTTCTCCAGAATCGTCTTGTCCTTGACGTCATCCTGGCCGATAGGGGCGGAGCTTGCAGGGTCATCGGATCCAGCTGCTGCATTTTCATACCAGAAAATTCGCCATCTGTATATAAAGCTATAACACGCCTTCATAAGATTGTAAGCCAGATACACGAGAATCCAGGCACTTGGACGTGGTCCGGGTGGTTTTGGAGTGTGATATCAGCCTGGGGATGGAGAGTTCTATCCTTCCTAGGTATTGGCCTTCTTATGCTTTTCAGTTGTTGCATATGTTTGCAATGTGGACCAGCGATTTGTGGTCTGTGTGCCACATCGTGTATTCCACATCAAGGTTTTCGCTCAAGATCCCGGAAGAAGAAGGAAGAAGAAATGATGCTCCATGAGCAAATCGATGGAATGATGAAGATTGATGTCTCGTGAAGGGCAAGAAGGGGACAAGGAGGGAATGTGGAAATGTGGATTTTCCTGGTCAGTTATGTCCCCTATCTTGGACCCCAACGGTTCTATATGCATGTTACAAGTACATGTATGTTCCCTCCAGTTCCAGTTTCTAAGACGCAAACATATGTGTGTCTACCGTCAACATGTTCTCTGTCAGATCCGCCATCAATGGGCTGGATATTCGATTCCTAAGTATAAAAGGCCACCGACTTTATATGGCCAAGTTACTCCATTTTTACAGTTCAGGCGAGTAGGCCCGATTCTGTCCTCAAAGCCTTTCCCTGCTCTCTGTCTCTGACAGCTTCAGCTTGAGCTCGCATCTGTATCCATGAACTTTGTCCTACTCTCTGTGCAGCTAACGGTGCCTGCCTCGGCCAGTTTTCGCCTGTCTGCCAAGAAGTTGTATTTCACCTTCGAATTATCTATTTTGCTCTTCAGCCGATGCATTCTTGCCTAGTAGTTTAAGTAAACATTCCTCCAGTTACCAAGCAAAAGGCCAGGCTTCTCTGTCTTCATGCAAGTGATTCATAGCCCTGTTGCTATGGAAAGTTTTCTGCCCCTCGCATCTCATATAGACACTTAGACGCTTGTACACGCACATAGTCAGTATAGAATAGATTCTGTCCGAGAGTCTCTTCCTTGTGGATAACATAGTTCTTTAAACATAGGATGTTAGATATGATTTGGGATTAGGATGACTTGACCCCAGACTTCTCGTCTCCACATGTAGAGCTAAATGTCAAGTCCCCTTCACCCCCTAGTTACACGTCAATTACACGTCATGCTGCTGCGCGCGCATCTATGCCAAGTATTATCTTATAGATCCACCTATGTCTGATAATGCAAGCCAATTATGTTTCTTTTATTCCTTATTACGCCTAGTTTCGATTATGTCACTGTTACGTCATTTTTCTTATCAAATGTTACGCCTTCTACATTCGTTTCATTGTAATGCACTTATTATAAAAATGTATGTCTGTTAATAAGTTATTGTACTTCACTTCCTGAACCCTCGTGGTGACGGAACCTGAAGGCCGCCACTCGAGTCGGCCATTTTGAATGGAATAAAGCCCATTAGAAAACCTCTTATACCACGGATTCTGCCTCTTGTTATTTTGAGCTATTTACTTTAATTTAAGATTCCGCATGAAATTCAGTCCGGTAATATTTATTTTATTTACCACAAAGGTCTTAACTCTTACTCTGGCCTAATAGGTAAGGTCTTAGACTCGTACTCAGACCTACTGGTTAAGGTTTTAACTCTTACTCTGGCCTAATAGCTAAGGTCTTAGACTCATACTCTGGCCTAATGGTTAAGGTCTTAACTCTTACTCTGGCCTACTGGTTAAGGTCTTAACTCTTACTCTGGCCTTATAGCTAAGGTCTTAGACTCGTACTATCGCTTACAGGTTAAGGTCTTAACTCTTACTTTGGCCTACTGGTTAAGGTCTTAACTCTTACTCTGGCCTAATAGCTAAGGTCTTAACTCTTACTCTGGTCTTATAGTTAAGGTCTTAACTCTTACTCTGGCCTAATAGCTAAGGTCTCAGACTCGTACTCTGGCGTAATGGTTAAGGTATTAACTCTTACTCTGGCCTACTGGTTAAGGTCTTAACTCTTACTCTGGCCTACTGGTTAAGGTCTTAACTCTTACTATGGCCTAATAGCTAAGGTCTTAACTCTTACTCTGGCCTAATATCTAAGGTCTTAGACTCGTACACTGGCCTAATGGTTAAGATCTTAACTCTTACTCTGGCCCACTGGTTAAGGTCTTAACTCTTACTCTGGCCTAATAGGTAAGGTCTTAGACTCGTACTCTGACCTACTGGTTAAGGTTTTAACTCTTACTCTGGCCTAATAGCTAAGGTCTTAGACTCATACTCTGGCCTAATGGTTAAGGTCTTAACTCTTACTCTGGCCTACTGGTTAAGGTCTTAACTCTTACTCTGGCCTAATAGCTAAGGTCTTAACTCTTACTCTGGCATAATAGCTAAGGTCTTAACTCTTACTCTGGTCTAATAGCTAAGGTCTTAACTCTTACTCTGGCCTAATAGCTAAGGTCTTAGACTCGTACTCTGGTGTAATGGTTAAGGTATTAATTCTTACTCTGGCCTACTGGTTAAGGTCTTAACTCTTACTCTGGCCTACTGGTTAAGGTCTTAACTCTTACTCTGGCCTAATAGCTAAGGTCTTAACTCTTACTCTGGCCTAATAGCTAAGGTCTTAGACTCGTACTCTGGCCTAATGGTTAAGGTCTTAACTCTTACTCTGGCCTACTGGTTAAGGTCTTAACTCTTACTTTGGCCTAATAGCTAAGGTCTTAACTCTTACTCTGGCCTAATAGCTAAGGTCTTAGACTCGTACTCTGGCCTAATGGTTAAGGTCATAACTCTTACTCTGGCTGAATAGCTAAGGTCTTAGACTCGTACTCTGGCCTACTGGTTAAGGTCTTAGCTCTTACTCTGGCCTACTGGTTAAGGTCTTAACTCTTACTATGGCCTAATAGCTAAGGTCTTAACTCTTACTCTGGCCTAATAGCTAAGGTTTTAACTCTTACTCTGGTCTAATAGCTAAGGTCTTAGACTCGTACTCTGGCCTAATGGTTAAGGTCTTAACTCTTACTCTGGCCTAATCGCTAAGGTCTTAACTCTTACTCTGGCCTAATAGCTAAGGTCTTAGACTCGTACTCTGGCCTAATGGTTAAGGTCTTAACTCTTACTCTGGCCTAATAGCTAAGGTCTTAACTCTTACTCTGGCCTAATAGCTAAGGTCTTAGACTCGTACTCTGGCCTCCTGGTTAAGGTCTTAACTCTTACTCTGTCCTACTGGTTAAGGTCTTAACTCTTACTCTGGCCTAATAGCTAAAGTCATAGACTCGTACTCTGGCCTAATGGTTAAGGTCTGAACTCTTACTCTGGCCTAATAGCTAATGTCTTAGACTCGTACTATGGCCTACAGGTTAAGGTCTTAACTCTTACTCTGGCCTAATAGCTAAGGTCTTAACTCTTACTCTGGCCTAATAGCTAAGGTCTTAGACTCGTACTCTGGCCTAATGGTTAAGGTCCTAACTCTTACTCTGGCCTACTGGTTAAGGTCTTAACTCTTACTCTGGCCTAATAGCTAAGGTCTTAGACTCGTACTCTGGCCTAATGGTTAAGGTCTTAACTCTTACTCTGGCCTAATAGCTAAGGTCTTAGACTCGTATTCTGGCCTCCTGGTTAAGGTCTTAACTCTTACTCTGTCCTACTGGTTAAGGTCTTAACTCTTACTCAGGCCTAATAGCTAAAGTCTTAGACTCGTACTCTGCCCTAATGGTTAAGGTCTGAACTCTTACTCTGGCCTAATAGCTAATGTCTTAGACTCGTACTCTGGCCTAATGGTTAAGGTCTCAACTCTTACTCTGGCCTAATAGCTATTGTCTTAGACTCGTACTATGGCCTACAGGTTAAGGTCTTAACTCTTACTCTGGCCTAATAGCTAAGGTCTTAGACTCGTACTCTGGCCTAATGGTTAAGGTCTTAACTCTTACTCTGGCCTAATAGCTAAGGTCTTAACTCTTACTCTGGCCTAATAGCTAAGGTCTTAGACTCGTACTCTGGCCTCCTGGTTAAGGTCTTAACTCTTACTCTGTCCTACTGGTTAAGGTCTTAACTCTTACTCTGGCCTAATAGCTAAAGTCATAGACTCGTACTCTGGCCTAATGGTTAAGGTCTGAACTCTTACTCTGGCCTAATAGCTAATGTCTTAGACTCGTACTATGGCCTACAGGTTAAGGTCTTAACTCTTACTCTGGCCTAATAGCTAAGGTCTTAACTCTTACTCTGGCCTAATAGCTAAGGTCTTAGACTCGTACTCTGGCCTAATGGTTAAGGTCCTAACTCTTACTCTGGCCTACTGGTTAAGGTCTTAACTCTTACTCTGGCCTAATAGCTAAGGTCTTAGACTCGTACTCTGGCCTAATGGTTAAGGTCTTAACTCTTACTCTGGCCTAATAGCTAAGGTCTTAGACTCGTATTCTGGCCTCCTGGTTAAGGTCTTAACTCTTACTCTGTCCTACTGGTTAAGGTCTTAACTCTTACTCAGGCCTAATAGCTAAAGTCTTAGACTCGTACTCTGCCCTAATGGTTAAGGTCTGAACTCTTACTCTGGCCTAATAGCTAATGTCTTAGACTCGTACTCTGGCCTAATGGTTAAGGTCTCAACTCTTACTCTGGCCTAATAGCTATTGTCTTAGACTCGTACTATGGCCTACAGGTTAAGGTCTTAACTCTTACTCTGGCCTAATAGCTAAGGTCTTAGACTCGTACTATGGCCTACAGGTTAAGGTCTTAACTCTTACTCTGGCAGGTCTTAACTCTTACTCTGGCCTAATAGCTAAGGTCTTAGACTCGTACTCTGGCCTAATGGTTAAGGTCCTAACTCTTACTCTGGCCTACTGGTTACGGTCTTAACTCTTACTCTGGCCTAATAGCTAAGGTCTTAAATCTTACACTGGCCTACTGGTTAAGGTCTTAACTCTTACTCTGGCCTAATAGCTAAGGTCTTAACTCTTACTCTGGTCTAATAGCTAAGGTCTTAACTCTTACTCTGGCCTAATAGCTAAGGTCTTAGACTCGTACTCTGGCGTAATGGTTAAGGTATTAACTCTTACTCTGGCCTACTGGTTAAGGTCTTAACTCTTACTCTGGCCTACTGGTTAAGGTCTTAACTCTTACTATGGCCTAATAGCTAAGGTCTTAACTCTTACTCTGGCCTAATATCTAAGGTCTTAGATTCGTACTCTGGCCTAATGGTTAAGGTCTTAACTCTTACTCTGGCACACTGGTTAAGGTCTTAACTCTTACTCTGGCCTAATAGGTAAGGTCTTAGACTCGTACTCTGACCTACTGGTTAAGGTTTTAACTCTTACTCTGGCCTAATAGCTAAGGTCTTAGACTCATACTCTGGCCTAATGGTTAAGGTCTTAACTCTTACTCTGACCTACTGGTTAAGGTCTTAACTCTTACTCTGGCCTAATAGCTAAGGTCTTCACTCTTACTCTGGCCTAATAGCTAAGGTCTTAGACTCGTACTATGGCGTACAGGTTAAGGTCTTAAATCTTACTCTGGCCTACTGGTTAAGGTCTTAACTCTTACTCTGGCCTAATAGCTAAGGTCTTAGACTCGTACTCTGGCCTAATGGTTAAGGTCATAACTCTTACTCTGGCCGAATAGCTAAGGTCTTAGACTCGTACTCTGGCCTACTGGTTAAGGTCTTAGCTCTTACTCTGGCCTACTGGTTAAGGTCTTAACTCTTACTATGGCCTAATAGCTAAGGTCTTAACTCTTACTCTGGCCTAATATCTAAGGTCTTAGACTCGTACTCTGGCCTAATGGTTAAGGTCTTAACTCTTACTCTGGCCTAATCGCTAAGGTTTTAACTCTTACTCTGGCCTAATAGCTAAGGTCTTAGACTCGTACTCTGGCCTAATGGTTAAGGTCTTAACTCTTACTCTGGCCTAATAGCTAAGGTCTTAACTCTTACTCTGGCCTAATAGCTAAGGTCTTAGACTCGTACTCTGGCCTCCTGGTTAAGGTCTTAACTCTTACTCTGTCCTACTGGTTAAGGTCTTAACTCTTACTCTGGCCTAATAGCTAAAGTCTTAGACTCGTACTCTGGCCTAATGGTTAAGGTCTGAACTCTTACTCTGGCCTAATAGCTAATGTCTTAGACTCGTACTATGGCCTACAGGTTAAGGTCTTAACTCTTACTCTGGCAGGTCTTAACTCTTACTCTGGCCTAATAGCTAAGGTCTTAGACTCGTACTCTGGCCTAATGGTTAAGGTCCTAACTCTTACTCTGGCCTACTGGTTACGGTCTTAACTCTTACTCTGGCCTAATAGCTAAGGTCTTAGACTCGTACTCTGGCCTAATGGTTAAGGTCTTAACTCTTACTCTGGCCTAATAGCTAAGGTCTTAGACTCGTACTCTGGCCTACTGGTTAAGGTCTTAACTCTTACTCTGGAATAATAGCTAAGGTTTTAGAATCGTACTCTGGCCTAATGGTTAAGGTCTTAACTCTTACTCTGGCTTACTAGTTAAGGTCTTAACTCTTACTCTGGCCTAATAGCTAAGGTCTTAACTCTTACTCTGGTCTAATAGCTAAGGTCTTAACTCTTACTCTGGCCTAATAGCTAAGGTCTTAGACTCGTACTCTGGCGTAATGGTTAAGGTATTAACTCTTACTCTGGCCTACTGGTTAAGGTCTTAACTCTTACTCTGGCCTACTGGTTAAGGTCTTAACTCTTACTATGGCCTAATAGCTAAGGTCTTAACTCTTACTCTGGCCTAATATCTAAGGTCTTAGACTCGTACTCTGGCCTAATGGTTAAGGTCTTAACTCTTACTCTGGCCTACTGGTTAAGGTCTTAACTCTTACTCTGGCCTACTGGTTAAGGTCTTAACTCTTACTATGGCCTAATAGCTAAGGTCTTAACTCTTACTCTGGCCTAATATCTAAGGTCTTAGACTCGTACTCTGGCCTAATGGTTAACGTCTTAACTCTTACTCTGGCCCACTGGTTAAGGTCTTAACTCTTACTCTGGCCTAATAGGTAAGGTCTTAGACTCGTACTCAGACCTACTGGTTAAGGTTTTAACTCTTACTCTGGCCTAATAGCTAAGGTCTTAGACTCATACTCTGGCCTAATGGTTAAGGTCTTAACTCTTACTCTGGCCTACTGGTTAAGGTCTTAACTCTTACTCTGGCCTTATAGCTAAGGTCTTAGACTCGTACTATCGCTTACAGGTTAAGGTCTTAACTCTTACTTTGGCCTACTGGTTAAGGTCTTAACTCTTACTCTGGCCTAATAGCTAAGGTCTTAACTCTTACTCTGGTCTTATAGTTAAGGTCTTAACTCTTACTCTGGCCTAATAGCTAAGGTCTCAGACTCGTACTCTGGCGTAATGGTTAAGGTATTAACTCTTACTCTGGCCTACTGGTTAAGGTCTTAACTCTTACTCTGGCCTACTGGTTAAGGTCTTAACTCTTACTATGGCCTAATAGCTAAGGTCTTAACTCTTACTCTGGCCTAATATCTAAGGTCTTAGACTCGTACACTGGCCTAATGGTTAAGATCTTAACTCTTACTCTGGCCCACTGGTTAAGGTCTTAACTCTTACTCTGGCCTAATAGGTAAGGTCTTAGACTCGTACTCTGACCTACTGGTTAAGGTTTTAACTCTTACTCTGGCCTAATAGCTAAGGTCTTAGACTCATACTCTGGCCTAATGGTTAAGGTCTTAACTCTTACTCTGGCCTACTGGTTAAGGTCTTAACTCTTACTCTGGCCTAATAGCTAAGGTCTTAACTCTTACTCTGGCATAATAGCTAAGGTCTTAACTCTTACTCTGGTCTAATAGCTAAGGTCTTAACTCTTACTCTGGCCTAATAGCTAA
This sequence comes from Triturus cristatus, assembly GCF_964204655.1. Taxonomy (NCBI): domain Eukaryota; kingdom Metazoa; phylum Chordata; class Amphibia; order Caudata; family Salamandridae; genus Triturus; species Triturus cristatus. Next base: position 709,167 of record NW_028187290.1, on the reverse strand, counting down.
GGTCTTAGACTCGTACTCTGGTGTAATGGTTAAGGAATTAATTCTTACTCTGGCCTACTGGTTAAGGTCTTAACTCTTACTCTGGCCTACTGGTTAAGGTCTTAACTCTTACTCTGGCCTAATAGCTAAGGTCTTAACTCTTACTCTGGCCTAATAGCTAAGGTCTTAGACTCGTACTCTGGCCTAATGGTTAAGGTCTTAACTCTTACTCTGGCCTACTGGTTAAGGTCTTAACTCTTACTTTGGCCTAATAGCTAAGGTCTTAACTCTTACTCTGGCCTAATAGCTAAGGTCTTAGACTCGTACTCTGGCCTACTGGTTAAGGTCTTAGCTCTTACTCTGGCCTACTGGTTAAGGTCTTAACTCTTACTATGGCCTAATAGCTAAGGTCTTAACTCTTACTCTGGCCTAATAGCTAAGGTTTTAACTCTTACTCTGGTCTAATAGCTAAGGTCTTAGACTCGTACTCTGGCCTAATGGTTAAGGTCTTAACTCTTACTCTGGCCTAATCGCTAAGGTCTTAACTCTTACTCTGGCCTAATAGCTAAGGTCCTAGACTCGTACTCTGGCCTAATGGTTAAGGTCTTAACTCTTACTCTGGCCTAATAGCTAAGGTCTTAACTCTTACTCTGGCCTAATAGCTAAGGTCTTAGACTCGTACTCTGGCCTCCTGGTTAAGGTCTTAACTCTTACTCTGTCCTACTGGTTAAGGTCTTAACTCTTACTCTGGCCTAATAGCTAAAGTCATAGACTCGTACTCTGGCCTAATGGTTAAGGTCTGAACTCTTACTCTGGCCTAATAGCTAATGTCTTAGACTCGTACTATGGCCTACAGGTTAAGGTCTTAACTCTTACTCTGGCCTAATAGCTAAGGTCTTAACTCTTACTCTGGCCTAATAGCTAAGGTCTTAGACTCGTACTCTGGCCTAATGGTTAAGGTCCTAACTCTTACTCTGGCCTACTGGTTAAGGTCTTAACTCTTACTCTGGCCTAATAGCTAAGGTCTTAGACTCGTACTCTGGCCTAATGGTTAAGGTCTTAACTCTTACTCTGGCCTAATAGCTAAGGTCTTAGACTCGTATTCTGGCCTCCTGGTTAAGGTCTTAACTCTTACTCTGTCCTACTGGTTAAGGTCTTAACTCTTACTCAGGCCTAATAGCTAAAGTCTTAGACTCGTACTCTGCCCTAATGGTTAAGGTCTGAACTCTTACTCTGGCCTAATAGCTAATGTCTTAGACTCGTACTCTGGCCTAATGGTTAAGGTCTCAACTCTTACTCTGGCCTAATAGCTATTGTCTTAGACTCGTACTATGGCCTACAGGTTAAGGTCTTAACTCTTACTCTGGCCTAATAGCTAAGGTCTTAGACTCGTACTATGGCCTACAGGTTAAGGTCTTAACTCTTACTCTGGCAGGTCTTAACTCTTACTCTGGCCTAATAGCTAAGGTCTTAGACTCGTACTCTGGCCTAATGGTTAAGGTCCTAACTCTTACTCTGGCCTACTGGTTACGGTCTTAACTCTTACTCTGGCCTAATAGCTAAGGTCTTAAATCTTACACTGGCCTACTGGTTAAGGTCTTAACTCTTACTCTGGCCTAATAGCTAAGGTCTTAACTCTTACTCTGGTCTAATAGCTAAGGTCTTAACTCTTACTCTGGCCTAATAGCTAAGGTCTTAGACTCGTACTCTGGCGTAATGGTTAAGGTATTAACTCTTACTCTGGCCTACTGGTTAAGGTCTTAACTCTTACTCTGGCCTACTGGTTAAGGTCTTAACTCTTACTATGGCCTAATAGCTAAGGTCTTAACTCTTACTCTGGCCTAATATCTAAGGTCTTAGATTCGTACTCTGGCCTAATGGTTAAGGTCTTAACTCTTACTCTGGCACACTGGTTAAGGTCTTAACTCTTACTCTGGCCTAATAGGTAAGGTCTTAGACTCGTACTCTGACCTACTGGTTAAGGTTTTAACTCTTACTCTGGCCTAATAGCTAAGGTCTTAGACTCATACTCTGGCCTAATGGTTAAGGTCTTAACTCTTACTCTGACCTACTGGTTAAGGTCTTAACTCTTACTCTGGCCTAATAGCTAAGGTCTTCACTCTTACTCTGGCCTAATAGCTAAGGTCTTAGACTCGTACTATGGCGTACAGGTTAAGGTCTTAAATCTTACTCTGGCCTACTGGTTAAGGTCTTAACTCTTACTCTGGCCTAATAGCTAAGGTCTTAGACTCGTACTCTGGCCTAATGGTTAAGGTCATAACTCTTACTCTGGCCGAATAGCTAAGGTCTTAGACTCGTACTCTGGCCTACTGGTTAAGGTCTTAGCTCTTACTCTGGCCTACTGGTTAAGGTCTTAACTCTTACTATGGCCTAATAGCTAAGGTCTTAACTCTTACTCTGGCCTAATATCTAAGGTCTTAGACTCGTACTCTGGCCTAATGGTTAAGGTCTTAACTCTTACTCTGGCCTAATCGCTAAGGTTTTAACTCTTACTCTGGCCTAATAGCTAAGGTCTTAGACTCGTACTCTGGCCTAATGGTTAAGGTCTTAACTCTTACTCTGGCCTAATAGCTAAGGTCTTAACTCTTACTCTGGCCTAATAGCTAAGGTCTTAGACTCGTACTCTGGCCTCCTGGTTAAGGTCTTAACTCTTACTCTGTCCTACTGGTTAAGGTCTTAACACTTACTCTGGCCTAATAGCTAAAGTCTTAGACTCGTACTCTGGCCTAATGGTTAAGGTCTGAACTCTTACTCTGGCCTAATAGCTAATGTCTTAGACTCGTACTATGGCCTACAGGTTAAGGTCTTAACTCTTACTCTGGCAGGTCTTAACTCTTACTCTGGCCTAATAGCTAAGGTCTTAGACTCGTACTCTGGCCTAATGGTTAAGGTCCTAACTCTTACTCTGGCCTACTGGTTACGGTCTTAACTCTTACTCTGGCCTAATAGCTAAGGTCTTAGACTCGTACTCTGGCCTAATGGTTAAGGTCTTAACTCTTACTCTGGCCTAATAGCTAAGGTCTTAGACTCGTACTCTGGCCTACTGGTTAAGGTCTTAACTCTTACTCTGGAATAATAGCTAAGGTTTTAGAATCGTACTCTGGCCTAATGGTTAAGGTCTTAACTCTTACTCTGGCCTACTAGTTAAGGTCTTAACTCTTACTCTGGCCTAATAGCTAAGGTCTTAACTCTTACTCTGGTCTAATAGCTAAGGTCTTAACTCTTACTCTGGCCTAATAGCTAAGGTCTTAGACTCGTACTCTGGCGTAATGGTTAAGGTATTAACTCTTACTCTGGCCTACTGGTTAAGGTCTTAACTCTTACTATGGCCTAATAGCTAAGGTCTTAACTCTTACTCTGGCCTAATATCTAAGGTCTTAGACTCGTACTCTGGCCTAATGGTTAAGGTCTTAACTCTTACTCTGGCCTACTGGTTAAGGTCTTAACTCTTACTCTGGCCTACTGGTTAAGGTCTTAACTCTTACTATGGCCTAATAGCTAAGGTCTTAACTCTTACTCTGGCCTAATATCTAAGGTCTTAGACTCGTACTCTGGCCTAATGGTTAAGGTCTTAACTCTTACTCTGGCCCACTGGTTAAGGTCTTAACTCTTACTCTGGCCTAATAGGTAAGGTCTTAGACTCGTACTCAGACCTACTGGTTAAGGTTTTAACTCTTACTCTGGCCTAATAGCTAAGGTCTTAGACTCATACTCTGGCCTAATGGTTAAGGTCTTAACTCTTACTCTGGCCTACTGGTTAAGGTCTTAACTCTTACTCTGGCCTTATAGCTAAGGTCTTAGACTCGTACTATCGCTTACAGGTTAAGGTCTTAACTCTTACTTTGGCCTACTGGTTAAGGTCTTAACTCTTACTCTGGCCTAATAGCTAAGGTCTTAACTCTTACTCTGGTCTTATAGTTAAGGTCTTAACTCTTACTCTGGCCTAATAGCTAAGGTCTCAGACTCGTACTCTGGCGTAATGGTTAAGGTATTAACTCTTACTCTGGCCTACTGGTTAAGGTCTTAACTCTTACTCTGGCCTACTGGTTAAGGTCTTAACTCTTACTATGGCCTAATAGCTAAGGTCTTAACTCTTACTCTGGCCTAATATCTAAGGTCTTAGACTCGTACACTGGCCTAATGGTTAAGATCTTAACTCTTACTCTGGCCCACTGGTTAAGGTCTTAACTCTTACTCTGGCCTAATAGGTAAGGTCTTAGACTCGTACTCTGACCTACTGGTTAAGGTTTTAACTCTTACTCTGGCCTAATAGCTAAGGTCTTAGACTCATACTCTGGCCTAATGGTTAAGGTCTTAACTCTTACTCTGGCCTACTGGTTAAGGTCTTAACTCTTACTCTGGCCTAATAGCTAAGGTCTTAACTCTTACTCTGGCATAATAGCTAAGGTCTTAACTCTTACTCTGGTCTAATAGCTAAGGTCTTAACTCTTACTCTGGCCTAATAGCTAAGGTCTTAGACTCGTACTCTGGTGTAATGGTTAAGGTATTAATTCTTACTCTGGCCTACTGGTTAAGGTCTTAACTCTTACTCTGGCCTACTGGTTAAGGTCTTAACTCTTACTCTGGCCTAATAGCTAAGGTCTTAACTCTTACTCTGGCCTAATAGCTAAGGTCTTAGACTCGTACGCTGGCCTAATGGTTAAGGTCTTAACTCTTACTCTGGCCTACTGGTTAAGGTCTTAACTCTTACTTTGGCCTAATAGCTAAGGTCTTAACTCTTACTCTGGCCTAATAGCTAAGGTCTTAGACTCGTACTCTGGCCTAATGGTTAAGGTCATAACTCTTACTCTGGCCGAATAGCTAAGGTCTTAGACTCGTACTCTGGCCTACTGGTTAAGGTCTTAGCTCTTACTCTGGCCTACTGGTTAAGGTCTTAACTCTTACTATGGCCTAATAGCTAAGGTCTTAACTCTTACTCTGGCCTAATAGCTAAGGTTTTAACTCTTACTCTGGTCTAATAGCTAAGGTCTTAGACTCGTACTCTGGCCTAATGGTTAAGGTCTTAACTCTTACTCTGGCCTAATCGCTAAGGTCTTAACTCTTACTCTGGCCTAATAGCTAAGGTCTTAGACTCGTACTCTGGCCTAATGGTTAAGGTCTTAACTCTTACTCTGGCCTAATAGCTAAGGTCTTAACTCTTACTCTGGCCTAATAGCTAAGGTCTTAGACTCGTACTCTGGCCTCCTGGTTAAGGTCTTAACTCTTACTCTGTCCTACTGGTTAAGGTCTTAACTCTTACTCTGGCCTAATAGCTAAAGTCATAGACTCGTACTCTGGCCTAATGGTTAAGGTCTGAACTCTTACTCTGGCCTAATAGCTAATGTCTTAGACTCGTACTATGGCCTACAGGTTAAGGTCTTAACTCTTACTCTGGCCTAATAGCTAAGGTCTTAACTCTTACTCTGGCCTAATAGCTAAGGTCTTAGACTCGTACTCTGGCCTAATGGTTAAGGTCCTAACTCTTACTCTGGCCTACTGGTTAAGGTCTTAACTCTTACTCTGGCCTAATAGCTAAGGTCTTAGACTCGTACTCTGGCCTAATGGTTAAGGTCTTAACTCTTACTCTGGCCTAATAGCTAAGGTCTTAGACTCGTATTCTGGCCTCCTGGTTAAGGTCTTAACTCTTACTCTGTCCTACTGGTTAAGGTCTTAACTCTTACTCAGGCCTAATAGCTAAAGTCTTAGACTCGTACTCTGCCCTAATGGTTAAGGTCTGAACTCTTACTCTGGCCTAATAGCTAATGTCTTAGACTCGTACTCTGGCCTAATGGTTAAGGTCTCAACTCTTACTCTGGCCTAATAGCTATTGTCTTAGACTCGTACTATGGCCTACAGGTTAAGGTCTTAACTCTTACTCTGGCCTAATAGCTAAGGTCTTAGACTCGTACTATGGCCTACAGGTTAAGGTCTTAACTCTTACTCTGGCCTACTGGTTAAGGTCTTAACTCTTACTCAGGCCTACTGGTTAAGGTATTAAGTCTTACTCTGGCCTAATAGCTAAGGTCTTAACTCTTACTCTTGCCTAATAGCTAAGGTCTTAACTCTTACTCAGGCCTACTGGTTAAGGTCTTAAGTCTTACTCTGGCCTAATAGCTAAGGTCTTAACTCTTACTCTGGCCTAATAGCTAAGGTCTTAACTCTTACTCTGGCCTAATAGCTAAGGTCTTAGACTCGTACTCTGGCCTAATGGTTAAGGTCTTAACTCTTACTCTGGCCTAATAGCTAAGGTCTTAGACTCAGCCTCTGGCCTACTGGTTAAGGTCTTAACTCTTACTCTGGCCTAATAGCTAAGGTCTTAAATCTTACACTGGCCTACTGGTTAAGGTCTTAACTCTTACTCTGGCCTAATAGCTAAGGTCTTAACTCTTACTCTGGTCTAATAGCTAAGGTCTTAACTCTTACTCTGGCCTAATAGCTAAGGTCTTAGACTCGTACTCTGGCGTAATGGTTAAGGTATTAACTCTTACTCTGGCCTACTGGTTAAGGTCTTAACTCTTACTCTGGCCTACTGGTTAAGGTCTTAACTCTTACTATGGCCTAATAGCTAAGGTCTTAACTCTTACTCTGGCCTAATATCTAAGGTCTTAGATTCGTACTCTGGCCTAATGGTTAAGGTCTTAACTCTTACTCTGGCACACTGGTTAAGGTCTTAACTCTTACTCTGGCCTAATAGGTAAGGTCTTAGACTTGTACTCTGACCTACTGGTTAAGGTTTTAACTCTTACTCTGGCCTAATAGCTAAGGTCTTAGACTCATACTCTGGCCTAATGGTTAAGGTCTTAACTCTTACTCTGACCTACTGGTTAAGGTCTTAACTCTTACTCTGGCCTAATAGCTAAGGTCTTAACTCTTACTCTGGCCTAATAGCTAAGGTCTTAGACTCGTACTATGGCGTACAGGTTAAGGTCTTAAATCTTACTCTGGCCTAATAGCTAAGGTCTTAGACTCGTACTCTGGCCTAATGGTTAAGGTCATAACTCTTACTCTGTCCGAATAGCTAAGGTCTTCGACTCATACTCTGGCCTACTGGTTAAGGTCTTAGCTCTTACTCTGGCCTACTGGTTAAGGTCTTAACTCTTACTATGGCCTAACAGCTAAGGTCTTAACTCTTACTCTGGCCTAATATCTAAGGTCTTAGACTCGTACTCTGGCCTAATGGTTAAGGTCTTAACTCTTACTCTGGCCTAATCGCTAAGGTCTTAACTCTTACTCTGGCCTAATAGCTAAGGTCTTAGACTCGTACTCTGGCCTAATGGTTAAGGTCTTAACTCTTACTCTGGCCTAATAGCTAAGGTCTTAACTCTTACTCTGGCCTAATAGCTAAGGTCTTAGACTCGTACTCTGGCCTCCTGGTTAAGGTCTTAACTCTTACTCTGTCCTACTGGTTAAGGTCTTAACTCTTACTCTGGCCTAATAGCTAAAGTCGTAGACTCGTACTCTGGCCTAATGGTTAAGGTCTGAACTCTTACTCTGGCCTAATAGCTAATGTCTTAGACTCGTACTATGGCCTACAGGTTAAGGTCTTAACTCTTACTCTGGCAGGTCTTAACTCTTACTCTGGCCTAATAGCTAAGGTCTTAGACTCGTACTCTGGCCTAATGGTTAAGGTCCTAACTCTTACTCTGGCCTACTGGTTAAGGTCTTAACTCTTACTCTGGCCTAATAGCTAAGGTCTTAGACTCGTACTCTGGCCTAATGGTTAAGGTCTTAACTCTTACTCTGGCCTAATAGCTAAGGTCTTAGACTCGTACTCTGGCCTACTGGTTAAGGTCTTAACTCTTACTCTGGAATAATAGCTAAGGTTTTAGAATCGTACTCTGGCCTAATGGTTAAGGTCTTAACTCTTACTCTGGCCTACTAGTTAAGGTCTTAACTCTTACTCTGGCCTAATAGCTAAGGTCTTAACTCTTACTCTGGTCTAATAGCTAAGGTCTTAACTCTTACTCTGGCCTAATAGCTAAGGTCTTAGACTCGTACTCTGGCGTAATGGTTAAGGTATTAACTCTTACTCTGGCCTACTGGTTAAGGTCTTAACTCTTACTCTGGCCTACTGGTTAAGGTCTTAACTCTTACTATGGCCTAATAGCTAAGGTCTTAACTCTTACTCTGGCCTAATATCTAAGGTCTTAGACTCGTACTCTGGCCTAATGGTTAAGGTCTTAACTCTTACTCTGGCCTACTGGTTAAGGTCTTAACTCTTACTCTGGCCTACTGGTTAAGGTCTTAACTCTTACTATGGCCTAATAGCTAAGGTCTTAACTCTTACTCTGGCCTAATATCTAAGGTCTTAGACTCGTACTCTGGCCTAATGGTTAAGGTCTTAACTCTTACTCTGGCCCACTGGTTAAGGTCTTAACTCTTACTCTGGCCTAATAGGTAAGGTCTTAGACTCGTACTCAGACCTACTGGTTAAGGTTTTAACTCTTACTCTGGCCTAATAGCTAAGGTCTTAGACTCATACTCTGGCCTAATGGTTAAGGTCTTAACTCTTACTCTGGCCTACTGGTTAAGGTCTTAACTCTTACTCTGGCCTTATAGCTAAGGTCTTAGACTCGTACTATTGCTTACAGGTTAAGGTCTTAACTCTTACTTTGGCCTACTGGTTAAGGTCTTAACTCTTACTCTGGCCTAATAGCTAAGGTCTTAACTCTTACTCTGGTCTTATAGTTAAGGTCTTAACTCTTACTCTGGCCTAATAGCTAAGGTCTCAGACTCGTACTCTGGCGTAATGGTTAAGGTATTAACTCTTACTCTGGCCTACTGGTTAAGGTCTTAACTCTTACTCTGGCCTACTGGTTAAGGTCTTAACTCTTACTATGGCCTAATAGCTAAGGTCTTAACTCTTACTCTGGCCTAATATCTAAGGTCTTAGACTCGTACACTGGCCTAATGGTTAAGATCTTAACTCTTACTCTGGCCCACTGGTTAAGGTCTTAACTCTTACTCTGGCCTAATAGGTAAGGTCTTAGACTCGTACTGTGACCTACTGGTTAAGGTTTTAACTCTTACTCTGGCCTAATAGCTAAGGTCTTAGACTCATACTCTGGCCTAATGGTTAAGGTCTTAACTCTTACTCTGGCCTACTGGTTAAGGTCTTAACTCTTACTCTGGCCTAATAGCTAAGGTCTTAACTCTTACTCTGGCATAATAGCTAAGGTCTTAACTCTTACTCTGGTCTAATAGCTAAGGTCTTAACTCTTACTCTGGCCTAATATCTAAGGTCTTAGACTCGTACTCTGGCCTAATGGTTAAGGTCTTAACTCTTACTCTGGCCTAATCGCTACGGTCTTAACTCTTACTCTGGCCTAATAGCTAAGGTCTTAGAATCGTACTCTGGCCTAATGGTTAAGGTCTTAACTCTTACTCTGGCCTAATAGCTAAGGTCTTAACTCTTACTCTGGCCTAATAGCTAAGGTCTTAGACTCGTACTCTGGCCTCCTGGTTAAGGTCTTAACTCTTACTCTGTCCTACTGGTTAAGGTCTTAACTCTTACTCTGGCCTAATAGCTAAAGTCGTAGACTCGTACTCTGGCCTAATGGTTAAGGTCTGAACTCTTACTCTGGCCTAATAGCTAATGTCTTAGACTCGTACTATGGCCTACAGGTTAAGGTCTTAACTCTTACTCTGGCAGGTCTTAACTCTTACTCTGGCCTAATAGCTAAGGTCTTAGACTCGTACTCTGGCCTAATGGTTAAGGTCCTAACTCTTACTCTGGCCTACTGGTTAAGGTCTTAACTCTTACTCTGGCCTAATAGCTAAGGTCTTAGACTCGTACTCTGGCCTAATGGTTAAGGTCTTAACTCTTACTCTGGCCTAATAGCTAAGGTCTTAGACTCGTACTCTGGCCTACTGGTTAAGGTCTTAACTCTTACTCTGGAATAATAGCTAAGGTTTTAGAATCGTACTCTGGCCTAATGGTTAAGGTCTTAACTCTTACTCTGGCCTACTAGTTAAGGTCTTAACTCTTACTCTGGCCTAATAGCTAAGGTCTTAACTCTTACTCTGGTCTAATAGCTAAGGTCTTAACTCTTACTCTGGCCTAATAGCTAAGGTCTTAGACTCGTACTCTGGCGTAATGGTTAAGGTATTAACTCTTACTCTGGCCTACTGGTTAAGGTCTTAACTCTTACTCTGGCCTACTGGTTAAGGTCTTAACTCTTACTATGGCCTAATAGCTAAGGTCTTAACTCTTACTCTGGCCTAATATCTAAGGTCTTAGACTCGTACTCTGGCCTAATGGTTAAGGTCTTATCTCTTACTCTGGCCTACTGGTTAAGGTCTTAACTCTTACTCTGGCCTACTGGTTAAGGTCTTAACTCTTACTATGGCCTAATAGCTAAGGTCTTAACTCTTACTCTGGCCTAATATCTAAGGTCTTAGACTCGTACTCTGGCCTAATGGTTAAGGTCTTAACTCTTACTCTGGCCCACTGGTTAAGGTCTTAACTCTTACTCTGGCCTAATAGGTAAGGTCTTAGACTCGTACTCAGACCTACTGGTTAAGGTTTTAACTCTTACTCTGGCCTAATAGCTAAGGTCTTAGACTCATACTCTGGCCTAATGGTTAAGGTCTTAACTCTTACTCTGGCCTACTGGTTAAGGTCTTAACTCTTACTCTGGCCTTATAGCTAAGGTCTTAGACTCGTACTATCGCTTACAGGTTAAGGTCTTAACTCTTACTTTGGCCTACTGGTTAAGGTCTTAACTCTTACTCTGGCCTAATAGCTAAGGTCTTAACTCTTACTCTGGTCTTATAGTTAAGGTCTTAACTCTTACTCTGGCCTAATAGCTAAGGTCTCAGACTCGTACTCTGGCGTAATGGTTAAGGTATTAACTCTTACTCTGGCCTACTGGTTAAGGTCTTAACTCTTACTCTGGCCTACTGGTTAAGGTCTTAACTCTTACTATGGCCTAATAGCTAAGGTCTTAACTCTTACTCTGGCCTAATATCTAAGGTCTTAGACTCGTACACTGGCCTAATGGTTAAGATCTTAACTCTTACTCTGGCCCACTGGTTAAGGTCTTAACTCTTACTCTGGCCTAATAGGTAAGGTCTTAGACTCGTACTGTGACCTACTGGTTAAGGTTTTAACTCTTACTCTGGCCTAATAGCTAAGGTCTTAGACTCATACTCTGGCCTAATGGTTAAGGTCTTAACTCTTACTCTGGCCTACTGGTTAAGGTCTTAACTCTTACTCTGGCCTAATAGCTAAGGTCTTAACTCTTACTCTGGCATAATAGCTAAGGTCTTAACTCTTACTCTGGTCTAATAGCTAAGGTCTTAACTCTTACTCTGGCCTAATAGCTAAGGTCTTAGACTCGTACTCTGGTGTAATGGTTAAGGTATTAATTCTTACTCTGGCCTACTGGTTAAGGTCTTAACTCTTACTCTGGCCTACTGGTTAAGGTCTTAACTCTTACTCTGGCCTAATAGCTAAGGTCTTAACTCTTACTCTGGCCTAATAGCTAAGGTCTTAGACTCGTACTCTGGCCTAATGGTTAAGGTCTTAACTCTTACTCTGGCCTACTGGTTAAGGTCTTAACTCTTACTTTGGCCTAATAGCTAAGGTCTTAACTCTTACTCTGGCCTAATAGCTAAGGTCTTAGACTCGTACTCTGGCCTAATGGTTAAGGTCATAACTCTTACTCTGGCCGAATAGCTAAGGTCTTAGACTCGTACTCTGGCCTACTGGTTAAGGTCTTAGCTCTTACTCTGGCCTACTGGTTAAGGTCTTAACTCTTACTATGGCCTAATAGCTAAGGTCTTAACTCTTACTCTGGCCTAAGATCTAAGGTCTTAGACTCATACTCTGGCCTAATGGTTAAGGTCTTAACTCTTACTCTGGCCTAATCGCTAAGGTCTTAACTCTTACTCTGGCCTAATAGCTAAGGTCTTAGACTCGTACTCTGGCCTAATGGTTAAGGTCTTAACTCTTACTCTGGCCTAAGGTCTTAACTCTTACTCTGGCCTAATAGCTAAGGTCTTAGACTCGTACTCTGGCCTCCTGGTTAAGGTCTTAACTCTTACTCTGTCCTACTGGTTAAGGTCTTAACTCTTACTCTGGCCTAATAGCTAAAGTCATAGACTCGTACTCTGGCCTAATGGTTAAGGTCTGAACTCTTACTTTGGCCTAATAGCTAATGTCTTAGACTCGTACTATGGCCTACAGGTTAAGGTCTTAACTCTTACTCTGGCCTAATAGCTAAGGTCTTAACTCTTACTCTGGCCTAATAGCTAAGGTCTTAGACTCGTACTCTGGCCTAATGGTTAAGGTCCTAACTCTTACTCTGGCCTACTGGTTAAGGTCTTAACTCTTACTCTGGCCTAATAGCTAAGGTCTTAGACTCGTACTCTGGCCTAATGGTTAAGGTCTTAACTCTTACTCTGGCCTAATAGCTAAGGTCTTAGACTCGTATTCTGGCCTCCTGGTTAAGGTCTTAACTCTTACTTTGTCCTACTGGTTAAGGTCTTAACTCTTACTCAGGCCTAATAGCTAAAGTCTTAGACTCGTACTCTGCCCTAATGGTTAAGGTCTGAACTCTTACTCTGGCCTAATAGCTAATGTCTTAGACTCGTACTCTGGCCTAATGGTTAAGGTCTCAACTCTTACTCTGGCCTAATAGCTATTGTCTTAGACTCGTACTATGGCCTACAGGTTAAGGTCTTAACTCTTACTCTGGCCTAATAGCTAAGGTCTGAGACTCGTACTATGGCCTACAGGTTAAGGTCTTAACTCTTACTCTGGCCTACTGGTTAAGGTCTTAACTCTTACTCAGGCCTACTGGTTAAGGTCTTAAGTCTTACTCTGGCCTAATAGCTAAGGTCTTAACTCTTACTCTGGCCTAATAGCTAAGGTCTTAACTCTTACTCTGGCCTAATAGCTATGGTCTTAGACTCCTACTCTGACCTAATGGTTAAGGTCTTAACTCTTACTCTGGCCTAATAGCTAAGGTCTTAACTCTTACTCTGGCCTAATAGCTAAGGTCTTAGACTCGTACTCTGGCCTAATGGTTAAGGTCTTAACTCTTACTCTGGCCTAATAGCTAAGGTCTTAGACTCAGCCTCTGGCCTACTGGTTAAGGTCTTAACTCTTACTCTGGCCTAATAGCTAAGGTCTTAAATCTTACACTGGCCTACTGGTTAAGGTCTTAACTCTTACTCTGGCCTAATAGCTAAGGTCTTAACTCTTACTCTGGTCTAATAGCTAAGGTCTTCACTCTTACTCTGGCCTAATAGCTAAGGTCTTAGACTCGTACTCTGGCGTAATGGTTAAGGTATTAACTCTTACTCTGGCCTACTGGTTAAGGTCTTAACTCTTACTCTGGCCTACTGGTTAAGGTCTTAACTCTTACTATGGCCTAATAGCTAAGGTCTTAACTCTTACTCTGGCCTAATATCTAAGGTCTTAGACTCGTACTCTGGCCTAATGGTTAAGGTCTTAACTCTTACTCTGGCCCACTGGTTAAGGTCTTAACTCTTACTCTGGCCTAATAGGTAAGGTCTTAGACTCGTACTCTGACCTACTGGTTAAGGTTTTAACTCTTACTCTGGCCTAATAGCTAAGGTCTTAGACTCATACTCTGGCCTAATGGTTAAGGTCTTAACTCTTACTCTGACCTACTGGTTAAGGTCTTAACTCTTACTCTGGCCTAATAGCTAAGGTCTTAACTCTTACTCTGGCCTAATAGCTAAGGTCTTAGACTCGTACTATGGCGTACAGGTTAAGGTCTTAAATCTTACTCTGGCCTACTGGTTAAGGTCTTAACTCTTACTCTGGCCTAATAGCTAAGGTCTTAGACTCGTACTCTGGCCTAATGGTTAAGGTCATAACTCTTACTCTGGCCGAATAGCTAAGGTCTTAGACTCGTACTCTGGCCTACTGGTTAAGGTCTTAGCTCTTACTCTGGCCTACTGGTTAAGGTCTTAACTCTTACTATGGCCTAATAGCTAAGGTCTTAGACTCGTACTCTGGCCTAATGGTTAAGGTCTTAACTCTTACTCTGGCCTAATCGCTAAGGTCTTAACTCTTACTCTGGCCTAATAGCTAAGGTCTTAGACTCATACTCTGGCCTAAAGGTTAAGGTCTTAACTCTTACTCTGGCCTAATAGCTAAGGTCTTAACTCTTACTCTGGCCTAATAGCTAAGGTCTTAGACTCGTACTCTGGCCTCCTGGTTAAGGTCTTAACTCTTACTCTGTCCTACTGGTTAAGGTCTTAACTCTTACTCTGGCCTAATAGCTAAAGTCTTAGACTCGTACTCTGGCCTAATGGTTAAGGTCTGAACTCTTACTCTGGCCTAATAGCTAATGTCTTAGACTCGTACTATGGCCTACAGGTTAAGGTCTTAACTCTTACTCTGGCAGGTCTTAACTCTTACTCTGGCCTAATAGCTAAGGTCTTAGACTCGTACTCTGGCCTAATGGTTAAGGTCCTAACTCTTACTCTGGCCTACTGGTTAAGGTCTTAACTCTTACTCTGGCCTAATAGCTAAGGTCTTAGACTCGTACTCTGGCCTAATGGTTAAGGTCTTAACTCTTACTCTGGCCTAATAGCTAAGGTCTTAGACTCGTACTCTGGCCTACTGGTTAAGGTCTTAACTCTTACTCTGGAATAATAGCTAAGGTTTTAGAATCGTACTCTGGCCTAATGGTTAAGGTCTTAACTCTTACTCTGGCCTACTAGTTAAGGTCTTAACTCTTACTCTGGCCTAATAGCTAAGGTCTTAACTCTTACTCTGGTCTAATAGCTAAGGTCTTAACTCTTACTCTGGCCTAATAGCTAAGGTCTTAGACTCGTACTCTGGCGTAATGGTTAAGGTATTAACTCTTACTCTGGCCTACTGGTTAAGGTCTTAACTCTTACTCTGGCCTACTGGTTAAGGTCTTAACTCTTACTATGGCCTAATAGCTAAGGTCTTAACTCTTACTCTGGCCTAATATCTAAGGTCTTAGACTCGTACTCTGGCCTAATGGTTAAGGTCTTAACTCTTACTCTGGCCTACTGGTTAAGGTCTTAACTCTTACTCTGGCCTACTGGTTAAGGTCTTAACTCTTACTATGGCCTAATAGCTAAGGTCTTAACTCTTACTCTGGCCTAATAGCTAAGGTCTTAGACTCGTACTCTGGCCTAATGGTTAAGGTCTTAACTCTTACTCTGGCCCACTGGTTAAGGTCTTAACTCTTACTCTGGCCTAATAGGTAAGGTCTTAGACTCGTACTCAGACCTACTGGTTAAGGTTTTAACTCTTACTCTGGCCTAATAGCTAAGGTCTTAGACTCATACTCTGGCCTAATGGTTAAGGTCTTAACTCTTACTCTGGCCTACTGGTTAAGGTCTTAACTCTTACTCTGGCCTAATAGCTAAGGTCTTAACTCTTACTCTGGCCTAATAGCTAAGGTCTTAGACTTGTACTATGGCGTACAGGTTAAGGTCTTAAATCTTACTCTGGCCTACTGGTTAAGGTCTTAACTCTTACTCTGGCCTAATAGCTAAGGTCTTAGATTCGTACTCTGGCCTACTGGTTAAGGTCTTAACTCTTACTCTGGCCTAATAGCTAAGGTCTTAGATTCGTACTCTGGCCTAATGGTTAAGGTCTTAACTCTTACTCTGGCCTAATAGCTAAGGTCTTAGACTCGTACTCTGGCCTACTGGTTAAGGTCTTAACTCTTACTCTGGAATAATAGCTAAGGTTTTAGAATCGTACTCTGGCCTAATGGTTAAGGTCTTAACTCTTACTCTGGCCTACTAGTTAAGGTCTTAACTCTTACTCTGGCCTAATAGCTAAGGTCTTAACTCTTACTCTGGTCTAATAGCTAAGGTCTTAACTCTTACTCTGGCCTAATAGCTAATGTCTTAGACTCGTACTCTGGCGTAATGGTTAAGGTATTAACTCTTACTCTGGCCTACTGGTTAAGGTCTTAACTCTTACTCTGGCCTACTGGTTAAGGTCTTAACTCTTACTATGGCCTAATAGCTAAGGTCTTAACTCTTACTCTGGCCTAATATCTAAGGTCTTAGACTCGTACTCTGGCCTAATGGTTAAGGTCTTAACTCTTACTCTGGCCTACTGGTTAAGGTCTTAACTCTTACTCTGGCCTACTGGTTAAGGTCTTAACTCTTACTATGGCCTAATAGCTAAGGTCTTAACTCTTACTCTGGCCTAATAGCTAAGGTCTTAGACTCGTACTCTGGCCTAATGGTTAAGGTCTTAACTCTTACTCTGGCCCACTGGATAAGGTCTTAACTCTTACTCTGGCCTAATAGGTAAGGTCTTAGACTCGTACTCAGACCTACTGGTTAAGGTTTTAACTCTTACTCTGGCCTAATAGCTAAGGTCTTAGACTCATACTCTGGCCTAATGGTTAAGGTCTTAACTCTTACTCTGGCCTACTGGTTAAGGTCTTAACTCTTACTCTGGCCTAATAGCTAAGGTCTTAACTCTTACTCTGGCCTAATAGCTAAGGTCTTAGACTCATACTATGGCGTACAGGTTAAGGTCTTAAATCTTACTCTGGCCTACTGGTTAAGGTCTTAACTCTTACTCTGGCCTAATAGCTAAGGTCTTAGATTCGTACTCTGGCCTACTGGTTAAGGTCTTAACTCTTACTCTGGCCTAATAGCTAAGGTCTTCACTCTTACTCTAGCCTAATATCTAAGGTCTTAGACTCGTACTCTGGCCTAATGAGTAAGGTCTTAACTCTTACTCTGGCCTACTGGTTAAGGTCTTAACTCTTACTCTGGCCTAATAGCTAAGGTCTTAACTCTTACTCTGGCCTAATAGCTAAGGTCTTAGAGTCGTGCTCTGGCCTAATGGTTAAGGTCTTAACTCTTACTCTGGCCTACTGGTTAAGGTCTTAACTCTTACTCTGGCCTAATAGCTAAGGTCTTAACTCTTACTCTTGCCTAATAGCTATGGTCTTAGACTCGTACTCTGACCTAATGGTTAAGGTCTTAACTCTTACTCTGGCCTAATAGCTAAGGTCTTAACTCTTAGTCTGGCCTAATAGCTAAGGTCTTAGACTCGTAGTCTGGCCTAATGGTTAAGGTCTTAACTCTTACTCTGGCCTAATAGCTAAGGTCTTAGACTCGGCCTCTGGCCTACTTGTTAAGGTCTTAACTCTTACTCTGGCCTAATAGCTAAGGTCTTAAACTCGTACTCTTGCCTAATGGTTAAGGTCTTAACTCTTACTCTGACCTAATAGCTAAGGTCTTAGACTCGTACTCTGGCCTAATGGTTAAGGTCTCAACTCTTACTCTGGCCTAATAGCTAATGTCTTAGACTCGTACTATGGCCTACAGGTTAAGGTCTTAACTCTTACTCTGGCCTAATAGCTAAGGTCTTAGACTCGTACGCTAGCATAATGGTTATGGTGTTAACTCTTACTCTGGCCTACTGGTTAAGGTCTTAACTCTTACTCTGGCCTAATAGCTAAGGTCTTAACTCTTACTCTGGCCTAAAAGCTAAGGTCTTAACTCTTACTCTGGCCTAATAGCTAAGGTCTTAGACTCATACTCTGGCCTAATGGTTAAGGTCTTAACTCTTACTCTGGCCTACTGGTTAAGGTCTTAACTCTTACTCTGGCCTACTGGTTAAGGTCTTAACTCTTACTCTGGCCTAATAGCTAAGGTCTTAACTCTTACACTGGAATAATAGCTAAGGTCTTAGACTCGTACTTTGGCCTAATGGTTAAGGTCTTAACTCTTACTCTGGCCTAATAGCTAAGGTCTTAACTCTTACTCTGGCCTTATAGCTAAGGTCTTAGACTCGTACTATTGCCTACAGGTTAAGGTCTTAACTCTTACTCTGGCCTACTGGTTAAGGTCTTAACTCTTACTCTGGCCTAATAGCTAAGGTCTTAACTCTTACTCTGGTCTTATAGCTAAGGTCTTAACTCTTACTCTGGCCTAATAGCTAAGGTCTCAGACTCGTACTCTGGCGTAATGGTTAAGGTATTAACTCTTACTCTGGCCTACTGGTTAAGGTCTTAACTCTTACTCTGGCCTACTGGTTAAGGTCTTAACTCTTACTATGGCCTAATAGCTAAGGTCTTAACTCTTACTCTGGCCTAATATCTAAGGTCTTAGACTCGTACACTGGCCTAATGGTTAAGATCTTAACTCTTACTCTGGCCCACTGGTTAAGGTCTTAACTCTTACTCTGGCCTAATAGGTAAGGTCTTAGACTCGTACTCTGGCATAATAGCTAAGGTCTTAACTCTTACTCTGGTCTAATAGCTAAGGTCTTAACTCTTACTCTGGCCTAATAGCTAAGGTCTTAGACTCGTACTCTGGTGTAATGGTTAAGGTATTAACTCTTACTCTGGCCTACTGGTTAAGGTCTTAACTCTTACTCTGGCCTACTGGTTAAGGTCTTAACTCTTACTCTGGCCTAATAGCTAAAGTCTTAGACTCGTACTCAGGCCTTATGGTTAATGTCTGAACTCTTACTCTGGCCTAATAGCTAATGTCTTAGACTCGTACTATGGCCTACAGGTTAAGGTCTTAACACTTACTCTGGCCTAATAGCTAAGGTCTTAACTCTTACTCTCGCCTAATAGCTAAGGTCTTAGACTCGTACTCTGGCCTAATGGTTAAGGTCCTAACTCTTACTCTGGCCTACTGGTTAAGGTCTTAACTCTTACTCTGGCCTAATAGCTAAGGTCTTAGACTCGTACTCTGGCCTACTGGTTAAGGTCTTAACTCTTACTCTGGAATAATAGCTAAGGTTTTAGAATCGTACTCTGGCCTAATGGTTAACTTCTTAACTCTTACTCTGGCCTACTGGTTAAGGTCTTAACTCTTACTCTGGCCTAATAGCTAAGGTCTTAACTCTTACTCTGGTCTAATAGCTAAGGTCTTAACTCTTACTCTGGCCTAATAGCTAAGGTCTTAGACTCGTACTCTGGCGTAATGGTTAAGGTATTAACTCTTACTCTGGCCTACTGGTTAAGGTCTTAACTCTTACTCTGGCCTACTGGTTAAGGTCTTAACTCTTACTCTGGCCTAATAGCTAAGGTCTTAACTCTTACTCTGGCCTAATAGCTAAGGTCTTAGACTCGTACTCTGGCCTAATGGTTAAGGTCTTAACTCTTACTCTGGCCTACTGGTTAAGGTCTTAACTCTTACTTTGGCCTAATAGCTAAGGTCTTAACTCTTACTCTGGCCTAATAGCTAAGGTCTTAGCTCTTACTCTGGCCTAATAGGTAAGGTCTTAGACTCGTACTCTGACCTACTGGTAAAGGTTTTAACTCTTACTCTGGCCTAATAGCTAAGGTCTTAGACTCATACTCTGGCCTAATGGTTAAGGTCTTAACTCTTACTCTGGCCTACTGGTTAAGGTCTTAACTCTTACTCTGGCCTAATAGCTAAGGTCTTAACTCTTACTCTGGTCTAATAGCTAAGGTCTTAATTCTTACTCTGGCCTAATAGCTAAGGTCTTAGACTCGTACTCTGGTGTAATGGTTAAGGTATTAACTCTTACTCTGGCCTACTGGTTAAGGTCTTAACTCTTACTCTGGCCTAATAGCTAAGGTCTTAACTCTTACTCTGGCCTAATAGCTAAGGTCTTAGACTCGTACTCTGGCCTAATGGTTAAGGTCTTAACTCTTACTCTGGCCTACTGGTTAAAGTCTTAACTCTTACTCTGGCCTAATAGCTAAGGTCTTAACTCTTACTCTGGCCTAATAGCTAAGGTCTTAGACTCGTACTCTGGCTTAATGGTTAAGGTCATAACTCTTACTCTGGCCGAATAGCTAAGGTCCTAGACTCGTACTCTGGCCTACTGGTTAAGGTCTTAGCTCTTACTCTGGCCTACTGGTTAAGGTCTTAACTCTTACTATGGCCTAATAGCTAAGGTCTTAACTCTTAATCTGGCCTAATATCTAAGGTCTTAGACTTGTACTCTGGCCTAATGGTTAAGGTCTTAACTCTTACTCTGGCCTAATCGCTAAGGTCTTAACTCTTACTCTGGCCTAATAGCTAAGGTCTTAGACTCGTACTCTGGCCTAATGGTTAAGGTCTTAACTCTTACTCTGGCCTAATAGCTAAGGTCTTAACTCTTACTCTGGCCTAATAGCTAAGGTCTTAGACTCGTACTCTGGCCTCCTGGTTAAGGTCTTAACTCTTACTCTGTCCTACTGGTTAAGGTCTTAACTCTTACTCTGGCCTAATAGCTAAAGTCTTAGACTCGTACTCAGGCCTTATGGTTAAGGTCTGAACTCTTACTCTGGCCTAATAGCTAATGTCTTAGACTCGTACTATGGCCTACAGGTTAAGGTCTTAACACTTACTCTGGCCTAATAGCTAAGGTCTTAACTCTTACTCTCGCCTAATAGCTAAGGTCTTAGACTCGTACTCTGGCCTAATGGTTAAGGTCCTAACTCTTACTCTGGCCTACTGGTTAAGGTCTTAACTCTTACTCTGGCCTAATAGCTAAGGTCTTAGACTCGTACTCTGGCCTACTGGTTAAGGTCTTAACTCTTACTCTGGAATAATAGCTAAGGTTTTAGAATCGTACTCTGGCCTAATGGTTAAGGTCTTAACTCTTACTCTGGCCTACTGGTTAAGGTCTTAACTCTTACTCTGGCCTAATAGCTAAGGTCTTAACTCTTACTCTGGTCTAATAGCTAAGGTCTTAACTCTTACTCTGGCCTAATAGCTAAGGTCTTAGACTCGTACTCTGGCGTAATGGTTAAGGTATTAACTCTTACTCTGGCCTACTGGTTAAGGTCTTAACTCTTACTCTGGCCTACTGGTTAAGGTCTTAACTCTTACTATGGCCTAATAGCTAAGGTCTTAACTCTTACTCTGGCCTAATATCTAAGGTCTTAGACTCGTACTCTGGCCTAATGGTTAAGGTCTTAACTCTTACTCTGGCCCACTGGTTAAGGTCTTAACTCTTACTCTGGCCTAATAGGTAAGGTCTTAGACTCATACTCTGACCTACTGGTTAAGGTTTTAACTCTTACTCTGGCCTAATAGCTAAGGTCTTAGACTCATACTCTGGCCTAATGGTTAAGGTCTTAACTCTTACTCTGGCCTACTGGTTAAGGTCTTAACTCTTACTCTGGCCTAATAGCTAATGTCTTAACTCTTACTCTGGCCTAATAGCTAAGGTCTTAGACTCGTACTATGGCGTACAGGTTAAGGTCTTAAATCTTACTCTGGCCTACTGGTTAAGGTCTTAACTCTTACTCTGGCCTAATAGCTAAGGTCTTAGACTCGTACTCTGGCCTACTGGTTAAGGTCTTAACTCTTACTCTGGCCTAATAGCTAAGGTCTTCACTCTTACTCTAGCCTAATAGCTAAGGTCTTAGACTCGTACTCTGGCCTAATAAGTAAGGTCTTAACTCTTACTCTGGCCTACTGGTTAAGGTCTTAACTCTTACTCTGGCCTAATAGCTAAGGTCTTAACTCTTACTCTTGCCTAATAGCTAAGGTCTTAGACTCGTACTCTGGCCTAATGGTTAAGGTCTTAACTCTTACTCTGGCCTACTGGTTAAGGTCTTAACTCTTACTCTGGCCTACTGGTTAAGGTCTTAACTCTTACTCTGGCCTAATAGCTAAGGTCTTAACTCTTACTCTGGCCTAATAGCTATGGTCTTAGACTCGTACTCTGACCTAATGGTTAAGGTCTTAACTCTTACTCTGGCCTAATAGCTAAGGTCTTAACTCTTACTCTGGCCTAATAGCTAAGGTCTTAGACTCGTAGTCTGGCCTAATGGTTAAGGTCTTAACTCTTACTCTGGCCTAATAGCTAAGGTCTTAGACTCGTACTCTGGCCTACTGGTTAAGGTCTTAGCTCTTACTCTGGCCTACTGGTTAAGGTCTTAACTCTTACTATGGCCTAATAGCTAAGGTCTTAACTCTTACTCTGGCCTAATATCTAAGGTCTTAGACTCGTACACTGGCCTAATGGTTAAGATCTTAACTCTTACTCTGGCCCACTGGTTAAGGTCTTAACTCTTACTCTGGCCTAATAGGTAAGGTCTTAGACTCGTACTCTGACCTACTGGTTAAGGTTTTAACTCTTACTCTGGCCTAATAGCTAAGGTCTTAGACTCATACTCTGGCCTAATGGTTAAGGTCTTAACTCTTACTCTGGCCTACTGGTTAAGGTCTTAACTCTTACTCTGGCCTAATAGCTAAGGTCTTAACTCTTACTCTGGCATAATAGCTAAGGTCTTAACTCTTACTCTGGTCTAATAGCTAAGGTCTTAACTCTTACTCTGGCCTAATAGCTAAGGTCTTAGACTCGTACTCTGGTGTAATGGTTAAGGTATTAATTCTTACTCTGGCCTACTGGTTAAGGTCTTAACTCTTACTCTGGCCTACTGGTTAAGGTCTTAACTCTTACTCTGGCCTAATAGCTAAGGTCTTAACTCTTACTCTGGCCTAATAGCTAAGGTCTTAGACTCGTACTCTGGCCTAATGGTTAAGGTCTTAACTCTTACTCTGGCCTACTGGTTAAGGTCTTAACTCTTACTTTGGCCTAATAGCTAAGGTCTTAACTCTTACTCTGGCCTAATAGCTAAGGTCTTAGACTCGTACTCTGGCCTAATGGTTAAGGTCATAACTCTTACTCTGGCCGAATAGCTAAGGTCTTAGACTCGTACTCTGGCCTACTGGTTAAGGTCTTAGCTCTTACTCTGGCCTACTGGTTAAGGTCTTAACTCTTACTATGGCCTAATAGCTAAGGTCTTAACTCTTACTCTGGCCTAAGATCTAAGGTCTTAGACTCATACTCTGGCCTAATGGTTAAGGTCTTAACTCTTACTCTGGCCTAATCGCTAAGGTCTTAACTCTTACTCTGGCCTAATAGCTAAGGTCTTAGACTCGTACTCTGGCCTAATGGTTAAGGTCTTAACTCTTACTCTGGCCTAAGGTCTTAACTCTTACTCTGGCCTAATAGCTAAGGTCTTAGACTCGTACTCTGGCCTCCTGGTTAAGGTCTTAACTCTTACTCTGTCCTACTGGTTAAGGTCTTAACTCTTACTCTGGCCTAATAGCTAAAGTCATAGACTCGTACTCTGGCCTAATGGTTAAGGTCTGAACTCTTACTCTGGCCTAATAGCTAATGTCTTAGACTCGTACTATGGCCTACAGGTTAAGGTCTTAACTCTTACTCTGGCCTAATAGCTAAGGTCTTAACTCTTACTCTGGCCTAATAGCTAAGGTCTTAGACTCGTACTCTGGCCTACTGGTTAAGGTCTTAACTCTTACTCTGGCCTAATAGCTAAGGTCTTAGACTCGTACTCTGGCCTAATGGTTAAGGTCTTAACTCTTACTCTGGCCTAATAGCTAAGGTCTTAGACTCGTATTCTGGCCTCCTGGTTAAGGTCTTAACTCTTACTTTGTCCTACTGGTTAAGGTCTTAACTCTTACTCAGGCCTAATAGCTAAAGTCTTAGACTCGTACTCTGCCCTAATGGTTAAGGTCTGAACTCTTACTCTGGCCTAATAGCTAATGTCTTAGACTCGTACTCTGGCCTAATGGTTAAGGTCTCAACTCTTACTCTGGCCTAATAGCTATTGTCTTAGACTCGTACTATGGCCTACAGGTTAAGGTCTTAACTCTTACTCTGGCCTAATAGCTAAGGTCTTAGACTCGTACTATGGCCTACAGGTTAAGGTCTTAACTCTTACTCTGGCCTACTGGTTAAGGTCTTAACTCTTACTCAGGCCTACTGGTTAAGGTCTTAAGTCTTACTCTGGCCTAATAGCTAAGGTCTTAACTCTTACTCTGGCCTAATAGCTAAGGTCTTAACTCTTACTCTGGCCTAATAGCTATGGTCTTAGACTCGTACTCTGACCTAATGGTTAAGGTCTTAACTCTTACTCTGGCCTAATAGCTAAGGTCTTAACTCTTACTCTGGCCTAATAGCTAAGGTCTTAGACTCGTACTCTGGCCTAATGGTTAAGGTCTTAACTCTTACTCTGGCCTAATAGCTAAGGTCTTAGACTCAGCCTCTGGCCTACTGGTTAAGGTCTTAACTCTTACTCTGGCCTAATAGCTAAGGTCTTAAATCTTACACTGGCCTACTGGTTAAGGTCTTAACTCTTACTCTGGCCTAATAGCTAAGGTCTTAACTCTTACTCTGGTCTAATAGCTAAGGTCTTAACTCTTACTCTGGCCTAATAGCTAAGGTCTTAGACTCGTACTCTGGCGTAATGGTTAAGGTATTAACTCTTACTCTGGCCTACTGGTTAAGGTCTTAACTCTTACTCTGGCCTACTGGTTAAGGTCTTAACTCTTACTATGGCCTAATAGCTAAGGTCTTAACTCTTACTCTGGCCTAATATCTAAGGTCTTAGACTCGTACTCTGGCCTAATGGTTAAGGTCTTAACTCTTACTCTGGCCCACTGGTTAAGGTCTTAACTCTTACTCTGGCCTAATAGGTAAGGTCTTAGACTCGTACTCTGACCTACTGGTTAAGGTTTTAACTCTTACTCTGGCCTAATAGCTAAGGTCTTAGACTCATACTCTGGCCTAATGGTTAAGGTCTTAACTCTTACTCTGACCTACTGGTTAAGGTCTTAACTCTTACTCTGGCCTAATAGCTAAGGTCTTAACTCTTACTCTGGCCTAATAGCTAAGGTCTTAGACTCGTACTATGGCGTACAGGTTAAGGTCTTAAATCTTACTCTGGCCTACTGGTTAAGGTCTTAACTCTTACTCTGGCCTAATAGCTAAGGTCTTAGACTCGTACTCTGGCCTAATGGTTAAGGTCATAACTCTTACTCTGGCCGAATAGCTAAGGTCTTAGACTCGTACTCTGGCCTACTGGTTAAGGTCTTAGCTCTTACTCTGGCCTACTGGTTAAGGTCTTAACTCTTACTATGGCCTAATAGCTAAGGTCTTAGACTCGTACTCTGGCCTAATGGTTAAGGTCTTAACTCTTACTCTGGCCTAATCGCTAAGGTCTTAACTCTTACTCTGGCCTAATAGCTAAGGTCTTAGACTCGTACTCTGGCCTAATGGTTAAGGTCTTAACTCTTACTCTGGCCTAATAGCTAAGGTCTTAACTCTTACTCTGGCCTAATAGCTAAGGTCTTAGACTCGTACTCTGGCCTCCTGGTTAAGGTCTTAACTCTTACTCTGTCCTACTGGTTAAGGTCTTAACTCTTACTCTGGCCTAATAGCTAAAGTCTTAGACTCGTACTCTGGCCTAATGGTTAAGGTCTGAACTCTTACTCTGGCCTAATAGCTAATGTCTTAGACTCGTACTATGGCCTACAGGTTAAGGTCTTAACTCTTACTCTGGCAGGTCTTAACTCTTACTCTGGCCTAATAGCTAAGGTCTTAGACTCGTACTCTGGCCTAATGGTTAAGGTCCTAACTCTTACTCTGGCCTACTGGTTAAGGTCTTAACTCTTACTCTGGCCTAATAGCTAAGGTCTTAGACTCGTACTCTGGCCTAATGGTTAAGGTCTTAACTCTTACTCTGGCCTAATAGCTAAGGTCTTAGACTCGTACTCTGGCCTACTGGTTAAGGTCTTAACTCTTACTCTGGAATAATAGCTAAGGTTTTAGAATCGTACTCTGGCCTAATGGTTAAGGTCTTAACTCTTACTCTGGCCTACTAGTTAAGGTCTTAACTCTTACTCTGGCCTAATAGCTAAGGTCTTAACTCTTACTCTGGTCTAATAGCTAAGGTCTTAACTCTTACTCTGGCCTAATAGCTAAGGTCTTAGACTCGTACTCTGGCGTAATGGTTAAGGTATTAACTCTTACTCTGGCCTACTGGTTAAGGTCTTAACTCTTACTCTGGCCTACTGGTTAAGGTCTTAACTCTTACTATGGCCTAATAGCTAAGGTCTTAACTCTTACTCTGGCCTAATATCTAAGGTCTTAGACTCGTACTCTGGCCTAATGGTTAAGGTCTTAACTCTTACTCTGGCCTACTGGTTAAGGTCTTAACTCTTACTCTGGCCTACTGGTTATGGTCTTAACTCTTACTATGGCCTAATAGCTAAGGTCTTAACTCTTACTCTGGCCTAATAGCTAAGGTCTTAGACTCGTACTCTGGCCTAATGGTTAAGGTCTTAACTCTTACTCTGGCCCACTGGTTAAGGTCTTAACTCTTACTCTGGCCTAATAGGTAAGGTCTTAGACTCGTACTCAGACCTACTGGTTAAGGTTTTAACTCTTACTCTGGCCTAATAGCTAAGGTCTTAGACTCATACTCTGGCCTAATGGTTAAGGTCTTAACTCTTACTCTGGCCTACTGGTTAAGGTCTTAACTCTTACTCTGGCCTAATAGCTAAGGTCTTAACTCTTACTCTGGCCTAATAGCTAAGGTCTTAGACTTGTACTATGGCGTACAGGTTAAGGTCCTAAATCTTACTCTGGCCTACTGGTTAAGGTCTTAACTCTTACTCTGGCCTAATAGCTAAGGTCTTAGATTCGTACTCTGGCCTACTGGTTAAGGTCTTAACTCTTACTCTGGCCTAATAGCTAAGGTCTTAGATTCGTACTCTGGCCTAATGGTTAAGGTCTTAACTCTTACTCTGGCCTAATAGCTAAGGTCTTAGACTCGTACTCTGGCCTACTGGTTAAGGTCTTAACTCTTACTCTGGAATAATAGCTAAGGTTTTAGAATCGTACTCTGGCCTAATGGTTAAGGTCTTAACTCTTACTCTGGCCTACTAGTTAAGGTCTTAACTCTTACTCTGGCCTAATAGCTAAGGTCTTAACTCTTACTCTGGTCTAATAGCTAAGGTCTTAACTCTTACTCTGGCCTAATAGCTAAGGTCTTAGACTCGTACTCTGGCGTAATGGTTAAGGTATTAACTCTTACTCTGGCCTACTGGTTAAGGTCTTAACTCTTACTCTGGCCTACTGGTTAAGGTCTTAACTCTTACTATGGCCTAATAGCTAAGGTCTTAACTCTTACTCTGGCCTAATATCTAAGGTCTTAGACTCGTACTCTGGCCTAATGGTTAAGGTCTTAACTCTTACTCTGGCCTACTGGTTAAGGTCTTAACTCTTACTCTGGCCTACTGGTTAAGGTCTTAACTCTTACTATGGCCTAATAGCTAAGGTCTTAACTCTTACTCTGGCCTAATAGCTAAGGTCTTAGACTCGTACTCTGGCCTAATGGTTAAGGTCTTAACTCTTACTCTGGCCCACTGGTTAAGGTCTTAACTCTTACTCTGGCCTAATAGGTAAGGTCTTAGACTCGTACTCAGACCTACTGGTTAAGGTTTTAACTCTTACTCTGGCCTAATAGCTAAGGTCTTAGACTCATACTCTGGCCTAATGGTTAAGGTCTTAACTCTTACTCTGGCCTACTGGTTAAGGTCTTAACTCTTACTCTGGCCTAATAGCTAAGGTCTTAACTCTTACTCTGGCCTAATAGCTAAGGTCTTAGACTCGTACTATGGCGTACAGGTTAAGGTCTTAAATCTTACTCTGGCCTACTGGTTAAGGTCTTAACTCTTACTCTGGCCTAATAGCTAAGGTCTTAGATTCGTACTCTGGCCTACTGGTTAAGGTCTTAACTCTTACTCTGGCCTAATAGCTAAGGTCTTCACTCTTACTCTAGCCTAATATCTAAGGTCTTAGACTTGTACTCTGGCCTAATGAGTAAGGTCTTAACTCTTACTCTGGCCTACTGGTTAAGGTCTTAACTCTTACTCTGGCCTAATAGCTAAGGTCTTAACTCTTACTCTGGCCTAATAGCTAAGGTCTTAGACTCGTACTCTGGCCTAATGGTTAAGGTCTTAACTCTTACTCTGGCCTACTGGTTAAGGTCTTAACTCTTACTCTGGCCTACTGGTTAAGGTCTTAACTCTTACTCTGGCCTAATAGCTAAGGTCTTAACTCTTACTCTGGCCTAATAGCTATGGTCTTAGACTCGTACTCTGACCTAATGGTTAAGGTCTTAACTCTTACTCTGGCCTAATAGATAAGGTCTTAACTCTTAGTCTGGCCTAATAGCTAAGGTCTTAGACTCGTAGTCTGGCCTAATGGTTAAGGTCTTAACTCTTACTCTGGCCTAATAGCTAAGGTCTTAGACTCGGCCTCTGGCCTACTTGTTAAGGTCTTAACTCTTACTCTGGCCTAATAGCTAAGGTCTTAAACTCGTACTCTTGCCTAATGGTTAAGGTCTTAACTCTTACTCTGACCTAATAGCTAAGGTCTTAGACTCGTACTCTGGCCTAATGGTTAAGGTCTCAACTCTTACTCTGGCCTAATAGCTAATGTCTTAGACTCGTACTATGGCCTACATGTTAAGGTCTTAACTCTTACTCTGGCCTAATAGCTAAGGTCTTAGACTCGTACTCTAGCATAATGGTTATGGTGTTAACTCTTACTCTGGCCTACTGGTTAAGGTCTTAACTCTTACTCTGGCCTAATAGCTAAGGTCTTAACTCTTACTCTGGCCTAAAAGCTAAGGTCTTAACTCTTACTCTGGCCTAATAGCTAAGGTCTTAGACTCATACTCTGGCCTAATGGTTAAGGTCTTAACTCTTACTCTGGCCTACTGGTTAAGATCTTAACTCTTACTCTGGCCTACTGGTTAAGGTCTTAACTCTTACTATGGCGTAATAGCTAAGGTCTTAACTCTTACTCTGGCCTAATATCTAAGGTCTTAGACTCGTACACTGGCCTAATGGTTAAGATCTTAACTCTTACTCTGGCCCACTGGTTAAGGTCTTAACTCTTACTCTGGCCTAATAGGTAAGGTCTTAGACTCGTACTCTGACCTACTGGTTAAGGTTTTAACTCTTACTCTGGCCTAATAGCTAAGGTCTTAGACTCATACTCTGGCCTAATGGTTAAGGTCTTAACTCTTACTCTGGCCTACTGGTTAAGGTCTTAACTCTTACTCTGGCCTAATAGCTAAGGTCTTAACTCTTACTCTGGCATAATAGCTAAGGTCTTAACTCTTACTCTGGTCTAATAGCTAAGGTCTTAACTCTTACTCTGGCCTAATAGCTATGGTCTTAGACTCGTACTCTGGTGTAATGGTTAAGGTATTAACTCTTACTCTGGCCTACTGGTTAAGGTCTTAACTCTTACTCTGGCCTACTGGTTAAGGTCTTAACTCTTACTCTGGCCTAATAGCTAAAGTCTTAGACTCGTACTCAGGCCTTATGGTTAATGTCTGAACTCTTACTCTGGCCTAATAGCTAATGTCTTAGACTCGTACTATGGCCTACAGGTTAAGGTCTTAACACTTACTCTGGCCTAATAGCTAAGGTCTTAACTCTTACTCTCGCCTAATAGCTAAGGTCTTAGACTCGTACTCTGGCCTAATGGTTAAGGTCCTAACTCTTACTCTGGCCTACTGGTTAAGGTCTTAACTCTTACTCTGGCCTAATAGCTAAGGTCTTAGACTCGTACTCTGGCCTACTGGTTAAGGTCTTAACTCTTACTCTGGAATAATAGCTAAGGTTTTAGAATCGTACTCTGGCCTAATGGTTAAGGTCTTAACTCTTACTCTGGCCTACTGGTTAAGGTCTTAACTCTTACTCTGGCCTAATAGCTAAGGTCTTAACTCTTACTCTGGTCTAATAGCTAAGGTCTTAACTCTTACTCTGGCCTAATAGCTAAGGTCTTAGACTCGTACTCTGGCGTAATGGTTAAGGTATTAACTCTTACTCTGGCCTACTGGTTAAGGTCTTAACTCTTACTCTGGCCTACTGGTTAAGGTCTTAACTCTTACTCTGGCCTAATAGCTAAGGTCTTAACTCTTACTCTGGCCTAATAGCTAAGGTCTTAGAATCGTACTCTGGCCTAATGGTTAAGGTCTTAACTCTTACTCTGGCCTACTGGTTAAGGTCTTAACTCTTACTTTGGCCTAATAGCTAAGGTCTTAACTCTTACTCTGGCCTAATAGCTAAGGTCTTAGCTCTTACTCTGGCCTAATAGGTAAGGTCTTAGACTCGTACTCTGACCTACTGGAAAAGGTTTTAACTCTTACTCTGGCCTAATAGCTAAGGTCTTAGACTCATACTCTGGCCTAATGGTTAAGGTCTTAACTCTTACTCTGGCCTACTGGTTAAGGTCTTAACTCTTACTCTGGCCTAATAGCTAAGGTCTTAACTCTTACTCTGGTCTAATAGCTAAGGTCTTAATTCTTACTCTGGCCTAATAGCTAAGGTCTTAGACTCGTACTCTGGTGTAATGGTTAAGGTATTAACTCTTACTCTGGCCTACTGGTTAAGGTCTTAACTCTTACTCTGGCCTAATAGCTAAGGTCTTAACTCTTACTCTGGCCTAATACCTAAGGTCTTAGACTCGTACTCTGGCCTAATGGTTAAGGTCTTAACTCTTACTCTGGCCTACTGGTTAAAGTCTTAACTCTTACTCTGGCCTAATAGCTAAGGTCTTAACTCTTACTCTGGCCTAATAGCTAAGGTCTTAGACTCGTACTCTGGCTTAATGGTTAAGGTCATAACTCTTACTCTGGCCGAATAGCTAAGGTCTTAGACTCGTACTCTGGCCTACTGGTTAAGGTCTTAACTCTTACTATGGCCTAATAGCTAAGGTCTTAACTCTTAATCTGGCCTAATATCTAAGGTCTTAGACTCGTACTCTGGCCTAATGGTTAAGGTCTTAACTCTTACTCTGGCCTAATCGCTAAGGTCTTAACTCTTACTCTGGCCTAATAGCTAAGGTCTTAGACTCGTACTCTGGCCTAATGGTTAAGGTCTTAACTCTTACTCTGGCCTAATAGCTAAGGTCTTAACTCTTACTCTGGCCTAATAGCTAAGTTCTTAGACTCGTACTCTGGCCTCCTGGTTAAGGTCTTAACTCTTACTCTGTCCTACTGGTTAAGGTCTTAACTCTTACTCTGGCCTAATAGCTAAAGTCTTAGACTCGTACTCAGGCCTTATGGTTAAGGTCTGAACTCTTACTCTGGCCTAATAGCTAATGTCTTAGACTCGTACTATGGCCTACAGGTTAAGGTCTTAACACTTACTCTGGCCTAATAGCTAAGGTCTTAACTCTTACTCTCGCCTAATAGCTAAGGTCTTAGACTCGTACTCTGGCCTAATGGTTAAGGTCCTAACTCTTACTCTGGCCTACTGGTTAAGGTCTTAACTCTTACTCTGGCCTAATAGCTAAGGCCTTAGACTCGTACTCTGGCCTACTGGTTAAGGTCTTAACTCTTACTCTGGAATAATAGCTAAGGTTTTAGAATCGTACTCTGGCCTAATGGTTAAGGTCTTAACTCTTACTCTGGCCTACTGGTTAAGGTCTTAACTCTTACTCTGGCCTAATAGCTAAGGTCTTAACTCTTACTCTGGTCTAATAGCTAAGGTCTTAACTCTTACTCTGGCCTAATAGCTAAGGTCTTAGACTCGTACTCTGGCGTAATGGTTAAGGTATTAACTCTTACTCTGGCCTACTGGTTAAGGTCTTAACTCTTACTCTGGCCTACTGGTTAAGGTCTTAACTCTTACTATGGCCTAATAGCTAAGGTCTTAACTCTTACTCTGGCCTAATATCTAAGGTCTTAGACTCGTACTCTGGCCTAATGGTTAAGGTCTTAACTCTTACTCTGGCCCACTGGTTAAGGTCTTAACTCTTACTCTGGCCTAATAGGTAAGGTCTTAGACTCATACTCTGACCTACTGGTTAAGGTTTTAACTCTTACTCTGGCCTAATAGCTAAGGTCTTAGACTCATACTCTGGCCTAATGGTTAAGGTCTTAACTCTTACTCTGGCCTACTGGTTAA
Organism: Triturus cristatus; assembly: GCF_964204655.1. Lineage (NCBI taxonomy): Eukaryota > Metazoa > Chordata > Amphibia > Caudata > Salamandridae > Triturus > Triturus cristatus. The sequence continues at coordinate 677,454 of NW_028187290.1, read as the reverse complement.
GGTCTTAACTCTTACTCTGGCCTAATAGCTAATGTCTTAACTCTTACTCTGGCCTAATAGCTAAGGTCTTAGACTCGTACTATGGCGTACAGGTTAAGGTCTTAAATCTTACTCTGGCCTACTGGTTAAGGTCTTAACTCTTACTCTGGCCTAATAGCTAAGGTCTTAGACTCGTACTCTGGCCTACTGGTTAAGGTCTTAACTCTTACTCTGGCCTAATAGCTAAGGTCTTCACTCTTACTCTAGCCTAATAGCTAAGGTCTTAGACTCGTACTCTGGCCTAATAAGTAAGGTCTTAACTCTTACTCTGGCCTACTGGTTAAGGTCTTAACTCTTACTCTGGCCTAATAGCTAAGGTCTTAACTCTTACTCTTGCCTAATAGCTAAGGTCTTAGACTCGTACTCTGGCCTAATGGTTAAGGTCTTAACTCTTACTCTGGCCTACTGGTTAAGGTCTTAACTCTTACTCTGGCCTACTGGTTAAGGTCTTAACTCTTACTCTGGCCTAATAGCTAAGGTCTTAACTCTTACTCTGGCCTAATAGCTATGGTCTTAGACTCGTACTCTGACCTAATGGTTAAGGTCTTAACTCTTACTCTGGCCTAATAGCTAAGGTCTTAACTCTTACTCTGGCCTAATAGCTAAGGTCTTAGACTTGTAGTCTGGCCTAATGGTTAAGGTCTTAACTCTTACTCTGGCCTAATAGCTAAGGTCTTAGACTCGGCCTCTGGCCTACTTGTTAAGGTCTTAACTCTTACTCTGGCCTAATAGATAAGGTCTTAAACTCATACTCTTGCCTAATGGTTAAGGTCTTAACTCTTACTCTGGCCTAATAGCTAAGGTCTTAGACTCGTACTCTGGCCTAATGGTTAAGGTCTCAACTCTTACTCTGGCCTAATAGCTAATGTCTTAGACTCGTACTATGGCCTACAGGTTAAGGTCTTAACTCTTACTCTGGCCTAATAGCTAAGGTCTTAGACTCGTACTCTAGCATAATGGTTATGGTGTTAACTCTTACTCTGGCCTACTGGTTAAGGTCTTAACTCTTACTCTGGCCTAATAGCTAAGGTCTTAACTCTTACTCTGGCCTAAAAGCTAAGGTGTTAACTCTTACTCTGGCCTAATAGCTAAGGTCTTAGACTCATACTCTGGCCTAATGGTTAAGGTCTTAACTCTTACTCTGGCCTACTGGTTAAGGTCTTAACTCTTACTCTGGCATACTGGTTAAGGTCTTAACTCTTACTCTGGCCTAATAGCTAAGGTCTTAACTCTTACTCTCGAATAATAGCTAAGGTCTTAGACTCGTACTTTGGCCTAATGGTTAAGGTCTTAACTCTTACTCTGGCCTAATAGCTAAGGTCTTAACTCTTACTCTGGCCTTATAGCTAAGGTCTTAGACTCGTACTATGGCCTACAGGTTAAGGTCTTAACTCTTACTCTGGCCTACTGGTTAAGGTCTTAACTCTTACTCTGGCCTAATAGCTAAGGTCTTAACTCTTACTCTGGTCTAATAGCTAAGGTCTTAACTCTTACTCTGGCCTAATAGCTAAGGTCTCAGACTCGTACTCTGGCGTAATGGTAAAGGTATTAACTCTTACTCTGGCCTACTGGTTAAGGTCTTAACTCTTACTCTGGCCTACTGGTTAAGGTCTTAACTCTTACTATGGCCTAATAGCTAAGGTCTTAACTCTTACTCTGGCCTAATATCTAATGTCTTAGACTCGTACTCTGGCCTAATGGGTAAGGTCTTAACTCTTACTCTGGCCCACTGGTTAAGGTCTTAACTCTTACTCTGGCCTAATAGGTAAGGTCTTAGACTCGTACTCTGACCTACTGGTTAAGGTTTTAACTCTTACTCTGGCCTAATAGCTAAGGTCTTAGACTCATACTCTGGCCTAATGGTTAAGGTCTTAACTCTTACTCTGGCCTACTGGTTAAGGTCTTAACTCTTACTCTGGCCTAATAGCTAAGGTCTTAACCCTTACTCTGGCCTAATAGCTAAGGTCTTAACTCTTACTCTGGTCTAATAGCTAAGGTCTTAACTCTTACTCTGGCCTAATAGCTAAGGTCTTAGACTCGTACTCTGGTGTAATGGTTAAGGTATTAACTCTTACTCTGGCCTACTGGTTAAGGTCTTAACTCTTACTCTGGCCTACTGGTTAAGGTCTTAACTCTTACTCTGGCCTAATAGCTAAGGTCTTAACTCTTACTCTGGCCTAATAGCTAAGGTCTTAGACTCGTACTCTGGCCTAATGGTTAAGGTCTTAACTCTTACTCTGGCCTACTGGTTAAGGTCTTAACTCTTACTCTGGCCTAATAGCTAAGGTCTTAACTCTTACTCTGGCCTAATAGCTAAGGTCTTAACTCTTACTCTGGCCTAATAGCTAAGGTCTTAGACTCGTACTCTGGCCTAATGGTTAAGGTCATAACTCTTACTCTGGCCGAATAGCTAAGGTCTTAGACTCGTACTCTGGCCTACTGGTTAAGGTCTTAGCTCTTACTCTGGCCTACTGGTTAAGGTCTTAACTCTTACTATGGTCTAATAGCTAAGGTCTTAACTCTTACTCTGGCCTAATATCTAAGGTCTTAGACTCGTACTCTGGCCTAATGGTTAAGGTCTTAACTCTTACACTGGCCTAATCGCTAAGGTCTTAACTCTTACTCTGGCCTAATAGCTAAGGTCTTAGACTCGTACTCTGGCCTAATGGTTAAGGTCTTAACTCTTACTCTGGCCTAATAGCTAAGGTCTTAACTCTTACTCTGGCCTAATAGCTAAGGTCTTAGACTCGTACTCTGGCCTCCTGGTTAAGGTCTTAACTCTTACTCTGTCCTACTGGTTAAGGTCTTAACTCTTACTCTGGCCTAATAGCTAAAGTCATAGACTCGTACTCTGGCCTAATGGTTAAGGTCTGAACTCTTACTCTGGCCTAATAGCTAATGTCTTAGACTCGTACTATGGCCTACAGGTTAAGGTCTTAGCTCTTACTCTGGCCTAATAGCTAAGGTCTTAACTCTTACTCTGGGATAATAGCTAAGGTCTTAGACTCGTACTCTGGCCTAATGGTTAAGGTCCTAACTCTTACTCTGGCCTACTGGTTAAGGTCTTAACTCTTACTCTGGCCTAATAGCTAAGGTCTTAGACTCGTACTCTGGCCTAATGGTTAAGGTCTTAACTCTTACTCTGGCCTAATAGCTAAGGTCTTAGACTCGTACTCTGGCCTACTGGTTAAGGTCTTAACTCTTACTCTGGAATAATAGCTAAGGTTTTAGAATCGTACTCTGGCCTATTGGTTAAGGTCTTAACTCTTACTCTGGCCTACTGGTTAAGGTCTTAACTCTTACTCTGGCCTAATAGCTAAGGTCTTAACTCTTACTCTGGTCTAATAGCTAAGGTCTTAACTCTTACTCTGGCCTAATAGCTAAGGTCTTAGACTTGTACTCTGGCGTAATGGTTAAGGTATTAACTCTTACTCTGGCCTACTGGTTAAGGTCTTAACTCTTACTCTGGCCTACTGGTTAAGGTCTTAACTCTTACTATGGCCTAATAGCTAAGGTCTTAACTCTTACTCTGGCCTAATATCTAAGGTCCTAGACTCGTACTCTGGCCTAATGGTTAAGGTCTTAACTCTTCCTATGGCCCACTGGTTAAGGTCTTAACTCTTACTCTGGCCTAATAGGTAAGGTCTTAGACTCGTACTCTGACCTACTGGTTAAGGTTTTAACTCTTACTCTGGCCTAATAGCTAAGGTCTTAGACTCATACTCTGGCCTAATGGTTAAGGTCTTAACTCTTACTCTGGCCTACTGGTTAAGGTCTTAACTCTTACTCTGGCCTAATAGCTAAGGTCTTAACTCTTACTCTGGCCTAATAGCTAAGGTCTTAGACTCGTACTATGGCGTACAGGTTAAGGTCTTAAATCTTACTCTGGCCTACTGGTTAAGGTCTTAACTCTTACTCTGGCCTAATAGCTAAGGTCTTAGACTCGTACTCTGGCCTACTGGTTAAGGTCTTAACTCTTACTCTGGCCTAATAGCTAAGGTCTTCACTCTTACTCTAGCCTAATAGCTAAGGTCTTAGACTCGTACTCTGGCCTAATGGGTAAGGTCTTAACTCTTACTCTGGCCTACTGGTTAAGGTCTTAACTCTTACTCTGGCCTAATAGCTAAGGTCTTAACTCTTACTCTGGCCTAATAGCTAAGGTCTTAGACTCGTACTCTGGCCTAATGGTTAAGGTCTTAACTCTTACTCTGGCCTACTGGTTAAGGTCTTAACTCTTACTCAGTCCTACTGGTTAAGGTCTTAACTCTTACTCAGTCCTACTGGTTAAGGTCTTAAGTCTTACTCTGGCCTAATACCTAAGGTCTTAACTCTTACTCTGGCCTAATAGCTAAGGTCTTAACTCTTACTCTGGCCTAATAGCTATGGTCTTAGACTCGTACTCTGACCTAATGGTTAAGGTCTTAACTCTTACTCTGGCCTAATAGCTAAGGTCTTAACTCTTACTCTGGCCTAATAGCTAAGGTCTTAGACTCGTACTCTGGCCTAATGGTTAAGGTCTTAACTCTTACTCTGGCCTAATAGCTAAGGTCTTAGACTCGGCCTCTGGCCTACTGGTTAAGGTCTTAACTCTTACTCTGGCCTAATAGCTAAGGTCTTAACTCTTAATCTGGTCTAATAGCTAAGGTCTTAACTCTTACTCTGGCCTAATAGCTAAGGTCTTAGACTCGTACTCTGGCGTAATGGTTAAGGTATTAACTCTTACTCTGGCCTACTGGTTAAGGTCTTAACTCTTACTCTGGCCTACTGGTTAAGGTCTTAACTCTTACTATGGCCTAATAGCTAAGGTCTTAACTCTTACTCTGGCCTAATATCTAAGGTCTTAGACTCGTACTCTGGCCTAATGGTTAAGGTCTTAACTCTTACTCTGGCACACTGGTTAAGGTCTTAACTCTTACTCTGGCCTAATAGGTAAGGTCTTAGACTCGTACTCTGACCTACTGGTTAAGGTTTTAACTCTTACTCTGGCCTAATAGCTAAGGTCTTAGACTCATACTCTGGCCTAATGGTTAAGGTCTTAACTCTTACTCTGGCCTACTGGTTAAGGTCTTAACTCTTACTCTGGCCTAATAGCTAAGGTCTTAACTCTTACTCTGGCCTAATAGCTAAGGTCTTAGACTCGTACTATGGCGTACAGGTTAAGGTCTTAAATCTTACTCTGGCCTACTGGTTAAGGTCTTAACTCTTACTCTGGCCTAATAGCTAAGGTCTTAGACTCGTACTCTGGCCTACTGGTTAAGGTCTTAACTCTTACTCTGGCCTAATAGCTAAGGTCTTCACTCTTACTCTAGCCTAACAGCTAAGGTCTTAGACTTGTACTCTGGCCTAATGAGTAAGGTCTTAACTCTTACTCTGGCCTACTGGTTAAGGTCTTAACTCTTACTCTGGTCTAATAGCTAAGGTCTTAACTCTTACTCTGGCCTAATAGCTAAGGTCTTAGACTCGTACTCTGGCCTAATGGTTAAGGTCTTAACTCTTACTCTGGCCTACTGGTTAAGGTCTTAACTCTTACTCTGGCCTAATAGCTAAGGTCTTAACTCTTACTCTGACCTAATAGCTAAGGTCTTAACTCTTACTCTGGCCTAATAGCTATGGTCTTAGACTCGTACTCTGACCTAATGGTTGAGGTCTTAACTCTTACTCTGGCCTAATAGCTAAGGTCTTAACTCTTATTCTGGCCTAATAGCTAAGGTCTTAGACTCGTAGTCTGGCCTAATGGTTAAGGTCTTAACTCTTACTCTGACCTAATAGCTAAGGTCTTAGACTCGGCCTCTGGCCTACTTGTTAAGGTCTTAACTCTTACTCTGGCCTAATAGCTAAGGTCTTAAACTCGTACTCTTGCCTAATTGTTAAGGTCTTAACTCTTACTCTGGCCTAATAGCTAAGGTCTTAGACTCGTACTCTGGCCTAAAGGTTAAGGTCTTAACTCTTACTCTGGCCTAATAGCTAAGGTCTTAGACTCGTACTCTAGCATAATGGTTATGGTGTTAACTCTTACTCTGGCCTACTGGTTAAGGTCTTAACTCTTACTCTGGCCTAATAGCTAAGGTCTTAACTCTTACTCTGGCCTAAAAGCTAAGGTCTTAACTCTTACCCTGGCCTAATAGCTAAGGTCTTAGACTCATACTCTGGCCTAATTGTTAAGGTCTTAACTCTTACTCTGGCCCACTGGTTAAGGTCTTAACTCTTACTCAGGCATACTGGTTAAGGTCTTAACTCTTACTATGGCCTAATAGCTAAGGTCTTAGACTCGTACTCTGGCCTACTGGTTAAGGTCTTAACTCTTACTCTGGCCTAATAGCTAAGGTCTTAACTCTTACTCTGGCCTAATAGCTAAGGTCTTAGACTCGTACTATGGCCTACAGGTTTAGGTCTTAACTCTTACTCTGGCCTACTGGTTAAGGTCTAAACTCTTACTCTGGCCTAATAGCTAAGGTCTTAGACTCGTACTCTGGCCTACTGGTTAAGGTCTTAACTCTTACTCTGGCCTAATAGCTAAGGTCTTAACTCTTACTCTGGCCTAATAGTTAAGGTCTTAGACTCTTACTCTGGCCTAATGGTTAAGGTCTTAACTCTTACTCTGGCCTACTGATTCAGGTCTTAACTCTTACTCTGGCCTAATAGCTAAGGTCTTAGACTCGTACTCTGGCCTAATGGTTCAGGTCTTAACTCTTACTCTGGCCTACTGGTTAAGGTCTTAACTCTTACTCTGGCCTAATAGCTAAGGTCTTAACTCTTACTCTGGCCTAATAGCTAAGGTCTTAGACTCGTACTCTGGCCTAATGGTTAAGGTCTTAACTCTTACTCTGGCCTAATAGCTAAGGTCTTAACTCTTACTCTGGCCTAATAGCTAACGTCTTAGACTCGTACTATTGCCTACAGGTTAAGGTCTTAACTCTTACTCTGGCCTACTGGTTAAGGTCTTAACTCTTACTCTGGCCTAATAGCTAAGGTCTTAACTCTTACTCTGGTCTAATAGCTAAGGTCCTAACTCTTACTCTGGCCTAATAGCTAAGGTCTCAGACTCGTACTCTGGCGTAATGGTTAAGGTATTAACTCTTACTCTGGCCTACTGGTTAAGGTCTTAACTCTTACTCTGGCCTAATAGCTAAGGTCTTAACTCTTACTCTGACCTAATGGTTAAGGTCTTAACTCTTACTCTGGCCTAATAGCTAAGGTCTTAACTCTTACTCTGGCCTAATAGCTAAGGTCTTAGACTCGTAGTCTGGCCTAATGGTTAAGGTCTTAACTCTTACTCTGGCCTAATAGCTAAGGTCTTAGACTCGGCCTCTGGCCTACTTGTTAAGGTCTTAACTCTTACTCTGGCATAATAGCTAAGGTCCTAAACTCGTACTCTTGCCTAATGGTTAAGGTCTTAACTCTTACTCTGGCCTAATAGCTAAGGTCTTAGACTCGTACTCTGGCCTAATGGTTAAGGTCTCAACTCTTACTCTGGCCTAATAGCTAATGTCTTAGACTCGTACTATGGCCTACAGGTTAAGGTCTTAACTCTTACTCTGGCCTAATAGCTAAGGTCTTAGACTCGTACTCTAGCATAATGGTTATGGTGTTAACTCTTACATTGGCCTACTGGTTAAGGTCTTAACTCTTACTCTGGCCTAATAGCTAAGGTCTTAACTCTTACTCTGGCCGAAAAGCTAAGGTCTTAACTCTTACTCTGGCCTAATAGCTAAGGTCTTAGACTCATACTCTGGCCTAATGGTTAAGGTCTTAACTCTTACTCTGGCCTACTGGTTAAGGTCTTAACTCTTACTCAGGCATACTGGTTAAGGTCTTAACTCTTACTATGGCCTAATAGCTAAGGTCTTAGACTCGTACTCTGGCCTAATGGTTAAGGTCTTAACTCTTACTCTGGCCTAATAGCTAAGGTCTTAACTCTTACTCTGGCCTAATAGCTAAGGTCTTAGACTCGTACTATGGCCTACAGGTTTAGGTCTTAACTCTTACTCTGGCCTACTGGTTAAGGTCTTAACTCTTACTCTGGCCTAATAGCTAAGGTCTTAGACTCGTACTCTGGCCTACTGGTTAAGGTCTTAACTCTTACTCTGGCCTAATAGCTAAGGTCTTAACTCTTACTCTGGCCTAATAGCTAAGGTCTTAGACTCGTACTCTGGCCTAATGGTTAAGGTCTTAACTCTTACTCTGGCCTACTGATTCAGGTCTTAACTCTTACTCTGGCCTAATAGCTAAGGTCTTAGACTCGTACTCTGGCCTAATGGTTCAGGTCTTAACTCTTACTCTGGCCTACTGGTTAAGGTCTTAACTCTTACTCTGGCCTAATAGCTAAGGTCTTAACTCTTACTCTGGCCTAATAGCTAAGGTCTTAGACTCGTACTCTGGCCTAATGGTTAAGGTCTTAACTCTTACTCTGGCCTAATAGCTAAGGTCTTAACTCTTACTCTGGCCTAATAGCTAAGGTCTTAGACTCGTACTATGGCCTACAGGTTAAGGTCTTAACTCTTACTCTGGCCTACTGGTTAAGGTCTTAACTCTTACTCTGGCCTAATAGCTAAGGTCTTAACTCTTACTCTGGTCTAATAGCTAAGGTCCTAACTCTTACTCTGGCCTAATAGCTAAGGTCTCAGACTCGTACTCTGGCGTAATGGTTAAGGTATTAACTCTTACTCTGGCCTACTGGTTAAGGTCTTAACTCTTACTCTGGCGTACTGGTTAAGGTCTTAACTCTTACTATGGCCTAATAGCTAAGGTCTTAACTCTTACTCTGGCCTAATATCTAAGGTCTTAGACTCGTACTCTGGCCTAATGGTTAAGGTCTTAACTCTTACTCTGGCCCACTGGTTAAGGTCTTAACTCTTACTCTGGCCCAATAGGTAAGGTCTTAGACTCGTACTCTGACCTACTGGTTAAGGTTTTAACTCTTACTCTGGCCTAATAGCTAAGGTCTTAGACTCATACTCTGGCCTAATGGTTAAGGTCTTAACTCTTACTCTGGCCTACTGGTTAAGGTCTTAACTCTTACTCTGTCCTCATAGCTAAGGTCTTAACTCTTACTCTGGCCTAATAGCTAAGGTCTTAGACTCGTACTATGGCGTACAGGTTAAGGTCTTAAATCTTACTCTGGCCTACTGGTTAAGGTCTTATCTCTTACTCTGGCCTAATAGCTAAGGTCTTAGACTCGTACTCTGGCCTACTGGTTAAGGTCTTAACTCTTACTCTGGCCTAATAGCTAAGGTCTTCACTCTTACTCTAGCCTAATAGCTAAGGTCTTAGACTTGTACTCTGGCCTAATGGGTAAGGTCTTAACTCTTACTCTGGCCTACTGGTTAAGGTCTTAACTCTTACTCTGGCATAATAGCTAAGGTCTTAACTCTTACTCTGGCCTAATAGCTAAGGCCTTAGACTCATACTCTGGCCTAATGGTTAAGGTCTTAACTCTTACTCTGGCCTACTGGTTAAGGTCTTAACTCTTACTCTGGCCTAATGGTTAAGGTCTTAACTCTTACTCTGGCCTAATAGCTAAGGTCTTAACTCTTACTCTGGCCTAATAGCTAAGGTCTTAGACTCGTACTCTGGCCTAATGGTTAAGGTCTTAACTCTTACTCTGGCCTAATAGCTAAGGTCTTAACTCTTACTCTGGCCTAATAGCTAAGGTCTTAGACTCGTACTATGGCCTACAGGTTAAGGTCTTAACTCTTACTCTGGCCTAATAGCTAAGGTCTTAGACTCGTACTCTGGTGTAATGGTTAAGGTATTAACTCTTACTCTGGCCTACTGGTTAAGGTCTTAACTCTTACTCTGGCCTACTGGTTAAGGTCTTAACTCTTACTCTGGCCTAATAGCTAAGGTCTTAACTCTTACTCTGGCCTAATAGCTAAGGTCTTAGACTCGTACTCTGGCCTAATGGTTAAGGTCTTAACTCTTACTCTGGCCTACTGGTTAAGGTCTTAACTCTTACTCTGGCCTAATAGCTAAGGTCTTAACTCTTACTCTGGCCTAATAGCTAAGGTCTTAACTCTTACTCTGGCCTAATAGCTAAGGTCTTAGACTCGTACTCTGGCCTAATGGTTAAGGTCATAACTCTTACTCTGGCCGAATAGCTAAGGTCTTAGACTCGTACTCTGGCCTACTGGTTAAGGTCTTAGCTCTTACTCTGGCCTACTGGTTAAGGTCTTAACTCTTACTATGGTCTAATAGCTAAGGTCTTAACTCTTACTCTGGCCTAATATCTAAGGTCTTAGACTCGTACTCTGGCCTAATGGTTAAGGTCTTAACTCTTACACTGGCCTAATCGCTAAGGTCTTAACTCTTACTCTGGCCTAATAGCTAAGGTCTTAGACTCGTACTCTGGCCTAATGGTTAAGGTCTTAACTCTTACTCTGGCCTAATAGCTAAGGTCTTAACTCTTACTCTGGCCTAATAGCTAAGGTCTTAGACTCGTACTCTGGCCTCCTGGTTAAGGTCTTAACTCTTACTCTGTCCTACTGGTTAAGGTCTTAACTCTTACTCTGGCCTAATAGCTAAAGTCATAGACTCGTACTCTGGCCTAATGGTTAAGGTCTGAACTCTTACTCTGGCCTAATAGCTAATGTCTTAGACTCGTACTATGGCCTACAGGTTAAGGTCTTAGCTCTTACTCTGGCCTAATAGCTAAGGTCTTAACTCTTACTCTGGGATAATAGCTAAGGTCTTAGACTCGTACTCTGGCCTAATGGTTAAGGTCCTAACTCTTACTCTGGCCTACTGGTTAAGGTCTTAACTCTTACTCTGGCCTAATAGCTAAGGTCTTAGACTCGTACTCTGGCCTAATGGTTAAGGTCTTAACTCTTACTCTGGCCTAATAGCTAAGGTCTTAGACTCGTACTCTGGCCTACTGGTTAAGGTCTTAACTCTTACTCTGGAATAATAGCTAAGGTTTTAGAATCGTACTCTGGCCTATTGGTTAAGGTCTTAACTCTTACTCTGGCCTACTGGTTAAGGTCTTAACTCTTACTCTGGCCTAATAGCTAAGGTCTTAACTCTTACTCTGGTCTAATAGCTAAGGTCTTAACTCTTACTCTGGCCTAATAGCTAAGGTCTTAGACTTGTACTCTGGCGTAATGGTTAAGGTATTAACTCTTACTCTGGCCTACTGGTTAAGGTCTTAACTCTTACTCTGGCCTACTGGTTAAGGTCTTAACTCTTACTATGGCCTAATAGCTAAGGTCTTAACTCTTACTCTGGCCTAATATCTAAGGTCCTAGACTCGTACTCTGGCCTAATGGTTAAGGTCTTAACTCTTCCTATGGCCCACTGGTTAAGGTCTTAACTCTTACTCTGGCCTAATAGGTAAGGTCTTAGACTCGTACTCTGACCTACTGGTTAAGGTTTTAACTCTTACTCTGGCCTAATAGCTAAGGTCTTAGACTCATACTCTGGCCTAATGGTTAAGGTCTTAACTCTTACTCTGGCCTACTGGTTAAGGTCTTAACTCTTACTCTGGCCTAATAGCAAAGGTCTTAACTCTTACTCTGGCCTAATAGCTAAGGTCTTAGACTCGTACTATGGCGTACAGGTTAAGGTCTTAAATCTTACTCTGGCCTACTGGTTAAGGTCTTAACTCTTACTCTGGCCTAATAGCTAAGGTCTTAGACTCGTACTCTGGCCTACTGGTTAAGGTCTTAACTCTTACTCTGGCCTAATAGCTAAGGTCTTCACTCTTACTCTAGCCTAATAGCTAAGGTCTTAGACTCGTACTCTGGCCTAATGGGTAAGGTCTTAACTCTTACTCTGGCCTACTGGTTAAGGTCTTAACTCTTACTCTGGCCTAATAGCTAAGGTCTTAACTCTTACTCTGGCCTAATAGCCAAGGTCTTAGACTCGTACTCTGGCCTAATGGTTAAGGTCTTAACTCTTACTCTGGCCTACTGGTTAAGGTCTTAACTCTTACTCAGTCCTACTGGTTAAGGTCTTAACTCTTACTCAGTCCTACTGGTTAAGGTCTTAAGTCTTACTCTGGCCTAATACCTAAGGTCTTAACTCTTACTCTGGCCTAATAGCTAAGGTCTTAACTCTTACTCTGGCCTAATAGCTATGGTCTTAGACTCGTACTCTGACCTAATGGTTAAGGTCTTAACTCTTACTCTGGCCTAATAGCTAAGGTCTTAACTCTTACTCTGGCCTAATAGCTAAGGTCTTAGACTCGTACTCTGGCCTAATGGTTAAGGTCTTAACTCTTACTCTGGCCTAATAGCTAAGGTCTTAGACTCGGCCTCTGGCCTACTGGTTAAGGTCTTAACTCTTACTCTGGCCTAATAGCTAAGGTCTTAACTCTTAATCTGGTCTAATAGCTAAGGTCTTAACTCTTACTCTGGCCTAATAGCTAAGGTCTTAGACTCGTACTCTGGCGTAATGGTTAAGGTATTAACTCTTACTCTGGCCTACTGGTTAAGGTCTTAACTCTTACTCTGGCCTACTGGTTAAGGTCTTAACTCTTACTATGGCCTAATAGCTAAGGTCTTAACTCTTACTCTGGCCTAATATCTAAGGTCTTAGACTCGTACTCTGGCCTAATGGTTAAGGTCTTAACTCTTACTCTGGCACACTGGTTAAGGTCTTAACTCTTACTCTGGCCTAATAGGTAAGGTCTTAGACTCGTACTCTGACCTACTGGTTAAGGTTTTAACTCTTACTCTGGCCTAATAGCTAAGGTCTTAGACTCATACTCTGGCCTAATGGTTAAGGTCTTAACTCTTACTCTGGCCTACTGGTTAAGGTCTTAACTCTTACTCTGGCCTAATAGCTAAGGTCTTAACTCTTACTCTGGCCTAATAGCTAAGGTCTTAGACTCGTACTATGGCGTACAGGTTAAGGTCTTAAATCTTACTCTGGCCTACTGGTTAAGGTCTTAACTCTTACTCTGGCCTAATAGCTAAGGTCTTAGACTCGTACTCTGGCCTACTGGTTAAGGTCTTAACTCTTACTCTGGCCTAATAGCTAAGGTCTTCACTCTTACTCTAGCCTAACAGCTAAGGTCTTAGACTCGTACTCTGGCCTAATGAGTAAGGTCTTAACTCTTACTCTGGCCTACTGGTTAAGGTCTTAACTCTTACTCTGGTCTAATAGCTAAGGTCTTAACTCTTACTCTGGCCTAATAGCTAAGGTCTTAGACTCGTACTCTGGCCTAATGGTTAAGGTCTTAACTCTTACTCTGGCCTACTGGTTAAGGTCTTAACTCTTACTCTGGCCTACTGGTTAAGGTCTTAACTCTTACTCTGGCCTAATAGCTAAGGTCTTAACTCTTACTCTGACCTAATAGCTAAGGTCTTAACTCTTACTCTGGCCTAATAGCTATGGTCTTAGACTCGTACTCTGACCTAATGGTTAAGGTCTTAACTCTTACTCTGGCCTAATAGCTAAGGTCTTAACTCTTACTCTGGCCTAATAGCTAAGGTCTTAGACTCGTAGTCTGGCCTAATGGTTAAGGTCTTAACTCTTACTCTGACCTAATAGCTAAGGTCTTAGACTCGGCCTCTGGCCTACTTGTTAAGGTCTTAACTCTTACTCTGGCCTAATAGCTAAGGTCTTAAACTCGTACTCTTGCCTAATTGTTAAGGTCTTAACTCTTACTCTGGCCTAATAGCTAAGGTCTTAGACTCGTACTCTGGCCTAAAGGTTAAGGTCTTAACTCTTACTCTGGCCTAATAGCTAAGGTCTTAGACTCGTACTCTAGCATAATGGTTATGGTGTTAACTCTTACTCTGGCCTACTGGTTAAGGTCTTAACTCTTACTCTGGCCTAATAGCTAAGGTCTTAACTCTTACTCTGGCCTAAAAGCTAAGGTCTTAACTCTTACCCTGGCCTAATAGCTAAGGTCTTAGACTCATACTCTGGCCTAATTGTTAAGGTCTTAACTCTTACTCTGGCCCACTGGTTAAGGTCTTAACTCTTACTCAGGCATACTGGTTAAGGTCTTAACTCTTACTATGGCCTAATAGCTAAGGTCTTAGACTCGTACTCTGGCCTACTGGTTAAGGTCTTAACTCTTACTCTGGCCTAATAGCTAAGGTCTTAACTCTTACTCTGGCCTAATAGCTAAGGTCTTAGACTCGTACTATGGCCTACAGGTTTAGGTCTTAACTCTTACTCTGGCCTACTGGTTAAGGTCTAAACTCTTACTCTGGCCTAATAGCTAAGGTCTTAGACTCGTACTCTGGCCTACTGGTTAAGGTCTTAACTCTTACTCTGGCCTAATAGCTAAGGTCTTAACTCTTACTCTGGCCTAATAGCTAAGGTCTTAGACTCTTACTCTGGCCTAATGGTTAAGGTCTTAACTCTTACTCTGGCCTACTGATTCAGGTCTTAACTCTTACTCTGGCCTAATAGCTAAGGTCTTAGACTCGTACTCTGGCCTAATGGTTCAGGTCTTAACTCTTACTCTGGCCTACTGGTTAAGGTCTTAACTCTTACTCTGGCCTAATAGCTAAGGTCTTAACTCTTACTCTGGCCTAATAGCTAAGGTCTTAGACTCGTACTCTGGCCTAATGGTTAAGGTCTTAACTCTTACTCTGGCCTAATAGCTAAGGTCTTAACTCTTACTCTGGCCTAATAGCTAAGGTCTTAGACTCGTACTATGGCCTACAGGTTAAGGTCTTAACTCTTACTCTGGCCTACTGGTTAAGGTCTTAACTCTTACTCTGGCCTAATAGCTAAGGTCTTAACTCTTACTCTGGTCTAATAGCTAAGGTCCTAACTCTTACTCTGGCCTAATAGCTAAGGTCTCAGACTCGTACTCTGGCGTAATGGTTAAGGTATTAACTCTTACTCTGGCCTACTGGTTAAGGTCTTAACTCTTACTCTGGCCTAATAGCTAAGGTCTTAACTCTTACTCTGACCTAATGGTTAAGGTCTTAACTCTTACTCTGGCCTAATAGCTAAGGTCTTAACTCTTACTCTGGCCTAATAGCTAAGGTCTTAGACTCGTAGTCTGGCCTAATGGTTAAGGTCTTAACTCTTACTCTGGCCTAATAGCTAAGGTCTTAGACTCGGCCTCTGGCCTACTTGTTAAGGTCTTAACTCTTACTCTGGCATAATAGCTAAGGTCCTAAACTCGTACTCTTGCCTAATGGTTAAGGTCTTAACTCTTACTCTGGCCTAATAGCTAAGGTCTTAGACTCGTACTCTGGCCTAATGGTTAAGGTCTCAACTCTTACTCTGGCCTAATAGCTAATGTCTTAGACTCGTACTATGGCCTACAGGTTAAGGTCTTAACTCTTACTCTGGCCTAATAGCTAAGGTCTTAGACTCGTACTCTAGCATAATGGTTATGGTGTTAACTCTTACATTGGCCTACTGGTTAAGGTCTTAACTCTTTCTCTGGCCTAATAGCTAAGGTCTTAACTCTTACTCTGGCTGAAAAGCTAAGGTCTTAACTCTTACTCTGGCCTAATAGCTAAGGTCTTAGACTC
Organism: Triturus cristatus; assembly: GCF_964204655.1. Taxonomy (NCBI): domain Eukaryota; kingdom Metazoa; phylum Chordata; class Amphibia; order Caudata; family Salamandridae; genus Triturus; species Triturus cristatus. The sequence continues at coordinate 661,972 of NW_028187290.1, read as the reverse complement.
ATACTCTGGCCTAATGGTTAAGGTCTTAACTCTTACTCTGGCCTACTGGTTAAGGTCTTAACTCTTACTCAGGCATACTGGTTAAGGTCTTAACTCTTACTATGGCCTAATAGCTAAGGTCTTAGACTCGTACTCTGGCCTAATGGTTAAGGTCTTAACTCTTACTCTGGCCTAATAGCTAAGGTCTTAACTCTTACTCTGGCCTAATAGCTAAGGTCTTAGACTCGTACTATGGCCTACAGGTTTAGGTCTTAACTCTTACTCTGGCCTACTGGTTAAGGTCTTAACTCTTACTCTGGCCTAATAGCTAAGGTCTTAGACTCGTACTCTGGCCTACTGGTTAAGGTCTTAACTCTTACTCTGGCCTAATAGCTAAGGTCTTAACTCTTACTCTGGCCTAATAGCTAAGGTCTTAGACTCGTACTCTGGCCTAATGGTTAAGGTCTTAACTCTTACTCTGGCCTACTGATTCAGGTCTTAACTCTTACTCTGGCCTAATAGCTAAGGTCTTAGACTCGTACTCTGGCCTAATGGTTCAGGTCTTAACTCTTACTCTGGCCTACTGGTTAAGGTCTTAACTCTTACTCTGGCCTAATAGCTAAGGTCTTAACTCTTACTCTGGCCTAATAGCTAAGGTCTTAGACTCGTACTCTGGCCTAATGGTTAAGGTCTTAACTCTTACTCTGGCCTAATAGCTAAGGTCTTAACTCTTACTCTGGCCTAATAGCTAAGGTCTTAGACTCGTACTATGGCCTACAGGTTAAGGTCTTAACTCTTACTCTGGCCTACTGGTTAAGGTCTTAACTCTTACTCTGGCCTAATAGCTAAGGTCTTAACTCTTACTCTGGTCTAATAGCTAAGGTCCTAACTCTTACTCTGGCCTAATAGCTAAGGTCTCAGACTCGTACTCTGGCATAATGGTTAAGGTATTAACTCTTACTCTGGCCTACTGGTTAAGGTCTTAACTCTTACTCTGGCGTACTGGTTAAGGTCTTAACTCTTACTATGGCCTAATAGCTAAGGTCTTAACTCTTACTCTGGCCTAATATCTAAGGTCTTAGACTCGTACTCTGGCCTAATGGTTAAGGTCTTAACTCTTACTCTGGCCCACTGGTTAAGGTCTTAACTCTTACTCTGGCCCAATAGGTAAGGTCTTAGACTCGTACTCTGACCTACTGGTTAAGGTTTTAACTCTTACTCTGGCCTAATAGCTAAGGTCTTAGACTCATACTCTGGCCTAATGGTTAAGGTCTTAACTCTTACTCTGGCCTACTGGTTAAGGTCTTAACTCTTACTCTGTCCTCATAGCTAAGGTCTTAACTCTTACTCTGGCCTAATAGCTAAGGTCTTAGACTCGTACTATGGCGTACAGGTTAAGGTCTTAAATCTTACTCTGGCCTACTGGTTAAGGTCTTATCTCTTACTCTGGCCTAATAGCTAAGGTCTTAGACTCGTACTCTGGCCTACTGGTTAAGGTCTTAACTCTTACTCTGGCCTAATAGCTAAGGTCTTCACTCTTACTCTAGCCTAATAGCTAAGGTCTTAGACTTGTACTCTGGCCTAATGGGTAAGGTCTTAACTCTTACTCTGGCCTACTGGTTAAGGTCTTAACTCTTACTCTGGCCTAATAGCTAAGGTCTTAACTCTTACTCTGGCCTAATAGCTAAGGCCTTAGACTCATACTCTGGCCTAATGGTTAAGGTCTTAACTCTTACTCTGGCCTACTGGTTAAGGTCTTAACTCTTACTCTGGCCTAATGGTTAAGGTCTTAACTCTTACTCTGGCCTAATAGCTAAGGTCTTAACTCTTACTCTGGCCTAATAGCTAAGGTCTTAGACTCGTACTCTGGCCTAATGGTTAAGGTGTGGAAATGTGGATTTTCCTGATCAGTTATGTCCCCTATCTTGGACCCCAACGGTTCTATATGCATGTTACAAGTACATGTATGTTCCCTCCAGTTCCAGTTTCTAAGACGCAAACATATGTGTGCCTACCGTCAACATGTTCTCTGTCAGATCCGCCATCAATGGGCTGGATATTCGATTCCTAAGTATAAAAGGCCACCGACTTTATATGGCTAAGTTACTTCATCTTTACAGTTCAGGCGAGTAGGCCCGATTCTGTCCTCAAAGCCTTTCCCTGCTCTCTGTCTCTGACAGCTTCAGCTTGAGCTCGCATCTGTATCCATGAACTTTGTCCTACTCCCTGTGCAGCTAACGGTGCCTGCCTCGGCTAGTTTTCGCCTGTCTGCCAAGAAGTTGTATTTCACCTTCGAATTATCTATTTTGCTCTTCAGCCGATGCATTCCTGTCCAGTGATTTAGGTAAACATTTCCTTTAGCTCACAAGCAAAGGACTCAGCCTTTCCGTCCTCCTGCAAGTGATTCATAGCCCTGTTGCCATGGAAAGTTTTCTGCCCCTCGCATCTCATATAGACACTTAGACGCTTGTACACGCACACAGTCAGTATAGAATAGATTCTGTCCGAGAGTCTCTTCCTTGTGGATAACATAGTTCTTTAAACATAGGATGTTAGATATGATTTGGGATTAGGATGACTTGACCCCAGACTTCTCGTCTCCACATGTAGAGCTAAATGTCAAGTCCCCTTCACCCCCTAGTTGCACGTCAATTACACGTCATGCTGCCGCGCGCGCATCTATGCCAAGTATTATCTTATAGATCCACCTATGTCTGATAATTCTAACCAATCATGTTTCTTTTATTCCTTATTACGCCTAGTTTCGATTATGTCACTGTCACGTCATTTTTCTTATCAAATGTTACGCCTTCTACATTCGTTTCATTGTAATGTACTTATTATAAAAATACATGTCTGTTAATAAATTATTGTACTTCACTTCCTGAACCTTCGTGGTGACGGAACCTGAGGGCCGCGACTCGAGTCGGCCATTTTGAATGGAATAAAGCCCATTAGAAACCTCTTATACCACGGATTCTGCCTCTTGTTATTTTGAGCTATTTACTTTAATTTAAGATTCCGCATGAAATTCAGTCCGGTAATATTTATTTTATTTACCACATAATGGCGCCCGAACAGGGACACTTTCTCATCTCACGCGCCGGCGGTGCGTTGCAGGCCCGGTCTCCTGCCACAGCTGGACGGACCATAAACGCGTACCAGCAGGATTTCCTGTAAGCTCCCTCCGGTCAAGCGGGGGCGACTGAGGCTGCGATCAACCCAGACGAGGCGGTGAGAAGTGCGAAGTATCCCGACCAGAGCCTAGCTGAGAGAGCAAGATCCGAGGTATACGGAGGCCCACCAGGTTTTCCGAAATCCCGACGTGCAGAGGGTCCGATGTCCGCAGTTATCGAGTCCTGTCCATTCTCTGAGGCCTTCCGTTTCAAGGAGCTACTCGGTGAGTACCATCGCCGAGGAGGCGTGTTGACGCGCACATAGGTTGTGCCGGTCAAGACGGATTTGGGTACACAAATCCGGTCTGCACTGTTTAGCAGTGTATATGTACTGTTTAGCAGTATATCAAGTATTCCGAAGTATTCAGTTATTGTCAAGAATTCAGCGTGGTGATTAGTTAGGCAGACTGTCATCATTGTCGATCATTGTTATAATGTTTAATGTTTAATGTTTAAAGTATTCAGAAAATGTCTTGCATATTGTGGTATGAATGACTGTTCATTGTTCACTGTTCATTATTGTGTTTCTCGTATTAAGCAAGTTCAAGAGTAAGTATCAGATCAGTTGTCAATATGCCGCTCTTCTCGAAGTTAAGACAGATTACTACCAGAAAAGGGGTGCTTGAAGAAGCAGTTCCTATTCCTCCTAGAGACACTCCAGGACATTTCATGTACCATAAACATGGCTTAGATGCCATATTGTTTCTTGATCTATGGGCAGATTATACCAAAGGATTACCGGAAAGTCAAAGGTGGCCCATAGCGGGAACCTGGGATGCAGAGTGCATCATGAAAGTGGAGGAAGAGTTATGGAAAAGAAAGGTCAGACAGTCACAGAAAGACGCCGTTGAGTTATGGCGTAAAGAATCTCATAGACGAACAGAAAAAGCACGTAGACAAGAAGAGAGGAGTAAAGAAAGTTCAAATAAAGTTCAAGAAAATCTATTAATTGAGGAAGGTATCCGAGTGAAATCAGAACAAGTAAATAGACAAAGAAATGCTCTTATGAATGGTATGTATCCCCTTCTAGCCGAAGGACTACCTAAGGCTGTTACGGAGGTGCCAAAAGACTTGCCACCCCCGTTATTTCCAATTAAGGTACATCCAAAGGGGCATCCCAGAACCGCAGAAGATGTTTTCCTTTCCTCATATCTAGACGATGCAGCCCCCGAGTATGCTAACGCCACACCACATAGACCGTCTGGCGGAGGGGTTCAACGTCAGGATCAGGTATCTGTCCCCGTGCAACAGCAAGTCCCGACGCAAGCTTCGGCAAGCACATCTGTTTCCGCATCTGTCTCCGCAGTCGACTCTACAGGGATATCGACGCCCATAGTTGCTGTATCACGTTCGACGAACCCTTTCACACCCGACGCCCCAGATGGGGCCACGGGAGGTGCTAGCAGTATTTTTACACCACCTAGAATAAATAAACTTGTTTTTCAAGAGTCAGCACATTCACGTACACCTAAGTTCGTAAATGAACGTACGCTTAAGGAACTTCTTGTAAATTGTAGATATGACCCGGTGGTTGGTAAAGAGGACGAAATGGTCCTGGCATCATTACGTATCAGACGAGCCGCAGAGTATTTAGCAAGGTTACCAGGGATGGCTACGCATCTAGATAACATATATCATTTTGTTCAAACAGGACGAGATCCAGGATGTATTAACAGAGCTATGGAATTCCAGAAAGTAGAGATACAAGGGGAACTGTTACGTTTCCTCATAAACTGTGTGATCAGAAATCAAGATCGTCCGGGGGTAGACCGGAATGCAATGCTCATTCTTACAAGATGGAGTCAGAATATATCAGAAGGGAGACACGATAAGCAAAATTGTATAATAGCCATGTGCCGAAAAATACGTAAAGAAATAGAGCGTATTCATGAAGAGAGATTGGGAACAGACGAGTTTGAGCAAGATGAAGTGTCCGAATCAGGGGACTCTGCAAGACAGTCAGAGACCATAGCCTATGTAGGCAGAGGAAGATCTTGTGAAAATACTAGATGTTTTTCTGATCCAATACACTCTGTATGTCCAAATAATAGCAGAACGTATCCGACGCCTGTAATAAATCTGAAATCTCCTGAACATTCGTTTCAAGCCGCAGATAAAATACTACGAGAACGAAGAGGTTACCACCTCCTCGATTCCATGGATGAGCAAGAATTAGCCAGATCAGCCGTTCATTGGATTGTTAGTCCTGAAAAATACGGTGATGAGACCGTAGCACACACGTTTCTCAACCTCAGTACAGATGAACAACGTTTAGCTGGAATCTATATGATTCAGCAACTCCTCATATTATATAAGAGCCAACATGCTGACCCTGGTCCTTTACCTGATATATTAACGGAACTACTCACGTACAGATGGAGAGGTTCTAGTAACAAGCTAATTAAAGAGATATTAGTGTCACGTAAGCAGTACGTCCTTTTTGTAAATCCGGATTCTCTCTCCTTGCCCCCCAGAGAAAGAGCACCGTACTACATGGATAGACAAAATCCTTTACGGGAAGTGCACCCAATAAAAGGCGAAGACAATGAGTTTCACCGTGTATTTGTTTACACACCCATATCAAAAATGGAATTATTAGAAATGAAGAAAGTAGTACCTAGTCATGACAAAGACCCAGCGGGTTTCCACCGAGAAATTAAAGACATGTTACTGATGGGAGAGTACACCTTTCCTGATATTATGACGATATTAAAAGTGCTTTTGCCTGCTGGCATATATGAAAAACTGAAAGAAAAAGAGTGGGAAGTGGGAGACCAAAAGATAGACTGGACAGCATTAGCAGAGGAAGAAAGGGGCCGAGCCGCAGGTTCAGGGCTCGGGGATAAAGTTAAACTATTACCAGGTTTACTAGTACAGGTACTGCCACGTTTATTAACTACAAAAAAGGAAGATTGGGGTGCAATCACAGCCTGTAAACAAAAGCAAGATGAAGACACAAGCGATTATTATGCTCGATTTGAAAAATGTTTTGGTATAAATAGTGGTATAAAAGCAAGTAGTGACTCATATCCACATTTATTTGTGACAAAATTAGTGGAAAATGCATTGCCTCCAGTGAAGAATAGAATATTGAAATTCGAGAGTACCTGGCAAAGTAACACTCCGTCGCAAATGCTACAAATGTTACAGTATCATCACAATAGAATTAGGGATGAACAAGAACACGAGCATAGACGCATGAAGGATACAAAAATGAAAATGCTAGTTTCTCAGACAGTACCAGCAGATGGTCACAAAAAGGGTGTGACACATTCTGGTGATTCTGCAGTTCCTGTAAAAGGAACCTGCAATTACTGTAAACAACTAGGCCATTATGTACATGATTGTCAAGTCCTGAAACGAAATATAGCTACAGGTATTGCAAAAGAGAGACCACGATTAGTTAGACAAGATCAGAATGAAAAAGGAGCTATGCAGCATGGACAGTCCGTGCCAGTTCAGCAACAGTCTATGCCAGCCTCACAGCAACCCATACAGTTTGTGCCAGCTGCACCACCGTTGCCTGCTACTGCCACACAAACCACAACACAACAAATGTATCAGACTGCACAGTATGAATACCCTGAGTATCAGCGTTACGCATGAACCAGCCTAGAGAGGGAAGTTGACTTACCGCTTATCGAGATTCCGGTAGATCAAGAAGGACCTTATGTACATAGTGAATTATTAGGTCAAGATAGAAAATTCTTACTCGATACAGGGGCAAGTCGAACAACCATAAAACGTAGTGAAGTTCCAGGGGCACCCCTCTCAGGCTCTCAAAATGTTTCCCTTGGTTTTTCAGGAAAACCTATTGTTAATGAAGTATCACAGCCTCTACCACTTACGATAGGACCTTTGACACGAACTACAGATTTATTGCTTACTAAATCATGCCCAGAAAATTTGTTAGGAATTAAAACTCTGAAAGCACTAGGAGCCATAATATGTTGTTCTCCGGAAGGAGTAAGGTTGTTTTTGCGTGATTTTAAAGGTCACTATGTGTCTAGAGACATGGATCCCCGACTACAGATTTTACCAGTACATCTATGGGCACAAGGCCCTACGGATGTTGGCTGCATGAACATTACACCCTATCGAGTTACATTGAAAGCAGGAGTGGTACTACCACGAATGCGACAATACAAGTTACCGCATGATGCTGTAGTGGCTTTGTTGAAAATCATTGATGAACTAATTGCCCAGGGAGTAGTTGTAGAAACAGACTCCAATGTATGTAATTCACCGATAATTCCGATTCTTAAACGAACTGATCCTACTGCTCCGCCAGTATACCGATTGGTTATTGATTTGCGTGAACTAAACAAGTGTATTGTACCACAATTCCCTGTGGTCCCTGATATATCATCATTGTTGACAGCAATTGATTCCGAAGCAACATTCTTTACTGTAATTGATCTCAAGAATGCCTTTTTCAGCGTCCCAATAGATCCGGAAAGCCAATACTTGTTCGGATTCAGTTTAAATGGGCGCAGCTTTAAATTCTCACGCGCTCCCCAAGGATTTACAGAAAGCCCCAGCATCTACAGCCAAGCACTGAAACGAGAACTTGACAGTATACACATGCCAGTCAATACTGCACTGCTTCAATATGTCGATGATCTGCTGATCACCGCGAGAAGCGAGCCAGAATGTGAAAAAGCTTCTCTGACAGTTTTACATTTCCTAGCCGACAAGGGGCACAAGGTGTCCCCTTCTAAGCTGCAATTCTGTGTTCAGCGAGTTATTTATCTTGGTCACTCGCTGTCCAAGGAGGGAAGGCAGCTTACACCAGATCGTATCCAGTTAATTGCTAACATGTCAATACCCCAGACACAGAAGGAGGTGCGGGCTTTCATAGGCCTCACTTCATATTGTAGGCAGTGGATCCCTCAGTACGCATTTCTAGCAAAACCACTCATTCAGTTAACCACACAGGAGGCAGCCACATCGACTGTTCTCCCTTGGACTCAGGAACATACACAAGCTTTTGAAAGCCTAAAGGAAGCTTTATGTCAAGCACCTGTTTTAGCAACACCATGTTATAGCAAACCTTTTACACTCTTTGTTACAGAACGCGAAGGTACTGCCTTGTCAGTACTCACTCAGGATCAAGCAGGATCACGCAAGCCATGTGCTTATTTTTCCAGTACATTAGATCCCGTAGCTCAGGCTTTGCCTGCATGCCTGAAATCAGTGGCAGCGACAGCTTTAGCAATCAGACAAAGCGATGCCATAGTATTAGGACACCCATTGACAGTTCAAGTACCACATGCAGTAGAGGTTCTTGTGAACCGAACACAAACGCAACACTTGACCATAGCAAGACTTACCGGTTATGAACTGACATTGTTTCAACCACACATAGAGATCCGACGGTGTAATACATTGAATCCTGCTACACTATTACCTGTAATTGGAACAGACCCACTAGCTCATGATTGTGTTGAAATCATTGAAATAAAGACGAAACCTAGACAAGACTTGACAGACGTTCCATTGTTAGATCCAGACCTGACGTTGTATGTAGACGGATCATGCATGAGAGCAAGTACAGGAGATTTAGTGGCCGCGTATGCAGTCACAACAGACACTGAAGTTATTGAGACACATTGTATAGATATTCTGTCAGCCCAAGCAGCAGAACTTATTGCTCTAACGCAAGCCTGTATTCAAGCCACAAATAAGAAAGTTAATGTATACACTGACTCACGTTATGCATTCGGAGTTGTACACGACTTCGGCGTGCTGTGGCGAGAGAGAGGTTATCTAACGTCCCATGGTGCCCACATTCAGCACGGACCCCTCATTCATGCCTTGTTAGACGCAATACATCTACCCACTGCTATATCGATTATGAAATGTAAAGCACACACGAAGGTTACTGATACCATTTCTCAAGGCAATGATTTAGCTGACAGAACAGCTAAACAGACTGCTCAGAATCGCACATTAGACATGACAAAGCCAATAGTTCAGACACCAACACAGTGTATGACAATTAAGGATCCCACACTTGACGTAATTGACATACAGACACATGCCACAGCAGAAGAAATAAAGAAATGGACTGAACTAGGAGGGATCCAGACAGATCAAGGATGGATGACGAAGGAGAAATCTGTATGGTTTCTCCCCGATTCCATGGTTCAAGCCATTATAGCTACAGTTCACAGTCCAGCACATTTAGGAGAGAAGGCTATGCTAGACAGCATTCAGCACATTTGGTTCAACAAACATTTACGAGCAGCAGCTAAACAAAAAGTTCGTACCTGTATGATATGTTGTCAGTTTAATCCAGGAAAGAGTGTTCCCGTAGAGCAGGGTGGATTTCAGCCTCCTGACCATCCTTTTGAAGTCCTCCAGATGGATTATATTCAGATGGAACGTTGTCGAGGATTCAAATATGTCCTCGTAGTTGTCTGCGCTCTCTCCCGTTGGACAGAGGCGTATCCCGTATCAGATTACACTGCCTCGACTACTGCCAAGCAGCTAGTTCGAGAATTCTTCCCACGGTACGGTTTACCACGTGTTGTATATTCAGATAACGGTCAGCCTTTCTCATCCGAATTGATGAAACATGTCTCGCTCCTGTTGGGATATCAGTGGAAATTCCACTGTGTCCGACACCCCGAAGCAGCAGGTCTCGTAGAAAGACATAACCAGACACTGAAAATCAGACTGTCCAAAATATGTAGAGAGAAAGGTGTCGACTGGATAGTAGCATTACCAGTTGCACTCTTTTACATGAGAATGGTAGCACACTCTAGAACAGGGCTATCCCCGTATGAGGTGATCTTTGGTAGACCGCCGAATATGTGGGGGACGCCTATACCACGTAAAATAACTGATGTTGACTGTAATATGCTGACAGATTACCTGGCTTCCTTGATGTCTGCACTACAATCTTCTCGTTCACAGGTAGCTGCAGCTTTTCCCGACAACACTGAGGCGAAACCCCATGACGTTGTTCCGGGTAATCTTGTCTTTGTGAGAAATTTCGACAGGAAGAGTCAATTGGAGCCCAGGTGGAAAGCACCCAAGTTGGTCCTGTTGACCACAAGAACAGCCGTGAAGATCGAGGGACGAAAAGGGTGGATTCATTCCAGTCACGTAAAAAAATTTCATGGACTTCCTCCTGACACAGACAGTACTGCCCGTGTGTCTTCCCCCATAGACTCAAAGCTACCTTTGGCTGAGGCCAGTAGCACCGAACTCTATAAACAGAAACTCAGGTCCAGATCTAAACTGTCGGACGATTTGATTGTTTAAGTCCTCTCCAAGGTGAAGCGGTTGAATCTGTCCCGACATGTATCCCTTAGGTCTGAATCATGTAGAGTCCAGAATCATAATGAAACGACATGCTTATTGTAAATTACTGCGTAACCACTGTATTGTGACTTTATTAATTTTGTTTTCCTTGAGTTTTTTAATAGTTACTGCAAGTATATTGTTGCATATGTATCATCCTGTTTCTAAACGTGTTTTCAATATAACTGATGAACATTCTTTTAGTGACCTACCGCCACATGAATTATCTTATAGACTTGCGCTGCGCAATAACACATTCATTAGTATGTTACATCATTCCCATCAGACTAGTAATGCGACCAATTGTTGGGTGTGTGGCCGACTCCCTCCCTATCAGAATAACAAAGGAGTTCTGCCTTTCTTTCCACATCCGTTCACACACAATGGCTCCTGTGGAGCATGGTTTAGTTTATTAAATTCCATAGACCCAGACACAGCAGTTTATCAACAACATTGGATATGGGGAAATCTGAATCTAGTTTTATTCAAAGTCTGTCACCCTAATAAGGAGGGTCACCTCAGTAGAACAGGAACTGATCTAGAAAATGAAGTGTATAAATTAGGTAATTTTACACCTAATCTTATGATTTTGAATGTCAAATCCGAAGTTGAACTAATTCTGCCCACTATGTCAGTATTTCCAGTTAAGGGTGAATTATGTGTTAGAAAAGTTGGTTCCAAACACATGGGCCATAGCCAATGCGTTACTACAGTAGAATATAGTGATCAAGGTAAATCTTCATTTAGAGCTTCTCGCCATTCCTACTTCATATGTGGTCAGACTGCATATATGCGTCTGCCTCTAGATTGGGATGGTACCTGTTACATAGCATTCCTTTTGCCACCTGTTTTCCTAGCTCCCCCTGATTATTATCGAAATGTTCATTTAGTACACAATAGAGAGCAAAGAGATCTCCCAGTTGTCGATTATACTGAGACATCATGGGACAAGTATGTAGATTTCAATAAAGGTATCTTTCCCTATATAGGTACTATATCAAATAGTAAGCTGATACGCAGACTCACCAAGACTCTTGAAGCTGTAGTAAACGAGACTATAGCCGCCCTAGGCAATCTGACAGAGGAACAATCAGTGATGAGAATTGTTGTTCTCCAGAATCGTCTTGTCCTTGACGTCATCCTGGCCGATAGGGGCGGAGCTTGCAGGGTCATCGGATCCAGCTGCTGCATATTCATACCAGAAAATTCGCCATCTGTATATAAAGCTATAACACGCCTTCATAAGATTGTAAGCCAGATACACGAGAATCCAGGCACTTGGACGTGGTCCGGGTGGTTTTGGAGTGTGATATCAGCCTGGGGATGGAGAGTTCTATCCTTCCTAGGTATTGGCCTTCTTATGCTCTTCAGTTGTTGTCTATGCCTGCAATGTGGACCAGCGATTTGTGGTCTGTGTGCCACATCGTGTATCCCACATCAAGGTTTTCGCTCAAGATCCCGGAAGAAGAAAGAAGAAGAAATGATGCTCCATGAGCAAATCAATGGAATGATGAAGATTGATGTCTCGTGAAGGGCAAGAAGGGGACAAGGAGGGAATGTGGAAATGTGGATTTTCCTGATCAGTTATGTCCCCTATCTTGGACCCCAACGGTTCTATATGCATGTTACAAGTACATGTATGTTCCCTCCAGTTCCAGTTTCTAAGACGCAAACATATGTGTGCCTACCGTCAACATGTTCTCTGTCAGATCCGCCATCAATGGGCTGGATATTCGATTCCTAAGTATAAAAGGCCACCGACTTTATATGGCTAAGTTACTTCATCTTTACAGTTCAGGCGAGTAGGCCCGATTCTGTCCTCAAAGCCTTTCCCTGCTCTCTGTCTCTGACAGCTTCAGCTTGAGCTCGCATCTGTATCCATGAACTTTGTCCTACTCCCTGTGCAGCTAACGGTGCCTGCCTCGGCTAGTTTTCGCCTGTCTGCCAAGAAGTTGTATTTCACCTTCGAATTATCTATTTTGCTCTTCAGCCGATGCATTCCTGTCCAGTGATTTAGGTAAACATTTCCTTTAGCTCACAAGCAAAGGACTCAGCCTTTCCGTCCTCCTGCAAGTGATTCATAGCCCTGTTGCCATGGAAAGTTTTCTGCCCCTCGCATCTCATATAGACACTTAGACGCTTGTACACGCACACAGTCAGTATAGAATAGATTCTGTCCGAGAGTCTCTTCCTTGTGGATAACATAGTTCTTTAAACATAGGATGTTAGATATGATTTGGGATTAGGATGACTTGACCCCAGACTTCTCGTCTCCACATGTAGAGCTAAATGTCAAGTCCCCTTCACCCCCTAGTTGCACGTCAATTACACGTCATGCTGCCGCGCGCGCATCTATGCCAAGTATTATCTTATAGATCCACCTATGTCTGATAATTCTAACCAATCATGTTTCTTTTATTCCTTATTACGCCTAGTTTCGATTATGTCACTGTCACGTCATTTTTCTTATCAAATGTTACGCCTTCTACATTCGTTTCATTGTAATGTACTTATTATAAAAATACATGTCTGTTAATAAATTATTGTACTTCACTTCCTGAACCTTCGTGGTGACGGAACCTGAGGGCCGCGACTCGAGTCGGCCATTTTGAATGGAATAAAGCCCATTAGAAACCTCTTATACCACGGATTCTGCCTCTTGTTATTTTGAGCTATTTACTTTAATTTAAGATTCCGCATGAAATTCAGTCCGGTAATATTTATTTTATTTACCACAAAGGTCTTAACTCTTACTCTGGCCTAATAGCTAAGGTCTTAACTCTTACTCTGGCCTAATAGCTAAGGTCTTAGACTCGTACTATGGCCTACAGGTTAAGGTCTTAACTCTTACTCTGGCCTACTGGTTAAGGTCTTAACTCTTACTCTGGCCTAATAGCTAAGGTCTTAACTCTTACTATGGCCTAATAGCTAAAGTCTTAGACTCGTACTCTGGCCTAATGGTTAAGGTCTTAACTCTTACTCTGGCCTAATAGCTAAGGTCTTAACTCTTACTCTGGCCTAATAGCTAAGGTCTTAGACTCGTACTATGGCCTACAGGTTTAGGTCTTAACTCTTACTCTGGCCTACTGGTTAAGGTCTTAACTCTTACTCTGGCCTAATAGCTAAGGTCTTAGACTCGTACTCTGGCCTACTGGTTAAGGTCTTAACTCTTACTCTGGCCTAATAGCTAAGGTCTTAACTCTTACTCTGGCCTAATAGCTAAGGTCTTAGACTCGTACTCTGGCCTAATGGTTAAGGTCTTAACTCTTACTCTGGCCTACTGATTCAGGTCTTAACTCTTACTCTGGCCTAATAGCTAAGGTCTTAGACTCGTACTCTGGCCTAATGGTTCAGGTCTTAACTCTTACTCTGGCCTACTGGTTAAGGTCTTAACTCTTACTCTGGCCTAATAGCTAAGGTCTTAACTCTTACTCTGGCCTAATAGCTAAGGTCTTAGACTCGTACTCTGGCCTAATGGTTAAGGTCTTAACTCTTACTCTGGCCTAATAGCTAAGGTCTTAACTCTTACTCTGGCCTAATAGCTAAGGTCTTAGACTCGTACTATGGCCTACAGGTTAAGGTCTTAACTCTTACTCTGGCCTACTGGTTAAGGTCTTAACTCTTACTCTGGCCTAATAGCTAAGGTCTTAACTCTTGCTCTGGTCTAATAGCTAAGGTCCTAACTCTTACTCTGGCCTAATAGCTAAGGTCTCAGACTCGTACTCTGGCGTAATGGTTAAGGTATTAACTCTTACTCTGGCCTACTGGTTAAGGTCTTAACTCTTACTCTGGCGTACTGGTTAAGGTCTTAACTCTTACTATGGCCTAATAGCTAAGGTCTTAACTCTTACTCTGGCCTAATATCTAAGGTCTTAGACTCGTACTCTGGCCTAATGGTTAAGGTCTTAACTCTTACTCTGGCCCACTGGTTAAGGTCTTAACTCTTACTCTGGCCCAATAGGTAAGGTCTTAGACTCGTACTCTGACCTACTGGTTAAGGTTTTAACTCTTACTCTGGCCTAATAGCTAAGGTCTTAGACTCATACTCTGGCCTAATGGTTAAGGTCTTAACTCTTACTCTGGCCTACTGGTTAAGGTCTTAACTCTTACTCTGTCCTCATAGCTAAGGTCTTAACTCTTACTCTGGCCTAATAGCTAAGGTCTTAGACTCGTACTATGGCGTACAGGTTAAGGTCTTAAATCTTACTCTGGCCTACTGGTTAAGGTCTTATCTCTTACTCTGGCCTAATAGCTAAGGTCTTAGACTCGTACTCTGGCCTACTGTTTAAGGTCTTAACTCTTACTCTGGCCTAATAGCTAAGGTCTTCACTCTTACTCTAGCCTAATAGCTAAGGTCTTAGACTCGTACTCTAGCATAATGGTTATGGTGTTAACTCTTACTCTGGCCTACTGGTTAAGGTCTTAACTCTTACTCTGGACTAATAGCTAAGGTCTTAACTCTTACTCTGGCCTAAAAGCTAAGGTCTTAACTCTTACCCTGGCCTAATAGCTAAGGTCTTAGACTCATACTCTGGCCTAATGGTTAAGGTCTTAACTCTTTCTCTGGCCCACTGGTTAAGGTCTTAACTCTTACTCAGGCATACTGGTTAAGGTCTTAACTCTTACTATGGCCTAATAGCTAAGGTCTTAGACTCGTACTCTGGCCTACTGGTTAAGGTCTTAACTCTTACTCTGGCCTAATAGCTAAGGTCTTAACTCTTACTCTGGCCTAATAGCTAAGGTCTTAGACTCGTACTATGGCCTACAGGTTTAGGTCTTAACTCTTACTCTGGCCTACTGGTTAAGGTCTAAACTCTTACTCTGGCCTAATAGCTAAGGTCTTAGACTCGTACTCTGGCCTACTGGTTAAGGTCTTAACTCTTACTCTGGCCTAATAGCTAAGGTCTTAACTCTTACTCTGGCCTAATAGCTAAGGTCTTAGACTCTTACTCTGGCCTAATGGTTAAGGTCTTAACTCTTACTCTGGCCTACTGATTCAGGTCTTAACTCTTACTCTGGCCTAATAGCTAAGGTCTTAGACTCGTACTCTGGGCTAATGGTTCAGGTCTTAACTCTTACTCTGGCCTACTGGTTAAGGTCTTAACTCTTACTCTGGCCTAATAGCTAAGGTCTTAACTCTTACTCTGGCCTAATAGCTAAGGTCTTAGACTCATACTCTAGCATAATGGTTATGGTGTTAACTCTTACATTGGCCTACTGGTTAAGGTCTTAACTCTTACTCTGGCCTAATAGCTAAGGTCTTAACTCTTACTCTGGCCGAAAAGCTAAGGTCTTAACTCTTACTCTGGCCTAATAGCTAAGGTCTTAGACTCATACTCTGGCCTAATGGTTAAGGTCTTAACTCTTACTCTGGCCTACTGGTTAAGGTCTTAACTCTTACTCAGGCATACTGGTTAAGGTCTTAACTCTTACTATGGCCTAATAGCTAAGGTCTTAGACTCGTACTCTGGCCTAATGGTTAAGGTCTTAACTCTTACTCTGGCCTAATAGCTAAGGTCTTAACTCTTACTCTGGCCTAATAGCTAAGGTCTTAGACTCGTACTATGGCCTACAGGTTTAGGTCTTAACTCTTACTCTGGCCTACTGGTTAAGGTCTTAACTCTTACTCTGGCCTAATAGCTAATGTCTTAGACTCGTACTCTGGCCTACTGGTTAAGGTCTTAACTCTTACTCTGGCCTAATAGCTAAGGTCTTAACTCTTACTCTGGCCTAATAGCTAAGGTCTTAGACTCGTACTCTGGCCTAATGGTTAAGGTCTTAACTCTTACTCTGGCCTACTGATTCAGGTCTTAACTCTTACTCTGGCCTAATAGCTAAGGTCTTAGACTCGTACTCTGGCCTAATGGTTCAGGTCTTAACTCTTACTCTGGCCTACTGGTTAAGGTCTTAACTCTTACTCTGGCCTAATAGCTAAGGTCTTAACTCTTACTCTGGCCTAATAGCTAAGGTCTTAGACTCGTACTCTGGCCTAATGGTTAAGGTCTTAACTCTTACTCTGGCCTAATAGCTAAGGTCTTAACTCTTACTCTGGCCTAATAGCTAAGGTCTTAGACTCGTACTATGGCCTACAGGTTAAGGTCTTAACTCTTACTCTGGCCTACTGGTTAAGGTCCTAACTCTTACTCTGGCCTAATAGCTAAGGTCTTAATTCTTACTCTGGTCTAATAGCTAAGGTCCTAACTCTTACTCTGGCCTAATAGCTAAGGTCTCAGACTCGTACTCTGGCGTAATGGTTAAGGTATTAACTCTTACTCTGGCCTACTGGTTAAGGTCTTAACTCTTACTCTGGCGTACTGGTTAAGGTCTTAACTCTTACTATGGCCTAATAGCTAAGGTCTTAACTCTTACTCTGGCCTAATATCTAAGGTCTTAGACTCGTACTCTGGCCTAATGGTTAAGGTCTTAACTCTTACTCTGGCCCACTGGTTAAGGTCTTAACTCTTACTCTGGCCCAATAGGTAAGGTCTTAGACTCGTTCTCTGACCTACTGGTTAAGGTTTTAACTCTTACTCTGGCCTAATAGCTAAGGTCTTAGACTCATACTCTGGCCTAATGGTTAAGGTCTTAACTCTTACTCTGGCCTACTGGTTAAGGTCTTAACTCTTACTCTGTCCTCATAGCTAAGGTCTTAACTCTTACTCTGGCCTAATAGCTAAGGTCTTAGACTCGTACTATGGCGTACAGGTTAAGGTCTTAAATCTTACTCTGGCCTACTGGTTAAGGTCTTATCTCTTACTCTGGCCTAATAGCTAAGGTCTTAGACTTGTACTCTGGCCTACTGGTTAAGGTCTTAACTCTTACTCTGGCCTAATAGCTAAGGTCTTCACTCTTACTCTAGCCTAATAGCTAAGGTCTTAGACTCGTACTCTGGCCTAATGGGTAAGGTCTTAACTCTTACTCTGGCCTACTGGTTAAGGTCTTAACTCTTACTCTGGCCTAATAGCTAAGGTCTTAACTCTTACTCTGGCCTAATAGCTAAGGTCTTAGACTCATACTCTGGCCTAATGGTTAAGGTCTTAACTCTTACTCTGGCCTACTGGTTAAGGTCTTAACTCTTACTCTGGCCTACTGGTTAAGGTCTTAACTCTTACTCTGGCCTAATAGCTAAGGTCTTAACTCTTACTCTGGCCTAATAGCTAAGGTCTTAGACTCGTACTCTGGCCTAATGGTTAAGGTCTTAACTCTTACTCTGGCCTAATAGCTAAGGTCTTAACTCTTACTCTGGCCTAATAGCTAAGGTCTTAGACTCGTACTATGGCCTACAGGTTAAGGTCTTAACTCTTACTCTGGCCTACTGGTTAAGGTCTTAACTCTTACTCTGGCCTAATAGCTAAGGTCTTAACTCTTACTATGGCCTAATAGCTAAAGTCTTAGACTCGTACTCTGGCCTAATGGTTAAGGTCTTAACTCTTACTCTGGCCTAATAGCTAAGGTCTTAACTCTTACTCTGGCCTAATAGCTAAGGTCTTAGACTCGTACTATGGCCTACAGGTTTAGGTCTTAACTCTTACTCTGGCCTACTGGTTAAGGTCTTAACTCTTACTCTGGCCTAATAGCTAAGGTCTTAGACTCGTACTCTGGCCTACTGGTTAAGGTCTTAACTCTTACTCTGGCCTAATAGCTAAGGTCTTAACTCTTACTCTGGCCTAATAGCTAAGGTCTTAGACTCGTACTCTGGCCTAATGGTTAAGGTCTTAACTCTTACTCTGGCCTACTGATTCAGGTCTTAACTCTTACTCTGGCCTAATAGCTAAGGTCTTAGACTCGTACTCTGGCCTAATGGTTCAGGTCTTAACTCTTACTCTGGCCTACTGGTTAAGGTCTTAACTCTTACTCTGGCCTAATAGCTAAGGTCTTAACTCTTACTCTGGCCTAATAGCTAAGGTCTTAGACTCGTACTCTGGCCTAATGGTTAAGGTCTTAACTCTTACTCTGGCCTAATAGCTAAGGTCTTAACTCTTACTCTGGCCTAATAGCTAAGGTCTTAGACTCGTACTATGGCCTACAGGTTAAGGTCTTAACTCTTACTCTGGCCTACTGGTTAAGGTCTTAACTCTTACTCTGGCCTAATAGCTAAGGTCTTAACTCTTACTCTGGTCTAATAGCTAAGGTCCTAACTCTTACTCTGGCCTAATAGCTAAGGTCTCATACTCGTACTCTGGCGTAATGGTTAAGGTATTAACTCTTACTCTGGCCTACTGGTTAAGGTCTTAACTCTTACTCTGGCGTACTGGTTAAGGTCTTAACTCTTACTATGGCCTAATAGCTAAGGTCTTAACTCTTACTCTGGCCTAATATCTAAGGTCTTAGACTCGTACTCTGGCCTAATGGTTAAGGTCTTAACTCTTACTCTGGCCCACTGGTTAAGGTCTTAACTCTTACTCTGGCCCAATAGGTAAGGTCTTAGACTCGTACTCTGACCTACTGGTTAAGGTTTTAACTCTTACTCTGGCCTAATAGCTAAGGTCTTAGACTCATACTCTGGCCTAATGGTTAAGGTCTTAACTCTTACTCTGGCCTACTGGTTAAGGTCTTAACTCTTACTCTGTCCTCATAGCTAAGGTCTTAACTCTTACTCTGGCCTAATAGCTAAGGTCTTAGACTCGTACTATGGCGTACAGGTTAAGGTCTTAAATCTTACTCTGGCCTACTGGTTAAGGTCTTATCTCTTACTCTGGCCTAATAGCTAAGGTCTTAGACTCGTACTCTGGCCTACTGGTTAAGGTCTTAACTCTTACTCTGGCCTAATAGCTAAGGTCTTCACTCTTACTCTAGCCTAATAGCTAAGGTCTTAGACTCGTACTCTGGCCTAATGGGTAAGGTCTTAACTCTTACTCTGGCCTACTGGTTAAGGTCTTAACTCTTACTCTGGCCTAATAGCTAAGGTCTTAACTCTTACTCTGGCCTAATAGTTAAGGTCTTAGACTCATACTCTGGCCTAATGGTTAAGGTCTTAACTCTTACTCTGGCCTACTGGTTAAGGTCTTAACTCTTACTCTGGCCTACTGGTTAAGGTCTTAACTCTTACTCTGGCCTAATAGCTAAGGTCTTAACTCTTACTCTGGCCTAATAGCTAAGGTCTTAGACTCGTACTCTGGCCTAATGGTTAAGGTCTTAACTCTTACTCTGGCCTAATAGCTAAGGTCTTAACTCTTACTCTGGCCTAAAAGCTAAGGTCTTAGACTCGTACTATGGCCTACAGGTTAAGGTCTTAACTCTTACTCTGGCCTACTGGTTAAGGTCTTAACTATTACTCTGGCCTAATAGCTAAGGTCTTAACTCTTACTCTGGTCTAATAGCTAAGGTCCTAACTCTTACTCTGGCCTAATAGCTAAGGTCTCAGACTCGTACTCTGGCGTAATGGTTAAGGTATTAACTCTTACTCTGGCCTACTGGTTAAGGTCTTAACTCTTACTCTGGCGTACTGGTTAAGGTCTTAACTCTTACTATGGCCTAATAGCTAAGGTCTTAACTCTTACTCTGGCCTAATATCTAAGGTCTTAGACTCGTACTCTGGCCTAATGGTTAAGGTCTTAACTCTTACTCTGGCCCACTGGTTAAGGTCTTAACTCTTACTCTGGCCAACCTCGGGCGCTAGGTGGCGCTGGACCGTCATGGCCGCGCTTTAGTGAGGCTCTCGCCAGCCGGGCGTCCATAAACCCTGCAAAGACATCCTACGGGCCAGTTACCCGCACTTCACCGACGCCGATGGACAGCTGAAGGTTCCCGGTCCACTCGGCGCAAGTTTCGAGCCGGTGGGTGCACTGACGGCGAAGATACTGCCCAGCATTGACGAGACGGCGAGTGGGGCGGTCCCTCGGAGCAGAGGCGTCTCACAACGCGAGACCGGGGATTAATCGGGCCCTGCGGGCCGCGAGGAAATTCTGCACTCAGGCTGGCACAACCGACACGCTACCAGACTACCGCAGGGTGCCGGGCGTCCACTTCGCTTCCTCACGATTGCCGATGCTCACCTGCGGTACCGGACGTGTTCCTGCTGCATCGAGGCTATTGATCTCACGTATGTAGGTACTTTGCTCATACTACCGTACCGCGCTGCGGCGGAGGAGCGCGATCCTTGCCCTGTGTGCTGTGGAGGTGTCGTGGCTGGAGGCATTGAGTAGGAGGTCGCCGTCGGCGCACCTCTACTGGAGTTGAGGAGCAGCAGCAGCCCGTGCCCCTCGGACGTCTCTCATCGTCTGCCCGCGGGGCGGAGGCACACGTCCTTATACCTGCGCGGGATTGCGGGGGTGCTGTGGCTGCACGAAGCGCCTTGAGTCCAGTCTGCCCTGCGGGCCCCCGACATCTGGAGGGGTCCGCTCCTCTGGCGAGCTGGTGCTGACGCTGCGGAGTGTGGTGGGCGCCTCGACTCGGAGCTCCTGGGAGCGCCTACTATATAAGACCTACCTGGCGGCCTGTCTATCCTAGTCCTCGTTCGCCGCGGCCATGGGCAAAGCGGACGCAAAACAGGCGACTCTACAATTTAACCCCCCCAAAAAGAAAACGCGTGCCCTGACTGCGGAGAGTGGCGAGGTGGGGCCCAGCGAGGAGGAGGAGGTGGATTGGAAGGCTATCCTTCTCGGCCTACAGACGAGCCTAACGACCATTGACACCAAAATTGACAATATGAACGCACGTCTGGAAGCCGTGGTACATCGGCTGGATCAACATGGGGAGCGCCTGAAAGAGGCGGAGGGGCGAATATCGGAGCTGGAGGATGGCGCGGTGGCTGGTGCTGCCAGGCTGACGCAGATGGACAGGCTACTCAAGGTCATTGCCGAAAAAAATGAGGATTTGGAGGCCCGCTCCCGCCGAAACAACGTTCGCCTGATTGGCCTTGCGGAATCCAGCGGTGGGGGTCGCATGGAAGATTTCATTGAGCGGCTGCTGATCGATAAATTTGGACGGGAATCCTTCTCACCACATCTGGTGGTGGAGCGTGCCCACCGCTCCTTGGGGCCTCGCCCAGTTCCTGGGGCCCCGCCACGTCCGGTTATCATCAAATTTCTGAATTACAGAGACCGTGACACCGTACTGCGCCTAGCCAGGGAGAAACAACCGATCCTACATGAAAACGTCACCATCTCATTCTACCCGGATTTTACGCAAGCAGTGCAAGATGCCCGTCGGAAATTTACAGGGGTAAAGAAGAAACTACAGCAAAGAGACATTCCTTATTCCATGCAATATCCAGCCAAGCTCAAGGTCACACATCATGGCAAGCCCTTCTTCTTTGGTAATCCGCCACAGGTGGAGGACTTTTTAAAGGAACAATCTTCGGCGGCCCCTCGGCGACGCGGTCCTGGAACGGGATCGGGCTCCAGCTCTCCGACGACTGCTCCTGACTGATGAGTACCGCTGTTATGGTTCATGTTTACTCTCTTTACCCCTTCATGTCTCTCTCCTTCTTCCTTGGAGTTGGCTGCTCCCACATCGCTCTTGACTCCACTCTTTAAGTAACTTGTACTCTGACTCTGGACCTTGGGAGGATTATGCTTCTTGGGAGGGATCATGTCCATCGCCCATTGGGGGACTACATTAGCCCTTCGCCCTCTCGATAAAATGTACGGGATGAACAATCATTCCGGTTTGGGGCCCTGTATATGCTATCGCCTATTGTTTACAGGGTACTGGTCTGGACGTTGGCTACTGGATTTCGCCCTGGCACTCCCTCCCTGTCCCACCCGAACTCCTCCCCCTATGGGGTGATGGTATGGTGGGTGAAATAAAGGGTTGGGACGGTCAGGTCCGGCGCACTGGCGAGTCCCCTATAGGGCATACCCCATTTCCTGCAGTTATGCTTGTTGTAGAGATTGGGAGGGGGTCTGCATTCCGGCAGGATTGGGCTGCAGTGGTGGGAGGGGGTGGGATGGGGCTTGGGGATGATCGACATAATTGGGATGTTGAAGTTGGTAAGGGGGGGGGTTCTGGGGACTGTTTTAAAATTGTTGTTCGTTTTCAGCATGAACGCTCTGCATACATTTGTGGAATTAGCACACTGTGCCACCCTTCTTCGGCCATTACACTTGTGGCCCTGCTGCCAGTTGCACTTTTTCACCTATGAGTCCTCTCTCGACACGCATGACCCGCAACACGGGCACTGAGTTAGGAGGGGAGGCCCTGCTCACTGCTGTCACCTGGAATGTTCGGGGCCTGGGGGATCCCAGGAAACGCAGGCAGATCCTGGGTGCCTTAGACAGATTGCATGCTCAGGTGGTATTCCTTCAGGAGACTCACATGGACCCTCTTCGCAATACCACCTTTGCTGCCAGATGGGCTGCACATTCCCTTCATGCCCCTTACTCGTCTTACGCACGAGGCGTTACTATCCTAGTTAAGAGGGGAGTTCCCTACGTTCCCATGGGCACCGCCACTGATCGCGAGGGTCGTTACTGCATAACATGGGGTAGGATAGGGGTCGAGACAATCACCCTTGCATGCTCTTACGGCCCCAACTGCGATAATCCGAGCAGTTTCATTGCCCTCTGGAATAAGGTCAGGGAGGTGGGATCTACCCACCTTATATGGGGGGGAGATTTTAATGCTGTCTTAAACCCCGCGATGGATAGGTCCAACCCCTCCATGCACCACTACACTACCACATACAGATACCTGAGGGACATATGCGACACCCATGGGATCGTGGATACCTGGCGACACTTACACCCGACTTCTATGGAAGGCACACACTGGAATCATGCACATGCAACTTGGGCCAGGCTAGATTACATTATGGTTGATAAGACCCTAGCCCCCTCCTTGGTGGGGGTGCGACATTTGAGTCGCACATACTCCGATCACTCTCCAGTTTTGGCCGAGTTCCGGCTACCCGACATCATGGGCAGACCTCAGACTTGGAGACTACAACCCACCATCTTACTAGATGAACTGTTTAGAATAGAACTGGGTCAAGAATTAGAAGACTTCCTATCCCGTAACAGGGGGACGGTGGATCGGATGGCCACTCTCTGGGAGGCGCTAAAGGTAACGATACGGGGCTTCTGCATTTCAAAGAGCTCCGGGGTACTCCGGACCTTGAGAGGTACACTACGCAAATTAGAAACTACACTCCACACTCTAGAACATAGCCCGGACTATACCACCAATGCGGATGCGCAGGCAAAGTACCGCGAAACACTATCGGAGTACATGTCCACTGCCGAACGGGAGGTGAAATTCCGAGGCCAATACTTCAAAGCTCGCACATACGGGGAAGGGGAACGACCCGGTAAATCTTTAGCGGGAGCGATCCGACCACCACGGGGCTCTAACTTTGTGCTGGAGCTGGAGGGGGAGGAGGGGACTCCTTTGCGGGACACGCGCTCGATTCTGGCGGCCTTTACCACTCATTACTCAACATTATACTCCACAACCAGAGTCGGTGCGCTGGACATTGACGACTACCTTCGGGAGCTCACGCTGGGATGGCTCTCTGACCGTCACCGGGAGTTCCTGGCGGAGCCAGTGGGCCTGGAGGAGGTTACAGATGCGATCAAACAGATGGCTCCGGGAAAGGCCCCCGGCCTGGACGGGCTACCTATGGACTTCTATAAGGCGTATATGGACATCCTTGCTCCGGTGCTTCGCGAGGTGTTCATGGAGGCTCATGAGTCTGGCGCACTTCCTCCGTCAATGCAGGAGGCACTGATTACCTCCTTGTTGAAACCTGGGAAGCCGCCTCAATACTGCGACTCGTATCGCCCGCTCTCGCTCATTAACTGTGACGCAAAAATCCTGACAAAAATACTGGCTAACCGTCTGCAGTTGTTACTGGGAGGCCTGGTGTTATCTGACCAGGCGGGCTTCGTCCCGGGCAGGGCCACCTCCAATAATCTCCGGACGCTCTTCTCCATCATGCATAACGTAGCTCCGGATTTGCCCTTGGTGGCTGTCTTTCTAGACGCCACCAAAGCCTTCGATTCCCTGGAGTGGGACTATCTCCACTGTATCCTGCGCAATATGGGCATGCCGTTGGGGTTCACGCGCTGGATCGAGCTTCTGTATGACCGACCGGTCGCTAGGGTGGGGCTGAATGGGCGCATTTCGGACGCCTTTGCGGTGTCGCGCGGTACCCGACAGGGTTGCCCACTGTCTCCGCTGCTGTTCGCGATAGCGATGGAACCTCTGGCGGCTCGGCTCCGCCAACATCACCGGGACAAAGCTCTGCGCTGTCTTCAGCGAGAGGTCCTCATCTCCCTCTACGCGGATGACATCACACTCTACATACGTGACCCCGCTGCCAACCTCAACCCTGTCCTCCGAGAGTTTATTCGCTTTGCGGGGCTATCTGGTGTCCATATCAATTGGGGGAAGTCCACTATATTTCCACTGACTGCGTCCGCCCAGCCCTTCCCTCTGGACTACCCTCTACGGTGGGAAATGGAGGAAGTCCGTTACCTGGGCATACTCCTCTCCCATGACCGAGAAGAGCTAATGCGGATGAACTATGGCCGCACGTTTGAGTGTATCCAGGCATATGTGTCTAGATGGATCACACTGCCCCTCTCCTTTGCGGGCCGCGCCTCCTTAATCAAAATGGTTATTCTTCCAAAACTCCTGTATCTGTTCATGAACATCCCATATTACCCTGGCAAGTCCTTCTTCCGTCTTTTGAGGTCTGAACTCATTCGCTTGGTCTGGGGGGGGAGGAAGCCGCGTCTTCGCTGGGAGGTGTTGACTCGTCCATTTGTGCACGGAGGGCTAGACCTACCGGACTTCGAGCTGTATTATCACAGCGCGCAGGCCCACTACATTCATCACTGGATTCGCCCCACGCCCTTCCTGCCGCAGACGGCTGTAGAACACTGGCTGGTTGCGCCTATTCCACTTGAGGGGGCGATACTCAGTACACCAGAGACACGTACAGCGTACCGCACCACGATCTCGAGCTCCATTCTAGCGTGGCGATACCTTGCGAAGGTGGCAGGCGCACCGCTCATCTATTCTCCACTGCTTCCTCTGGCATACCATCCCCGATTGCCCCTTTTACAGGAACAACTGTTTAAAAAATTTATGGCCAAATTCCACATTACAACATGGGGGGACCTCTATCATGATGGACAATTCCGCTCCCAATCTCATATGTTCACTCACTCTACACCCACTTTCATGGACACTTTCCTATACACCAGGCTTCGTAGTGGTATTCGTGCACTGACGGGGGACTTTCCTAGTGAGCCACCCATGCTAGAACCCCTACAACGCTTACTCAAGGCTACCACTCCGGCTCATGCAGTCTCTA
The DNA here is from genome assembly GCF_964204655.1 of Triturus cristatus. Lineage (NCBI taxonomy): Eukaryota > Metazoa > Chordata > Amphibia > Caudata > Salamandridae > Triturus > Triturus cristatus. The sequence continues at coordinate 636,244 of NW_028187290.1, read as the reverse complement.
CTCTATACCATTCGCTACGCACCACTCTAAACTTCTCGCCCTGCACGGCACGTACAAAATGGGAGGAAGACCTGGGACTGCCCATAGATGACGACATCTGGAGCTACTGTTGTTTACAAACCGAACAGATCTCCTCCAGTAGCAGGTTTAGGGTGATTCATTACCGGTTCTTACATAGGCTCTACTGTACTCCATCACACATGCATAGGATAGGCCTTCGAGAAGATGATCTCTGCTGGCGCTGTCGCGCTCCGGGGGCAGACTTCCTGCACCTGGCATGGGGCTGCCGGGAGATTGTCGAATATTGGCAACAAGTTTTTTCTGGCCTTTCCGAAATGATCGATGTCTCACTAACACCCTCTCCAATACAGGCACTCCTGGGCTACACCAGTACTATACGAAAACCTGTCCGTAGATTCGCCACTATCGCCTTTCTTATGGCGAAACGCCTGATAGCCTGTAGGTGGGGGCGGGGCAGAACTCCCAGGTTTAAGGACTGGATCGCTGATATGGTACACTGCCAGGATACTTTACTCCGTTATGCTGAACTCCTGCCTTCCGCTTCGCGGCCGGCTGACATCTGGGGTCCCCTGCAGGCATATCTGTTATCACACCCACAGACATAGTGGACCTTCTTCCAGCTCTCCCCTTAACCTTCCTAGACACAGCTCCGGCGAGGGTGGCTCGGCTCCTGCCCCTTAGCCACGCGGCAACCGAGGATCAGAGTTGAGACGATCACGGGCCGCAGTGGACAGGCGCCTCTATACCACCACAACACGTTAATATGGGTCGACGATTTCCATGTCACAGTTTTTGGGGGAGATGATTCCTCGCACTGGCACGTTATTTATCTTGCTTCTTATGCCGCGGCCGGCCCCTGGAGGGTTGTAGGCAGACCGCTGTGTTTACCCTTCTCTCTCCTTCTTGTACCACGCTGCCGGCCACATGTTGGTTGTAGGCATGGGGCTGTGTATTTCTTGTTCATGCTGAATAAAAGTTTTGGAAAATTAAAAAAAAAAAAAAAAAAAAAAAAAAAAAAACTCTTACTCTGGCCCAATAGGTAAGGTCTTAGACTCGTACTCTGACCTACTGGTTAAGGTTTTAACTCTTACTCTGGCCTAATAACTAAGGTCTTAGACTCATACTCTGGCCTAATGGTTAAGGTCTTAACTCTTACTCTGGCCTACTGGTTAAGGTCTTAACTCTTACTCTGTTCTAATAGCTAAGGTCTTAACTCTTACTCTGGCCTAATAGCTAAGGTCTTAGACTCGTACTATGGCGTACAGGTTAAGGTCTTAAATCTTACTCTGGCCTACTGGTTAAGGTCTTATCTCTTACTCTGGCCTAATAGCTAAGGTCTTAGACTCGTACTCTGGCCTACTGGTTAAGGTCTTAACTCTTACTCTGGCCTAATAGCTAAGGTCTTCACTCTTACTCTAGCCTAATAGCTAAGGTCTTAGACTCGTACTCTGGCCTAATGGGTAAGGTCTTAACTCTTACTCTGGCCTACTGGTTAAGGTCTTAACTCTTACTCTGGCCTAATAGCTAAGGTCTTAACTCTTACTCTGGCCTAATAGCTAAGGTCTTAGACTCATACTCTGGCCTAATGGTTAAGGTCTTAACTCTTACTCTGGCCTACTGGTTAAGGTCTTAACTCTTACTCTGGCCTACTGGTTAAGGTCTTAACTCTTACTCTGGCCTAATAGCTAAGGTCTTAACTCTTACTCTGGCCTAATAGCTAAGGTCTTAACTCTTACTCTGGCCTAATAGCTATGGTCTTAGACTCGTACTCTGACCTAATGGTTAAGGTCTTAACTCTTACTCTGGCCTAATAGCTAAGGTCTTAACTCTTACTCTGGCCTAATAGCTAAGGTCTCAGACTCGTACTCTGGCGTAATGGTTAAGGTATTAACTCTTACTCTGGCCTACTGGTTAAGGTCTTAACTCTTACTCTGGCCTAATGCTAAGGTCTTAACTCTTACTCTGACCTAATGGTTAAGGTCTTAACTCTTACTCTGGCCTAATAGCGAAGGTCTTAACTCTTACTCTGGCGTAATAGCTAAGGTCTTAGACTCGTAGTCTGGCCTAATGGTTAAGGTCTTAACTCTTACTCTGGCCTAATAGCTAAGGTCTTAGACTCGGCCTCTGGCCTACTTGTTAAGGTCTTAACTCTTACTCTGGCATAATAGCTAAGGTCCTAAACTCGTACTCTTGCCTAATGGTTAAGGTCTTAACTCTTACTCTGGCCTAATAGCTAAGGTCTTAGACTCGTACTCTGGCCTAATGGTTAAGGTCTCAACTCTTACTCTGGCCTAATAGCTAATGTCTTAGACTCGTACTATAGCCTACAGGTTAAGGTCTGAACTCCTACTCTGGCCTAATAGCTAAGGTCTTAGACTTGTACTCTAGCATAATGGTTATGGTGTTAACTCTTACTCTGGCCTACTGGTTAAGGTCTTAACTCTTACTCTGGCCTAATAGCTAAGGTCTTAACTCTTACTCTGGCCTAAAAGCTAAGGTCTTAACTCTTACTCTGGCCTAATAGCTAAGGTCTTAGACTCATACTCTGGCCTACTGGTTAAGGTCTTAACTCTTACTCAGGCATACTGGTTAAGGTCTTAACTCTTACTATGGCCTAATAGCTAAGGTCTTAGACTCGAACTCTGGCCTAATGGTTAAGGTCTTAACTCTTACTCTGGCCTAATAGCTAAGGTCTTAACTCTTACTCTGGCCTAATAGCTAAGGTCTTAGACTCGTACTATGGCCTACAGGTTTAGGTCTTAACTCTTACTCTGGCCTACTGGTTAAGGTCCTAACTCTTACTCTGGCCTAATAGCTAAGGTCTTAGACTCGTACTCTGGCCTACTGGTTAAGGTCTTAACTCTTACTCTGGCCTAATAGCTAAGGTCTTAACTCTTACTCTGGCCTAATAGCTAAGGTCTTAGACTCGTACTCTGGCCTAATGGTTAAGGTCTTAACTCTTACTCTGGCCAACTGATTCAGGTCTTAACTCTTACTCTGGCCTAATAGCTAAGGTCTTAGACTCGTACTCTGGCCTAATGGTTCAGGTCTTAACTCTTACTCTGGCCTACTGGTTAAGGTCTTAACTCTTACTCTGGCCTAATAGCTAAGGTCTTAACTCTTACTCTGGCCTAATAGCTAAGGTCTTAGACTCGTACTCTGGCCTAATGGTTAAGGTCTTAACTCTTACTCTGGCCTAATAGCTAAGGTCTTAACTCTTACTCTGGCCTAATAGCTAATGTCTTAGACTCGTACTATGGCCTACAGGTTAAGGTCTTAACTCTTACTCTGGCCTACTGGTTAAGGTCTTAACTCTTACTCTGGCCTAATAGCTAAGGTCTTAACTCTTACTCTGGTCTAATAGCTAAGGTCCTAACTCTTACTCTGGCCTAATAGCTAAGGTCTCAGACTCGTACTCTGGCGTAATGGTTAAGGTATTAACTCTTACTCTGGCCTACTGGTTAAGGTCTTAACTCTTACTCTGGCCTACTGGTTAAGGTCTTAACTCTTACTATGGCCTAATAGCTAAGGTCTTAACTCTTACTCTGGCCTAATATCTAAGGTCTTAGACTCGTACTCTGGCCTAATGGTTAAGGTCTTAACTCTTACTCTGGCCCACTGGTTAAGGTCTTAACTCTTACTCTGGCCTAATAGGTAAGGTCTTAGACTCGTACTCTGACCTACTGGTTAAGGTTTTAACTCTTACTCTGGCCTAATAGCTAAGGTCTTAGACTCATACTCTGGCCTAATGGTTAAGGTCTTAACTCTTACTCTGGCCTACTGGTTAAGGTCTTAACTCTTACTCTGTCCTAATAGCTAAGGTCTTAACTCTTACTCTGGCCTAATAGCTAAGGTCTTAGACTCGTACTATGGCGTACAGGTTAAGGTCTTAAATCTTACTCTGGCCTACTCGTCAAGGTCTTATCTCTTACTCTGGCCTAATAGCTAAGGTCTTAGACTCGTACTATGGCCTACAGGTTAAGGTCTTAACTCTTACTCTGGCCTAATAGCTAAGGTCTTAACTCTTACTCTGGCCTAATAGCTAAGGTCTTAGACTCGTACTCTGGCCTAATGGGTAAGGTCTTAACTCTTACTCTGGCCTACTGGTTAAGGTCTTAACTCTTACTCTGGCCTAATAGCTAAGGTCTTAACTCTTACTCTGGCCTAATAGCTAAGGTCTTAGACTCGTACTCTGGCCTAATGGTTAAGGTCTTAACTCTTACTCTGGCCTACTGGTTAAGGTCTTAACTCTTACTCTGGCCTACTGGTTAAGGTCTTAACTCTTACTCTGGCCTAATAGCTAAGGTCTTAACTCTTACTCTGGCCTAATAGCTAAGGTCTTAACTCTTACTCTGGCCTAATAGCTATGGTCTTAGACTCGTACTCTGACCTAATGGTTAAGGTCTTAACTCTTACTCTGGCCTAATAGCTAAGGTCTTAGACTCGTATTCTGGCCTAATGGTTAAGGTCTTAACTCTTACTCTGGCCTAATAGCTAAGGTCTTAGACTCGGCCTCTGGCCTACTTGATAAGGTCTTAACTCTTACTCTGGCCTAATAGCTAAGGTCTTAGACTCGTACTCTGGCCTAATGGTTAAGGTCTTAACTCTTACTCTGGCCTAATAGCTAATGTCTTAGACTCGTACTATGGCCTAAATGTTAAGGTCTTAACTCTTACTCTGGCCTAATAGCTAAGGTCTTAACTCTTACTCTGGCCTAATAGCTAAGGTCTTAGACTCGTACTATAGCTAACGTCTTAGACTCGTACTATGGCCTACAGGTTAAGGTCTTATCGCTTACTCTGGCCTAATAGCTAAGGTCTTAGACTCGTACTCTAGCCTACAGGTTAAGGTCTTAACTCTTACTGTGGCCTAATAGCTAAGGACTTAAACTCGTACTGTGGCCTGATAGCTAAGGTCCTAACTCTTACTCTGGCCTAATAGCTAAGGTCTTCGACTCGTACTCTGGCCTAATGGTTAAGGTCTTAACTCTTACTCTGGTCAACTGGTTAAGGTTTTAACTCTTACTCTGGCCTAATAGCTAAGTTCTTAGACTCGTACTCTGGCCTAATGGTTAAGGTCTTAACTCTTACTCTGGCCTACTGGTTAAGGTCTTAACTCTTACTCTGACCTAATAGCTAAGGTCTTAGACCCGTACTCTGGCCTAATGCTTAAGGTCTTAACTCTTACTCTGGCCGAATAGCTATGGTCTTAGACTCGTACTCTGGCCTACTGGTTAAGGTATTAACTCTTACTCTGGCCTACTGGTTAAGGTCTTAACTCTTACTCTGGCCTAATAGCTAAGGTCTTAACTCTTACTCTGGCCTAATAGCTAAGGTCTTAATTCTTACTCTGGCCTAATGGCTAAGGTCTTAGACTCGTACTCTGGCCTAATGGTTAAGGTCATAACTCTTACTCTGGCCGAATAGCTAAGGTCTTAGACTCGTACTCTGGCCTACTGGTTAAGGTCTTAGCTCTTACTCTGGCCTAATGGTTAAGGTCTTAACTCTTACTCTGGCCTAATAGCTAAGGTCTTAGACTCGTACTCTAGCATAATGGTTATGGTGGTAACTCTTACTCTGGCCTACTGGTTAAGGTCTTAACTCTTCCTCTGGCCTAATAGCTAAGGTCTTAACTCTTACTCTGGCCTAATAGCTAAGGTCTTAACTCTTACTCTGGCCTAATAGCTAAGGTCTTAGACTCATACTCTGGCCTAATTGATAAGGTCTTAACTCTTACTCTGGCCTACTGGTTAAGGTCTTAACTCTTACACAGGCCTACTGGTTAAGGTCTTAACTCTTACTATGGCCTAATACCTAAGGTCTTAGACTCGTACTCTGGCCTAAGGGTTAAGGTCTTAACTCTTACTCTGGCCTCCTGGTTAAGGTCTTAACTCTTACTCTGGCCTACTGGTTAAGGTCTTAACTCTTACACTGGCCTAATAGCTAAAGTCTTAGACTCGTACTCTGGCCTAATGGTTAAGGTCTGAACTCTTTCTCTGGCCTAATAGCTAATGTCTTAGACTCGTACTATGGCCTACAGGTTAAGGTCTTAACTCTTACTCTGGCCTAATAGCTAAGGTCTTAACTCTTACTCTGGCCTAATAGCTAAGGTCTTAGACTCGTACTCTGGCCTAATGGTTAAGGTCTTAACTCTTTCTCTGGCCTACTGGTTAAGGTCTTAACTCTTACTCTGGCCTAATAGCTAAGGTCTTAGACTCGTACTCTGGCCTAATGGTTAAGGTCTTAACTCTTACTCTGGCCTAATAGCTAAGGTCTTAGACTCGTACTCTGGCCTACTGGTTAAGGTCTTAACTCTTACTCTTATATAATAGCTAAGGTTTTAGAATCGTACTCTGGCCTAATAGCTAAGGTCTTAACTCTTACTCTGGTCTAATAGCTAAGGTCTTAACTCTTACTCTGGCCTAATAGCTAAGGTCTTAGACTCGTACTCTGGTGTAATGGTTAAGGTATTAACCCTTACTCTGGCCTACTGGTTAAGGTCTTAACTCTTACTCTGGCCTACTGGTTAAGGTCTTAACTCTTACTCTGGCCTAATAGCTAAGGTCTTAACTCTTACTCTGGCAAAATAGCTAAGGTCTTAGACTCGTACTCTGGCCTAATGGTTAAGGTCTTAACTCTTACTCTGGCCTAATAGCTAAGGTCTTAACTCTTACTCTGGCCTAATAGCTAAGGTCTTAACTCTTACTCTGTCCGAATAGCTAAGGTCTTAGACTCGTACTCTGGCCTACTGGTTAAGGTCTTAGCTCTTACTCTGGCGTACTGGTTAAGGTCTTAACTCTTACTATGGCCAATAGCTAAGGTCTTAACTCTTACTCTGGCCTAATATCTAAGGTCTTAGACTCGTACTCTGGCCTAATGGTTAAGGTCTTAACTCTTACTCTGGCCTAATAGCTAAGGTCTTAACTCTTACTCTGGCCTAATAGCTAAGGTCTTAGACTCGTACTCTGGCCTAATGGTTAAGGTCTTAACTCTTACTCTGGCCTAATAGCTAAGGTCTTAACTCTTACTCTGACCTAATAGCTAAGGTCTTAGACTCGTACTCTGGCCTCCTGGTTAAGGTCTTAACTCTTACTCTGGCCTACTGGTTAAGGTCTTAACTCTTACTCTGGCCTAATAGCTAAAGTCTTAGACTCGTACTCTGGCCTAATGGTTAAGGTCTGAACTCTTACTCTGGCCTAATAGCTAATGTCTTAGACTCGTACTATGGCCTACAGGTTAAGGTCTTAACTCTTACTCTGGCCTAATAGCTAAGGTCTTAGACTCGTACTCTGGCCTAATGGTTAAGGTCTTAACTCTTACTCTGGCCTACTGGTTAAGGTCTTAACTCTTACTCTGGCCTAATAGCTAAGGTCTTAGACTCGTACTCTGGCCTAATGGTTAAGGTCTTAACTCTTACTCTGGCCTAATAGCTAAGGTCTTAGACTCGTACTCTGGCCTACTGGTTAAGGTCTTAACTCTTACTCTGGAATAATAGCTAAGGTTTTAGAATCGTACTCTGGCCTAATGGTTAAGGTCTTAACTCTTTCTCTGGCCTACTGGTTAAGGTCTTAACTCTTACTCTGGCCTAATAGCTAAGGTCTTAACTGTTACTCTGGCCTAATAGCTAAGGTCTTAACTCTTACTCTGGTCTAATAGCTAAGGTCTTAACTCTTACTCTGGCCTAATAGCTAAGGTCTTAGACTCGTACTCTGGCGTAATGGTTAAGGTATTAACTCTTACTCTGGCCTACTGGTTAAGGTCTTAACTCTTACTCTGGCCTACTGGTTAATGTCTTAACTCTTACTATGGCCTAATAGCTAAGGTCTTAACTCTTACTCTGGCCTAATATCTAAGGTCTTAGACTCGTACTCTGGCCTAATGGTTAAGGTCTTAACTCTTACTCTGGCCCACTGGTTAAGGTCTTAGACTCGTACTCTGGCCTAATAGGTAAGGTCTTAGACTCGTACTCTGACCTACTGGTTAAGGTTTTAACTCTTACTCTGGCCTAATAGCTAAGGTCTTAGACTCATACTCTGGCCTAATGGTTAAGGTCTTAACTCTTACTCTGGCCTACTGGTTAAGGTCTTAACTCTTACTCTGGCCTAATAGCTAAGGTCTTAACTCTTACTCTGGCCTAATAGCTAAGGTCTTAGACTCATACTATGGCATACAGGTTAAGGTCTTAAATCTTACTCTGGCCTACTGGTTACGGTCTTAACACTTACTCTGGCCTAATAGCTAAGGTCTTAGACTCGTACTCTGGCCTACTGGTTAAGGTCTTAACTCTTACTCTGGCCTAATAGCTAAGGTCTTCACTCTTACTCTAGCCTAATAGCTAAGGTCTTAGACTCGTACTCTGGCCTAATGAGTAAGGTCTTATCTCTTACTCTGGCCTACTGGTTAAGGTCTTAACTCTTACTCTGGCCTAATAGCTAAGGTCTTAACTCTTACTCTGGCCTAATAGCTAAGGTCTTAGACTCGTACTCTGGCGTAATGGTTAAGGTCTTAATTCTTACTCTGGCCTACTGGTTAAGGTCTTAACTCTTACTCTGGCCTAATAGCTAAGGTCTTAACTCTTACTCTGGCCTAATAGCTAAGGTCTTAACTCTTACCCTGGCCTAATAGCTATGGTCTTAGACTTGTACTCTGACCTAATGGTTAAGGTCTTAACTCTTACTCTGGCCTAATAGCTAAGGTCTTAACTCTTACTCTGGCCTAATAGCTAAGGTCTTAGACTCGTACACTGGCCTAATGGTTAAGGTCTTAACTCTTACTCTGGCCTAATAGCTAAGGTCTTAGACTCGGCCTCTGGCCTACTGGTTAAGGTCTTAACTCTTACTCTGGCCTAATAGCTAAGGTCTTAAATCTTATTCTGGCCTACTGGTTAAGGTCTTAACTCTTACTCTGGCCTAATAGCTAAGGTCTTAACTCTTACTCTGGTCTAATAGCTAAGGTCTTAACTCTTACTCTGGCCTAGTAGCTAAGGTCTTAGACTCACACTCTGGCGTAATGGTTAAGGTATTAACTCTTACTCTGGCCTACTGGTTAAGGTCTTAACTCTTACTCTGGCCTACTGGTTAAGGTCTTAACTCTTACTATGGCCTAATAGCTAAGGTCTTAACTCTTACTCTGGCCTAATATCTAAGGTCTTAGACTCGTACTCTGGCCTAATGGTTAAGGTCTTAACTCTTACTCTGGCCTAATAGCTAAGGTCTTAACTCTTACTCTGGCCTAATAGCATAAGGTCTTAGACTCGTACTATGGCCTACAGGTTAAGGTCTTAACTATTACTCTGGCCTACTGGTTAAGGTCTTAACTATTACTCTGGCCTAATAGCTAAGGTCTTAACTCTTACTCTGGTCTAATAGCTAAGGTCCTAACTCTTACTCTGGCCTAATAGCTAAGGTCTCAGACTCGTACTCTGGCGTAATGGTTAAGGTATTAACTCTTACTCTGGCCTACTGGTTAAGGTCTTAACTCTTACTCTGGCGTACTGGTTAAGGTCTTAACTCTTACTATGGCCTAATAGCTAAGGTCTTAACTCTTACTCTGGCCTAATATCTAAGGTCTTAGACTCGTACTCTGGCCTAATGGTTAAGGTCTTAACTCTTACTCTGGCCCACTGGTTAAGGTCTTAACTCTTACTCTGGCCCAATAGGTAAGGTCTTAGACTCGTACTCTGACCTACTGGTTAAGGTTTTAACTCTTACTCTGGCCTAATAACTAAGGTCTTAGACTCATACTCTGGCCTAATGGTTAAGTTCTTAACTCTTACTCTGGCCTACTGGTTAAGGTCTTAACTCTTACTCTGTCCTAATAGCTAAGGTCTTAACTCTTACTCTGGCCTAATAGCTAAGGTCTTAGACTCGTACTATGGCGTACAGGTTAAGGTCTTAAATCTTACTCTGGCCTACTGGTTAAGGTCTTATCTCTTACTCTGGCCTAATAGCTAAGGTCTTAGACTCGTACTCTGGCCTACTGGTTAAGGTCTTAACTCTTACTCTGGCCTAATAGCTAAGGTCTTCACTCTTACTCTAGCCTAATAGCTAAGGTCTTAGACTCGTACTCTGGCCTAATGGGTAAGGTCTTAACTCTTACTCTGGCCTACTGGTTAAGGTCTTAACTCTTACTCTGGCCTAATAGCTAAGGTCTTAACTCTTACTCTGGCCTAATAGCTAAGGTCTTAGACTCATACTCTGGCCTAATGGTTAAGGTCTTAACTCTTACTCTGGCCTACTGGTTAAGGTCTTAACTCTTACTCTGGCCTACTGGTTAAGGTCTTAACTCTTACTCTGGCCTAATAGCTAAGGTCTTAACTCTTACTCTGGCCTAATAGCTAAGGTCTTAACTCTTACTCTGGCCTAATAGCTATGGTCTTAGACTCGTACTCTGACCTAATGGTTAAGGTCTTAACTCTTACTCTGGCCTAATAGCTAAGGTCTTAACTCTTACTCTGGCCTAATAGCTAAGGTCTCAGACTCGTACCCTGGCGTAATGGTTAAGGTATTAACTCTTACTCTGGCCTACTGGTTAAGGTCTTAACTCTTACTCTGGCCTAATGCTAAGGTCTTAACTCTTACTCTGACCTAATGGTTAAGGTCTTATCTCTTACTCTGGCCTAATAGCTAAGGTCTTAACTCTTACTCTGGCCTAATAGCTAAGGTCTTAGACTCGTAGTCTGGCCTAATGGTTAAGGTCTTAACTCTTACTCTGGCCTAATAGCTAAGGTCTTAGACTCGGCCTCTGGCCTACTTGTTAAGGTCTTAACTCTTACTCTGGCATAATAGCTAAGGTCCTAAACTCGTACTCTTGCCTAATGGTTAAGGTCTTAACTCTTACTCTGGCCTAATAGCTAAGGTCTTAGACTCGTACTCTGGCCTAATGGTTAAGGTCTCAACTCTTACTCTGGCCTAATAGCTAATGTCTTAGACTCGTACTATAGCCTACAGGTTAAGGTCTTAACTCTTACTCTGGCCTAATAGCTAAGGTCTTAGACTTGTACTCTAGCATAATGGTTATGGTGTTAACTCTTACTCTGGCCTACTGGTTAAGGTCTTAACTCTTACTCTGGCCTAATAGCTAAGGTCTTAACTCTTACTCTGGCCTAAAAGCTAAGGTCTTAACTCTTACTCTGGCCTAATAGCTAAGGTCTTAGACTCATACTCTGGCCTACTGGTTAAGGTCTTAACTCTTACTCAGGCATACTGGTTAAGGTCTTAACTCTTACTATGGCCTAATAGCTAAGGTCTTAGACTCGTACTCTGGCCTAATGGTTAAGGTCTTAACTCTTACTCTGGCCTAATAGCTAAGGTCTTAACTCTTACTCTGGCCTAATAGCTAAGGTCTTAGACTCGCACTATGGCCTACAGGTTTAGGTCTTAACTCTTACTCTGGCCTACTGGTTAAGGTCTTAACTCTTACTCTGGCCTAATAGCTAAGGTCTTAGACTCGTACTCTGGCCTACTGGTTAAGGTCTTAACTCTTACTCTGGCCTAATAGCTAAGGTCTTAACTCTTACTCTGGCCTAATAGCTAAGGTCTTAGACTCGTACTCTGGCCTAATGGTTAAGGTCTTAACTCTTACTCTGGCCAACTGATTCAGGTCTTAACTCTTACTCTGGCCTAATAGCTAAGGTCTTAGACTCGTACTCTGGCCTAATGGTTCAGGTCTTAACTCTTACTCTGGCCTACTGGTTAAGGTCTTAACTCTTACTCTGGCCTAATAGCTAAGGTCTTAACTCTTACTCTGGCCTAATAGCTAAGGTCTTAGACTCGTACTCTGGCCTAATGGTTAAGGTCTTAACTCTTACTCTGGCCTAATAGCTAAGGTCTTAACTCTTACTCTGGCCTAATAGCTAAGGTCTTAGACTTGTACTCTAGCATAATGGTTATGGTGTTAACTCTTACTCTGGCCTACTGATTAAGGTCTTAACTCTTACTCTGGCCTAATAGCTAAGGTCTTAACTCTTACTCTGGTCTAATAGCTAAGGTCCTAACTCTTACTCTGGCCTAATAGCTAAGGTCTCAGACTCGTACTCTGGCGTAATGGTTAAGGTATTAACTCTTACTCTGGCCTACTGGTTAAGGTCTTAACTCTTACTCTGGCCTACTGGTTAAGGTCTTAACTCTTACTATGGCCTAATAGCTGAGGTCTTAACTCTTACTCTGGCCTAATATCTAAGGTCTTAGACTCGTACTCTGGCCTAATGGTTAAGGTCTTAACTCTTACTCTGGCCCACTGGTTAAGGTCTTAACTCTTACTCTGGCCTAATAGGTAAGGTCTTAGACTCGTACTCTGACCTACTGGTTAAGGTTTTAACTCTTACTCTGGCCTAATAGCTAAGGTCTTAGACTCATACTCTGGCCTAATGGTTAAGGTCTTAACTCTTACTCTGGCCTACTGGTTAAGGTCTTAACTCTTACTCTGTCCTAATAGCTAAGGTCTTAACTCTTACTCTGGCCTAATAGCTAAGGTCTTAGACTCGTACTATGGCGTACAGGTTAAGGTCTTAAATCTTACTCTGGCCTACTCGTCAAGGTCTTATCTCTTACTCTGGCCTAATAGCTAAGGTCTTAGACTCGTACTCTGGCCTACTGGTTAAGGTCTTAACTCTTACTCTGGCCTATTAGCTAAGGTCTTCACTCTTACTCTAGCCTAATAGCTAAGGTCTTAGACTCGTACTCTGGCCTAATGGGTAAGGTCTTAACTCTTACTCTGGCCTACTGGTTAAGGTCTTAACTCTTACTCTGGCCTAATAGCTAAGGTCTTAACTCTTACTCTGGCCTAATAGCTAAGGTCTTAGACTCGTACTCTGGCCTAATGGTTAAGGTCTTAACTCTTACTCTGGCCTACTGGTTAAGGTCTTAACTCTTACTCTGGCCTACTGGTTAAGGTCTTAACTCTTACTCTGGCCTAATAGCTAAGGTCTTAACTCTTACTCTGGCCTAATAGCTAAGGTCTTAACTCTTACTCTGGCGTAATAGCTATGGTCTTAGACTCGTACTCTGACCTAATGGTTAAGGTCTTAACTCTTACTCTGGCCTAATAGCTAAGGTCTTAGACTCGTATTCTGGCCTAATGGTTAAGGTCTTAACTCTTACTCTGGCCTAATAGCTAAGGTCTTAGACTTGGCCTCTGGCCTACTTGTTAAGGTCTTAACTCTTACTCTGGCCTAATAGCTAAGGTCTTAGACTCGTACTCTTGCCTAATGGTTAAGGTCTTAACTCTTACTCTGGCCGAATAGCTAAGGTCTTAGACTCGTACTCTGGCCTAATGGTTAAGGTCTTAACTCTTACTCTGGCCTAATAGCTAATGTCTTAGACTCGTACTATGGCCTACATGTTAAGGTCTTAACTCTTACTCTGGCCTAATAGCTAAGGTCTTAACTCTTACTCTGGCCTAATAGCTAAGGTCTTAGACTCGTACTATAGCTAACGTCTTAGACTCGTACTATGGCCTACAGGTTAAGGTCTTATCTCTTACTCTGGCCTAATAGCTAAGGTCTTAGACTCGTACTCTAGCCTACAGGCTAAGGTCTTAACTCTTACTGTGGCCTAATAGCTAAGGACTTAAACTCGTACTGTGGCCTAATAGCTAAGGTCCTAACTCTTACTCTGGCCTAATAGCTAAGGTCTTCGACTCGTACTCTGGCCTAATGGTTAAGGTCTTAACTCTTACTCTGGTCAACTGGTTAAGGTTTTAACTCTTACTCTGGCCTAATAGCTAAGTTCTTAGACTCGTACTCTGGCCTAATGGTTAAGGTCTTAACTCTTACTCTGGCCTACTGGTTAAGGTCTTAACTCTTACTCTGACCTAATAGCTAAGGTCTTAGACCCGTACTCTGGCCTAATGCTTAAGGTCTTAACTCTTACTCTGGCCGAATAGCTATGGTCTTAGACTCGTACTCTGGCCTACTGGTTAAGGTATTAACTCTTACTCTGGCCTAATAGCTAAGGTCTTAACTCTTACTCTGGCCTAATAGCTAAGGTCTTAATTCTTACTCTGGCCTAATGGCTAAGGTCTTAGACTCGTACTCTGGCCTAATGGTTAAGGTCATAACTATTACTCTGGCCGAATAGCTAAGGTCTTAGACTCGTACTCTGGCCTACTGGTTAAGGTCTTAGCTCTTACTCTGGCCTAATGGTTAAGGTCTTAACTCTTACTCTGGCCTAATAGCTAAGGTCTTAGACTCGTACTCTAGCATAATGGTTATGGTGGTAACTCTTACTCTGGCCTACTGGTTAAGGTCTTAACTCTTACTCTGGCCTAATAGCTAAGGTCTTAACTCTTACTCTGGCCTAATAGCTAAGGTCTTAAGTCTTACTCTGGCCTAATAGCTAAGGTCTTAGACTCATACTCTGGCCTAATTGGTAAGGTCTTAACTCTTACTCTGGCCTACTGGTTAAGGTCTTAACTCTTACTCAGGCCTACTGGTTAAGGTCTTAACTCTTACTATGGCCTAATACCTAAGGTCTTAGACTCGTACTCTGGCCTAAGGGTTAAGGTCTTAACTCTTACTCTGGCCTCCTGGTTAAGGTCTTAACTCTTACTCTGGCCTACTGGTTAAGGTCTTAACTCTTACTCTGGCCTAATAGCTAAAGTCTTAGACTCGTACTCTGGTCTAATGGTTAAGGTCTGAACTCTTTCTCTGGCCTAATAGCTAATGTCTTAGACTCGTACTATGGCCTACAGGTTAAGGTCTTAACTCTTACTCTGGCCTAATAGCTAAGGTCTTAACTCTTACTCTGGCCTAATAGCTAAGGTCTTAGACTTGTACTCTGGCCTAATGGTTAAGGTCTTAACTCTTTCTCTGGCCTACTGGTTAAGGTCTTAACTCTTACTCTGGCCTAATAGCTAAGGTCTTAGACTCGTACTCTGGCCTAATGGTTAAGGTCTTAACTCCCACTCTGGCCTAATAGCTAAGGTCTTAGACTCGTACTCTGGCCTAATGGTTAAGGTCTTAACTCTTACTCTGGCCTAATAGCTAAGGTCTTAACTCTTACTGTCGCCTAATAGCTAAGGTCTTAACTCTTACTCTGGTCTAATAGCTAAGGTCTTAACTCTTACTCTGGCCTAATAGCTAAGGTCTTAGACTCGTACTCTGGTGTAATGGTTAAGGTATTAACCCTTACTCTGGCCTACTGGTTAAGGTCTTAACTCTTACTCTGGCCTACTGGTTAAGGTCTTAACTCTTACTCTGGCCTAATAGCTAAGGTCTTAACTCTTACTCTGGCAAAATAGCTAAGGTCTTAGACTCGTACTCTGGCCTAATGGTTAAGGTCTTAACTCTTACTCTGGCCTAATAGCTAAGGTCTTAACTCTTACTCTGGCCTAATAGCTAAGGTCTTAACTCTTACTCTGGCCTAATAGCTAAGGTCTTAGACTCGTACTCTGGCCTAATGGTTAAGGTCATAACTCTTACTCTGGCCGAATAGCTAACGTCTTAGACTCGTACTCTGGCCTACTGGTTAAGGTCTTAGCTCTTACTCTGGCGTACTGGTTAAGGTCTTAACTCTTACTATGGCCAATAGCTAAGGTCTTAACTCTTACTCTGGCCTAATATCTAAGGTCTTAGACTCGTACTCTGGCCTAATGGTTAAGGTCTTAACTCTTACTCTGGCCTAATAGCTAAGGTCTTAACTCTTACTCTGGCCTAATAGCTAAGGTCTTAGACTCATACTCTGGCCTAATGGTTAAGGTCTTAACTCTTACTCTGGCCTAATAGCTAAGGTCTTAACTCTTACTCTGACCTAATAGCTAAGGTCTTAGACTCGTACTCTGGCCTCCTGGTTAAGGTCTTAACTCTTACTCTGGCCTACTGGTTAAGGTCTTAACTCTTACTCTGGCCTAATAGCTAAAGTCTTAGACTCGTACTCTGGCCTAATGGTTAAGGTCTGAACTCTTACTCTGGCCTAATAGCTAATGTCTTAGACTCGTACTATGGCCTACAGGTTAAGGTCTTAACTCTTACTCTGGCCTAATAGCTAAGGTCTTAACTCTTACTCTGGCCTAATAGCTAAGGTCTTAGACTCGTACTCTGGCCTAATGGTTAAGGTCTTAACTCTTACTCTGGCCTACTGGTTAAGGTCTTAACTCTTACTCTGGCCTAATAGCTAAGGTCTTAGACTCGTACTCTGGCCTAATGGTTAAGGTCTTAACTCTTACTCTGGCCTAATAGCTAAGGTCTTAGACTCGTACTCTGGCCTACTGGTTAAGGTCTTAACTCTTACTCTGGAATAATAGCTAAGGTTTTAGAATCGTACTCTGGCCTAATGGTTAAGGTCTTAACTCTTACTCTGGCCTACTGGTTAAGGTCTTAACTCTTACTCTGTCCTAATAGCTAAGGTCTTAACTCTTACTCTGGCCTAATAGCTAAGGTCTTAGACTCGTACTCTGGCGTAATGGTTAAGGTATTAACTCTTACTCTGGCCTACTGGTTAAGGTCTTAACTCTTACTCTGGCCTACTGGTTAAGGTCTTAACTCTTACTATGGCCTAATAGCTAAGGTCTTAACTCTTACTCTGGCCTAATATCTAAGGTCTTAGACTCGTACTCTGGCCTAATGGTTAAGGTCTTAACTCTTACTCTGGCCCACTGGTTAAGGTCTTAGACTCGTACTCTGGCCTAATAGGTAAGGTCTTAGACTCGTACTCTGACCTACTGGTTAAGGTTTTAACTCTTACTCTGGCCTAATAGCTAAGGTCTTAGACTCATACTCTGGCCTAATGGTTAAGGTCTTAACTCTTACTCTGGCCTACTGGTTAAGGTCTTAACTCTTACTCTGGCCTAATAGCTAAGGTCTTAACGCTTACTCTGGCCTAATAGCTAAGGTCTTAGACTCATACTATGGCATACAGGTTAAGGTCTTAAATCTTACTCTGGCCTACTGGTTACGGTCTTAACACTTACTCTGGCCTAATAGCTAAGGTCTTAGACTCGTACTCTGGCCTACTGGTTAAGGTCTTAACTCTTACTCTGGCCTAATAGCTAAGGTCTTCACTCTTACTCTAGCCTAATAGCTAAGGTCTTAGACTCGTACTCTGGCCTAATGAGTAAGGTCTTATCTCTTACTCTGGCCTACTGGTTAAGGTCTTAACTCTTAATCTGGCCTAATAGCTAAGGTCTTAACTCTTACTCTGGCCTAATAGCTAAGGTCTTAGACTCGTACTCTGGCCTAATGGTTAAGGTCTTAATTCTTACTCTGGCCTACTGGTTAAGGTCTTAACTCTTACTCTGGCCTAATAGCTAAGGTCTTAACACTTACTCTGGCCTAATAGCTAAGGTCTTAACTCTTACCCTGGCCTAATAGCTATGGTCTTAGACTTGTACTCTGACCTAATGGTTAAGGTCTTAACTCTTACTCTGGCCTAATAGCTAAGGTCTTAACTCTTACTCTGGCCTAATAGCTAAGGTCTTAGACTCGTACTCTGGCCTAATGGTTAAGGTCTTAACTCTTACTCTGGCCTAATAGCTAAGGTCTTAGACTCGGCCTCTGGCCTACTGGTTAAGGTCTTAACTCTTACTTTGGCCTAATAGCTAAGGTCTTAAATCTTATTCTGGCCTACTGGTTAAGGTCTTAACTCTTACTCTGGCCTAATAGCTAAGGTCTTAACTCTTACTCTGGTCTAATAGCTAAGGTCTTAACTCTTACTCTGGCCTAATAGCTAAGGTCTTAGACTCACACTCTGGCGTAATGGTTAAGGTATTAACTCTTACTCTGGCCTACTGGTTAAGGTCTTAACTCTTACTCCTGCCTACTGGTTAAGGTCTTAACTCTTACTATGGCCTAATAGCTAAGGTCTTAACTCTTACTCTGGCCTAATATCTAAGGTCTTAGACTCGTACTCTGGCCTAATGGTTAAGGTCTTAACTCTTACTCTGGCCCACTGGTTAAGGTCTTAACTCTTACTCTGGCCTAATAGGTAAGGTCTTAGACTCGTACTCTGACCTACTGGTTAAGGTTTTAACTCTTACTCTGGCCTAATAGCTAAGGTCTTAGACTCATACTCTGGCCTAATGGTTAAGGTCTTAACTCTTACTCTGGCCTACTGGTTAAGGTCTTAACTCTTACTCTGGCCTAATATCTAAGGTCTTAACTCTTACTCTGGCCTAATAGCTAAGGTCTTAGACTCGTACTATGGCGTACAGGTTAAGGTCTTAAATCTTACTCTGGCCTCCTGGTTAAGGTCTTAACTCTTACTCTGGCCTAATAGCTAAGGTCTTAGACTCGTACTCTGGCCTACTGGTTAAGGTCTTAACTCTTACTCTGGCCTAATAGCTAAGGTCTTCACTCTTACTCTAGCCTAATAGCTAAGATCTTAGACTCATACTCTGGCCTAATGGGTAAGGTCTTAACTCTTACTCTGGCCTACTGGTTAAGGTCTTAACTCTTACTCTGGCCTAATAGCTAAGGTCTTAACTCTTACTCTGGCCTAATAGCTAAGGTCTTAGACTCGTACTCTGGCCTAATGGTTAAGGTCTTAACTCTTACTCTGGCCTACTGGTTAAGGTCTTAACTCTTACTCTGGCCTACTGGTTAAGGTCTTAACTCTTACTCTGGCCTAATAGCTAAGGTCTTAACTCTTACTCTGGCCTAATAGCTAAGGTCTTAACTCTTACTCTGGCCTAATAGCTATGGTCTTAGACTCGTACTCTGACCTAATGGTTAAGGTCTTAACTCTTACTCTGGCCTAATAGCTAAGGTCTTAACTCTTACTCTGGCCTAATAGCTAAGGTCTTAGACTCGTACTCTGGCCTAATGGTTAAGGTCTTAACTCTTACTCTGGACTAATAGCTAAGGTCTTAGACTCTGCCTCTGGCCTACTTGTTAAGGTCTTAACCCTTACTCTGGCCTAATAGCTAAGGTCTTAGACTCGTACTCTTGCCTAATGGTTAAGGTCTTAACTCTTACTCTGGCCTAATAGCTAAGGTCTTAGACTCGTACTCTGGCCTAATGGTTAAGGTCTTAACTCTTACTCTGGCCTAATAGCTAATGTCTTAGACTCGTACTATGGCTAAGGTCTTAGACTCGTACTATGGCCTACAGGTTAAGGTCTTATCTCTTACTCTGGCCTAATATCTAAGGTCTTAGACTCGTACTCTAGCCTACAGGTTAAGGTCTTAACTCTTACTGTGGCCTAATAGCTAAGGACTTAAACTCGTACTGTGGCCTAATAGCTAAGTGTAGGAGAGTGGAATCTGACTAATGGTTGCCCCCAACTTTTTGCCTGGTATTTAAGTGTTTTTTGACTAGTCTGGCTGGGATCCTGCTATCCAGGACCCCAGCCTATCTGCTTTCTCCCTAAAACTGTTGTGAGTACTCTAGGTACAAACATAATTGGATGCTGGGCATGCCCTACCAGTCCCTTGTAGATGGTACCCTAGGTACCCAGGGCATGGGTCCCCCAGTAGGCCTACCAGGGCTGCAGCACTTATTGTGCCACCCTGGGACAGCCACCCAAACTGACACCACCAGGCCACTACTGTAGCCTGGGTAAGGTGGTGCTAGCACCCCTTACAGGGACGTAGGTACCCTATGTCCCATACCATACAACACATATACTCTCATAGGTCACCCCTATGGCAGGCCCTGGTAATCCTACAGGGCTGGGTGCTGAGGTATGTGTGAGGGGGGACCCCTACGTGAGTAGGACCTCTCTGCAACCTTCGTAAAAACGTTACTGGGTTGTTTGTAGTGTAGCCATACCATATACTCTTAACCGCATTATAAGTTATTGCGCCATCGCTGTAACTTAGGAGTGGCTACACAGAACCATATCGTGTTTGGTGTCAAACATGAAGGAATCATACCCCCAGTCCAGCCATGGGCATGGGGGCACGATTCCCCCTTGCTAGGAGGGTGATATGGGAAAAGCGGTAGAATTTGGAAACCAATTTAAAAGTGCACATGTACCACAAAATGGCTACTGTTCGCCACCTACACGACTCTGGCTGGCTGTTGCTGGGGAAAACCCCAGCCTCGCCATCTGGACAATAGGGCTCCTGTGGCAGGGAGGTGCCAGCACCTCCCCAGACAGGATATGTGGATTGGAACAGGGTGGGTGCACCAAATGTCCTTTCAGAGTTGCACGTAGGCAGCTGCAGAGCCCCAATTCTGCATACACCGCCTGGAACCGGTTCAGGGGCATCCTGCCCCTCGCCCAGGCGGGAAACACACAAAGGGGAGTGGGTGTAGCCACCCTTTCCCGCCTCTACTCTGATTGGTAGGCTCTATTTTGGACCATCCCCTAATCTTGGGGATATATGGGAATAACTTTGCCCTAGAGCCTTAGATTCGTACAGGACTTCACAGAACTGACCTTCGACAAGCTGCTGCCCAGCTGACTGAAGAAATCTCCCTTGGGATAAAGGAGTTATCCCCCTGCTTGGCAGGCACCTAAAAGACTACAAGATACCCGGTTGGAACTTCATTGCTCTCACGACCTTCGACGCCTTCCAGCAACCTCGAGGTGGGTCTCCAGTGCATCCCAGCGTCCTGTGAGTGTGCCCAGCAAGTCTGAGCACCCTGGGCCATGTGGGTGTTGAGATCCCCGCATACCCCGAGACACCGGCCACCTCTTGTCCAGCACACGACCCCAACCAGTGGGGAAGTTGTGCTTTGGCCCATTCTTGAGCCAACCTGCAAGCAGCATTTGTGCCGACCCTCAGCTCCCTGGCCCGCTCCGGTGGCCCGTGGGAGCCCTTTTACGCACTCCATTTTGCTGCCTTCCGCGGTCCCTTGTCCCTCGACTTGTGGGCCCTGACGGAGGACAATCTTCTTTTCTAAGAGTTCCCCTGGTTGCTCCAGGCCTGCTCTACGCTCCCTGCAAAGGAGAGCACCCTCAGACCACGTGGGTCTGCACCAGCAGCTGCTTTGTTCATCTTGCGTGGGTTGCGGTTGCCAATGCTTAGTGGATCCGATCGGGACACTAAAACCGCAGCAACCCTCAGCCGACGTGGGACAGTCGCCCTCCAGAAGCTGGCCTTCCTTGAAGCCTCCCGGAGCCCGTGACTGCAGAGCCCAGCTGTACCTTCCACACCTGAAGCACCCGACATCCACGAGCTCCTTCCTGTGAGCTCCCTGGTCACTGTGCTGTGACCCAGACTCTGTCCCCTTTGCTTTCAGGTTCATCTTTGTCTTTTCTTCAACTTCAATCTTCACGACTTCAGCGACACTTCCAGCTAGCAGCAGTTTGGACTCCTTTTCCATAGAAAATCAGCCCGCGACCCGACACCAGAATCGACCTATGCACCCGGCTTCCCTGGGGCAGGTAACAGTGGTACTTCGGTACTTCCTTGGTGGTGGGCTCTCCAAAGCCTTAAGTCTCAAGCCTTAACTTTGTACTGTTGTTAGAAGTGTCCTTAAACCTTAATTATTCAACCGCGACATTCTCCATAGGCTAACATTGCGATCCCGACAGCAACTTCTCGCACTGCACACGCCTCCCGTGGGTCCCCTTCCTCTTAACTGTGGGTGGATTCTTAAGGGGCCAGCGATCCTAAATGCCCTAGGCATTGCCTGTAGAATTGTCGTGGTTCTTATACCACTATTTTAGTATATGGTTTGGTCCCCCCCTGGGGCCCATTGATTTCTGTGCTATTTATTGTGTTTATAAATGCTTGTTTGAAGTGTAACTTTGCCACTAGCCACATAAAGTGACTGTGGGATTCTGTCTAGAATAAATACATATATTTTATATATATACCTGTGTGGGCTACTCTTTCATTTGGTTATTCAAGAGGTTATTATGGTAAAACAATAAGCTTAACACTCCTTCAAGACTTAGCCTGAAGGCTGCTCTCCACAGCTACCACTAGGATAGCTTTCTTTAAAGGTTGTCTTAAACCTACCATCAATAGGAGTCGAATTGGACTGGTGCAAGGTGTCCCTATAACGAGGGACAGCATATGCCAGGCCAACTTCTCACATTGGTGTGCAGCGGTTGGATTCAAGCTTGCCATTGTTTTACCAGATAACACATTGAATTTCTAAAGTGAAAGCCACAAGGTACCAAAGGTACATATAAATTCAAGCTAGAATACAATAAGTTCTACTGAACTTGGAGTTGTGTGTAGAGGGTCTAGCACACCTTGACTACAACTCAAGAGAGGGTTCAGTAGGCCACACTTAGTGTAGGTAGATACATCACTACACTAAACATGTCTTCAGGTAGCACTAAGGCTATGGAAGGACCCCAGAGGGTCCCTATAGATAAGTATGATAATTTCACCTTTGCAGAGCTCAGGGAAATGTGCACCCTTAGGAGACTGAAGACAGAAAGAGTTGCCAACACAAAACGTCTCAAGGAGATCCTGCTCATAGCAGACTTTATGGAGTCCATAGGATCCAGAGGGACGGACAGAGTGGGTGGGCACCCCTCAGAAGAGGACACTCCCATAGTGGAATCTGAAGAGGAACAGGAAGAGGATGAAAATCCTGACCTGGAAGAAACAGACGACTCACAGCATGGAGGTGATGGCTCAAGAGGCACTCCCTCCACCCTTAAAAGGAGAGTGGTGGATCCAAGAAGGAACAGATCCCCCTCAGTGGGATCCAACCATTCTAGGAGATCCAAAGGGTCCTCTGCCTCTTCTCAGAGAAGAGAATCCTCTCATGAGAGGAAATGCAGACTGATCAAATTTGAGCAGGCTAAGCTTGAGCTTAAAAGAGAACAGTTAGCATTGGACAGGGAAACCCTGGAGCTTCAGAAAGCTTCAAGAAAGTGGGGTCTAGAGATCCCTGGTGGCAGTAAGGAAACCCCTAGAGTTAGAGAGAGAGTCCCTGACAATAGGAACCTCCACAAGATTGTGCCCCCCTATCAGAATGGGGATGATATCCACAAATGGATATCTGCTCTTGAAAGGGCCTGTAGAGTACAGAGGGTCCCTGTAGAGCAGTGGGCAGCAATCCTGTGGCTCTCCTTTTCAGATAAAGGTAGAGACAAGCTCCTCTCTGTAAGAGAAGAGGATGCTGATGATTATTATATCTTGAAAGCTGCTTTAATAGATGGGTTTGGCTTAACCACTGATCAATACAGACTTAAGTTCAGAGACACCCAGAAAGCACAGAATCAAGATTGGGTAGACTTTGTGGATTGTGCAACCAAGGCACTGGAAGGTTGGTTAAATGGCAGTAAAGTTAATGATTATCAAGGATTGTATAATCTCATAATGAGGGAGCAGATTCTTAATAATTGTCAGAACCAACTTTTACACCAGCACCTGGTGGACTCTGATCTGACCTCTCCCCAAGAATTGGGAAAGAAGGCAGACAAATGGGTCAGAACCAGGATTAGGCCTAAGAACCAAGTTGGTGACCAGAAGAAGGATTCCACTAAGCCCAAAGAGAAAGGTGGGGATGATAAACAAGAAAAGTCCTCTGAAGGGCCCCAACAACCCAGTTGTGGAAATATGGATTTTTATGGTCAGTTATGTCCCATATCTTGGACCCCAACGGTTTCATGTATAAATCACAAGTACATGTATGTTCCCTCCAGTTCCAGTTATGAAGACGCAAACACATGTGCGTCCACCGTCAACATGTCCTCTTTCAGATCCGCCATGAATGGGCCGGATATTCCATTCCTAAGTATGAAAGGCCACCGGCTTTATATGGTTCATTTATCCCATTTTACAGTCCAGGCGAGTAGGCCCTGATTCTGCCATTAAGCCTTTTCCTGCCTTCTGCCTCTGAAAGCTCCAGTCTGAGCTCGCATCTGTATCCATGAACTTTGTCCTACTCCCTGCGCGGCTAACGGTGCCTGACTCCAGCCTGTTGCCTGCCAAAAACTGTATTTCACCTTCGAGATTATCTGCTCCGCTCCCTATCCAATGCATTCCTGTCTAGTAGTTTAAGTAAACATTCTTCCAGCTACCGAGCAAAAAGCCCGACTTCTCTGTCTTTATGCAAGTAATTCATAGCCCTGTTACTATGGAAGATTTCTGCCCTCGCATCTAGTGTAGACACTTAGACGCTAGTACACGCACTCACAGTCAGTATAGAATAGATTTTGTTTGAAAGACCTTTCCTTTTGGATAACACAGTTCTTTAAACATAGGATGTTAGATATGATTTGGGATTAGGTTGACTTGACCCCCCAGACTTCTGTCTCCACATGTAGAGCTAAATGTCAAGTCCCCTTCACCCCCTAGTTGTACGTCAATCACACGTCATGCTGCTGCGCGCGCATTTCTGCCAAGTATTTCTGCTGACATTGCGAAATTCTTTTATGAAACCACCCATTTATGACATCATACCTGATGACGTTCTTTAGTTACGCCCAGTTACACCCATTTTAGTTACGCATGTATGTTTTATCTTTGCTATCAATTGTTACGCCTCCTGCATCTGTTTCACTGTAATGCCTATTGTATAAAAATGATTACCTGTCAATAAAGTATGGTCCTTCACTTCCTGAACCTTCATGGTGATGGAATATGGAGTCCATCAATTCGAATTGATTTTGGAATAAAGCCCGTTCCGAACCTCTAATACCACGGATTCTGCCTCTTATTTTTCTGAGCTATTATTATTAATTTTCCGCATCAAATTAAGTTCCGGTAATTAAATTATTTACCACATATATGGCGCCCGAACAGGGACACTTTCTCATCTCACGCGCCGGAGGTGCGTTGCAGGCCCGGTCTCCTGTCACAGCTGGACGGACAACAACGCGTACCCACAGGATTTCCTGTATCTCCCTCCTGCCGAGCGGGGGTAACTGAGGCTGCGATCAACACCCAGATGAGGCGGTGAGAAGTGTGAAGTATCCCGACCAGAGCCTAGCTGAGAGAGCAAGATCCGAGGTATACAGAGGCCCACCAGTTTCCGAGGTTCCGAAGTTTCGAGTCGAGTCCAGTCCGGTTCAAGTCCAGTCCAGTTCAGTTCCGAGGCCTTCCGTTCCGAGCTACCCGGTGAGTACCATTGTCGGGGAGGCGTTCTGACGTGCACATAGTTTGTGCCGGTCAAGACGGGTTTGGGTACACAAATCCGGTCTGCACTGTTTCAGCAGTGTATCTGTACTGTTTAGCAGTATATCAAGTATGTCTAGTATATAATTCAGAATTATCTAGTTAGTACCGAGTATTATGCTTAGTGACTAGTTCCCTAAATGGCCATCATTGTTGTTCATTAAATGTTAAATGTTAAAATGTTTTTAAATACGTTCTGCATATTGTGGTGTGAATGACTGTTCATTATTGTGTTTTGTTGTATTAAACGTGTTCAAAATTAGGTATCAGATCAGTTCTCAAAATGCCGCTCTTTTCGAAATTAAGACAGATAAAAACTAGAAAAGGTGTACTCGAAGAAGCTGTTCCCATTCCTCCTAGGGACACTCCAGGGTACTTCATGTATCATAAACATGGCCTAGACGCCATATTATTTCTTGATTTATGGGTAGACTACACCAAGGAATTACCAGAAAGTCAGAGGTGGCCCGCAGCTGGGACCTGGGATGCAGATTGCATCATGAAAGTAGAGGAAGAATTATGGAAAAAGAAAGCTAGACAGTCACAGAAAGATGCCATTGAATTATGGCGTAAAGAATCATATAGACGTACAGAAAAAGCGCTCAGACAGGAAGAGAAAAGTAAGGAGAATTCAAATAAAGTTCGAGAAAATGTATTAATTGAAGAAGGTACTCGAGTAAAGTCAGAACAAATAGACAGACAAAATAATGCCCTTATGAATGGTATGTATCCTCTTCTGGCCGAAGGGTTACCTAAGGCTACTCCGGAGATACCAAAAGACTTGCCACCCCCGTTGTTTCCGATAAAAGTACATCCCAAAGGGCATCCCAGAACCGCAGAAGATGTTTTTCTTTCCTCTTATTTAGACGACGCAGCTCCCGAGTATGCTAATGCGGCGCCACATAGACCGCCTGCCGAGGGGGTTCAACGCCAAGACCCTCCTCCGTCTGTACCTCCGCAACAGCAAACTCCGATACAAGTCCCGGCAAGCACATCTGTTTCTACATCTGCATCCACACCTATGGTTGCTATATCACGTTCAACGAATCCTTTCACATCCAGCACCCCAGGTGGTGCGACAGGAGGTACATCAAACATTTTTTCCACGCCACCCAGAGTAAATAAACTTTCCTTTCAAGAATTAGCCCACCAACGTACGCCCAAACTAGTAACTCCCGATACGCTCAAGGAACTTCTAATAGATTGTAGATATGACCCTGTGCCCGGAAAAGGGGACGAAATGCTGCTGGCATCATTACGTATCCGACGAGCTGCAATATATTTAGGGAGGCTACCAGGAATGACTACACATTTAGAAAGTATATATCACTTTGTCCAGTCAGGGCGAGATTCTGAGAGTATTAACAGAGCCATGGAGTACCAGAAAGTGGAGATACAGGGGGAACTGTTACGTTTCCTCATAAACTGTGTGATCAGAAATCAAGACCGACCAGGGGTAAATCCGGAAGAAATGCAAATTCTTACCACATGGAGTCGGAATATATCAGAGGGGAGACATGATAAACGATCATGTATAGTAGCTATGTGCCGAAAGATCCGCAAAGAAATAGAACGAATACACGAAGAAAGATTAGCAGTAGACGAGCCTGAACAAACCGAGGAGGAGGAAGAATTAGAACTGCCTACAGGACAGTTAGAAACCATGGCCTATGTAGGTAGAGGAAGATCTTGCAATAATGCTAGATGCTTTACTGATCCGATACGTCCGATACGTCCAGATAATAGCAGAAAATTCCAAACTCCTATAATAAATATAAGGTCCCCCGAACATTCGTTCCAAGCCGCTGACAAATTACTCCGAGAACGAAGGGGTTATCATATACTCGATTCTATGGATGAACAAGAATTAGCCAGGTCAGCCGTTCACTGGGTCGATAGTCCCGGAAAATATAGTGATGATACACTAGCGCACACGTTTTTGAACCTCACCCCAGATGAACAGCGTTTAGCTGGTATCTATATGATTCAACAACTCCTTATATTATATAAAAGCCAACACTCCGATCCTGGCCCCTTACCTGATATATTGACTGAATTACTCACGAATAAATGGAGAGGTTCAGGTACTGAGTTAATTAGAGAAATACTAGAATCCAGAAAGCAGTACATTCTTTTTGTATGCCCCGAACATGTCTCACTGCCCATCAAGGAAAGAACGACGTATTATATGGATAGACAGAATCCCTTACGCGAAGTCCACCCGATAAAAGGTGAGGACAATCAGTTTAAACGTGTGTTTGTATACACACCCATATCTAAAATAGAACTATTAGAAATGAAGAAAGTGGTACCCAGTCATGACAAAGACCCAGCGGGTTTCCACCGTGAAATTAAAGACATGTTGCTAATGGGAGAATATACCTATCCCGACATTATGACAATATTGAAGGTATTAATGCCTGCGGGCATTTACGAAAAACTCAAGGAAAAGGATTGGGAGGTGGGAGACCAAAAGATAGATTGGACAGCATTAGAAAACGAAGAAAAAGCTCGAGGTCCAGGGGCAGGGCTTGGGGAAAAGACCAAAACACTACCAGGTTTACTAGTACAGGTACTGCCACGTTTATTAACTACGAAAAAGGAAGACTGGGGTGCAATCTCAGCCTGTAAACAAAAACCAGATGAAGACACTAGTGATTTCTATGCCCGATTCGAAAAATGTTTTGGTATAAATAGTGGAATAAAAGCAAGTAGCGAATCGTATCCACATCTGTTTGTGACAAAGTTAGTTGAAAATTCCTTGCCCCAAGTTAAGAATAGAGTATTGAAATTCGAGAGTACCTGGCAAGGTAACACTCCGTCACAAATGTTACAAATGCTACAGTACCATCACAATAGAATTAGAGAGGAACAAGAACATGAACAAAGACGCATGAAAGACACGAAAATGAAAATGTTAGTTTCCCAGACAGTTCCAGCTGACGGTCATAAAAAGGGTATAACACAGTCCAGTGTTTCAACAGGTCCTGTAAAAGGGACATGCAACTATTGTAAACAGCCAGGTCATTATGTACACGATTGTCCAGTTTTAAAACATAATATCGCCATAGGTAATACAAAAGAAAGACCACGGCCACTTAGACAGGATCAGAACCAACAAGGAGCCCCGCAGCATGCACAGTCCATGCCGGCTCCGCAACAGTCTATGTCAGCTCCACCACCGCAGCCTATTGCTGCCACACAAACAACGACACAACAGATGTATCAGACCGCACAGTATGACTATCCTGATTATCAACGATACTCATGAAACAGCCTAGAGAGGGAAGTTGGCTTACCCCTTATCGAGGTCCCTGTAGATCAAGAAGGACCTTATGTACACAGTGAACTATTAGGCCAAGATAGAAAATTTTTACTTGATACAGGGGCAAGCCGAACAACCATAAAACGTAGTGAAGTTCCAGGGGAACCCCTCTCAGGCTCACAGAATATTTCCCTTGGTTTTTCAGGAAAACCTATCATTAACGAAGTATCACAGCCTCTTCCCCTTACGATTGGTCCCTTGACACGAACTACAGATTTATTGCTTACTAAATCATGTCCAGAAAACTTGTTAGGTATAAAAACATTGAAAGCCCTAGGAGCTATAATATGTTGTTCTCCGGAAGGAGTAAGATTGTTTTTACGTGATTTCAAAGGGCACTATGTGTCCCGAGACATGGATGACCGACTGCAGACTTTACCCACACATCTATGGGCACAAGGCCCTACAGATGTTGGTTGCATGAACATTACACCATATCGAGTCACACTAAAGGCAGGAGTGGTACTACCACGAATGCGACAATACAAGTTACCCCCAGATGCTGTAGTGGCTTTACTGCAAATCATTGACGAGCTTATCACCCAAGGAGTGGTTGTGGAAACCGACTCCAATGTATGTAATTCACCGATAATTCCGATTCTTAAACGAACTGATCCAAAAGCCCCGCCAGTATATCGATTGGTTATTGATCTGCGCGAATTAAATAAATGTATTGTACCACAATACCCCGTAGTCCCAGACATTTCTTCATTACTGACAGCCATTGATTCCGAAGCAACATTCTTTACTGTAATTGATCTCAAGAATGCCTTTTTCAGCGTCCCAATAGATCCGGAAAGCCAATACTTGTTCGGATTTAGTTTAAATGGACGAAGCTTTAAATTCACACGCGCACCTCAAGGATTCACAGAAAGCCCCAGCATCTAAAGCCAAGCACTGAAACGAGAACTTGACAGTATCCACATGCCAGTCAACACTGCCCTGCTTCAATATGTCGATGATCTGCTGATCACCGCTAGAAGCGAACCTGAATGTGAAAAAGCCTCACTGACGGTTTTACAATTTTTGGCCGAAAAGGGGCACAAGGTGTCCCCTTCTAAGCTGCAATTCTGTGTCCAGCGAGTTGTTTACCTTGGGCACTCGCTGTCCAAGGAGGGAAGGCAGCTTACACCAGATCGCATCCAGTTAATTGCTAACATGCCAACACCCAAGACACAAAAGGAGGTGCGGGCCTTTATAGGCCTCACTTCATATTGTAGGCAGTGGATCCCTCAGTATGCATTTCTAGCAAAACCACTCATTCAGTTGACAACACAGGAGGCAGCCACATCGACTGTCCTCCCTTGGACTCAGGAACATACACAAGCTTTTAAAAGCCTAAAGAAAGCTTTATGCCAAGCACCTGTTTTAGCAACACCATGTTACAATAAACAGTTTACACTCTTTGTTACAGAACGCGAAGGTACTGCCTTGTCAGTACTCACACAGGAACAAGCAGGTTCACACAAACCATGTGCTTATTTTTCTAGTACATTAGACCCCGTAGCTCAGGCTCTGCCTGCGTGCCTGAAATCAGTGGCAGCGACAGCTTTAGCAATCCGACAAAGCGATGCCATAGTGTTAGGACACCAATTGACAGTACAAGTACCACATGCAGTAGAGGTTCTCTTGAACCGCACACAAACACAACACTTGACTATAGCACGACTCACTGGTTACGAATTAACATTGTTTCAGCCACATATAGAAATCAGACGTTGTAGTACATTGAATCCTGCCACACTGTTACCAGTAAATGGAACAGACCCACTTGCACATGATTGTATTGAAGTTATCACTATCACGACGAAACCCAGACAAGACTTGACAGACGTCCCATTGTCAGACCCAGACCTGACGTTGTATGTAGATGGTTCATGTATGAGAACAAATACAGGAGAGCTAGTGGCCGCTTACGCAGTCACAACAGACACTGAAGTCATTGAAACAAATCGCATAAATACCTTGTCCGCTCAAGCAGCAGAGCTTATCGCTCTGACACAAGCCTGTATTCAAGCCACAAATAAAAAAGTCAACATATACACTGATTCACGTTATGCATTCGGAGTTGTACATGACTTCGGCGTGCTGTGGCGAGAGAGAGGTTATTTAACTTCTCACGGTGCCCACATTCAGCACGGACCCCTCATTCATGCCTTATTAGATGCAATACATCTACCCACTGCAATATCAATTATGAAATGTAAAGCTCATACGAAAGTTACTGATATCATTTCCCAAGGCAATGATCTAGCTGACAGAACAGCTAAACAGACTGCTCAAACTCACACATCTGACATGACAAAGACAATAGTCCCGACACCAACACATTGCATGATGGTTAAGGATCCCGCTCTTGACGTAATTGACATACAGACACATGCTACACCAGATGAAATAAAGAAATGGACTGAATTAGGAGGGATCCAAACGGATCAAGGATGGATGACGAAGGAAAAATCTGTGTGGTTCCTTCCTGATTCGATGGTCCAAGTTATCATTAATACTGTACATAGTCCAGCGCACCTAGGAGAAAAAGCTATGCTAGACAGCATTCAACACATTTGGTTCAACAAACATTTACGAGCAGCAGCTAAACAAAAAGTTCATACCTGTATGATCTGTTGTCAGTTTAACCCAGGTAAAAGCATTCCCGTAGAACAAGGTGGATTTCAGCCTCCTGATCACCCTTTTGAAGTCCTCCAGATGGATTATATCCAGATGGAACGATGTCGAGGATTCAAATATGTTCTCGTAGTTGTCTGTGCTCTTTCCCGTTGGACAGAGGCATACCCGGTTTCAGATTACACTGCCCCGACTACTGCCAAACAGTTGGTTCGAGAATTCTTCCCACGGTACGGTTTACCACGTGTTGTCTACTCAGATAACGGCCAGCCGTTCTCATCCGAACTAATGAAACACGTTTCACTTTTGTTAGGCTATCAGTGGAGATTTCACTGTGTCCGACACCCCGAGGCAGCAGGTCTTGTGGAACGACATAATCAAACCCTGAAAATTAGATTGTCCAAAATATGTAGAGAGAAAGGTGTCGACTGGGTAGTAGCCTTACCAGTTGCACTCTTTTACATGAGAATGGTAGCACACTCTCGAACAGGGCTATCCCCTTATGAGGTGATCTTCGGTAGACCACCAAATATGTGGGGGACGCCTATACCACGCAAAATAACTGATGTTGACTGTAATATGCTGACAGATTATTTGGCTTCCTTGATGTCTGCACTACAATCTTGTCGTTCACAGGTAGCTGCAGCCTTTCCCGACAACACCGAGGTGAAACCCCATGACGTAATTCCCGGGGACTTGGTGTTAGTGAGGAACTTTGACCGGAAGTCTCAGCTGGATCCTAGGTGGAAATCGCCTCAACTCGTACTGTTAACCACGAGGACAGCCGTGAAGATCGAAGGTCGAAAAGGCTGGATACATTCAAGTCATATCAAGAAATTTCATGGACTACCGTCCGATGTAAACGACACACCTCGCGTGTCTTCACCGATTGACTCAAAGCTTCCTTTGGTTGAACTGAATGACAAGGAACAATATAAACTAAAACTAAGGTCTAACAAGTCAGGCAATTTGATTGTTTAAGTCCTCTCCAAGGTGAATCGGTCGAATTTGTCTCTGACATGTATCCTCTGGACCTGAATAGAGAAAGAAACCGAAAAATGCGATTGAAACAACATGCGTACTGTAAATCACTGCGTAGTCATTGCACAGTGACGTTATTAATTTTGTTTTTCTTAAGTCTTTTAATAATCGCTGCAAGTATATTGTTGCACATATATTATCCTATTTCTAAACATGTTTACAATGTTACTGCCGAACATTCCTTTAGTGAATTACCCCCGCATGAGTTGTCCTATAGATTTGCGCTGCGCAATAACACTTTTATTAGTATGTTACATCATTCCCATCAGGTTAGCAATGCTACAAATTGTTGGATATGTGGCCGACTCCCTCCCTATCAGAACTATAAAGGAATTCTGCCTCTCTTTCCATATCCGTTCACACACAATGGCTCCTGTGGAGCATGGTTTAGTTTAATTAATTCCCTAGATTCGAATCCTGCAGTTGATCAAGACAACTGGGTATGGGGAAACCTGAACTTAGTTTTACTCAAAGTCTGTTACCCTAACAAGGAGGGACTTCCCAAAAGAACAGGAACTGATCTAGAAAATGAGGTATATGGATTAGGGAATTTCACGCTTAATCTCATGATCCTGAATGTTGAATCTGAAGCTGCACCAATTTTGCCCGCTATGTCTGTATTTCCAGTTAAAGGTGAATTATGTGTAAGAAAGAATGGTTCCATACATATGGGCCATAGTAGATGCACCACTGTAATAGAATTCAGTGATCAAGGCAAGTCTACATTTAGAGCTTCTCGCCATTCCTACTTCATATGTGGTCAGACTGCATATATACGTTTGCCTCTAGATTGGGATGGTACCTGCTACATCGGATTCCTTTTGCCACCTGTTTTCCTAGCTCCTCCTGATTATCACAGAAATACTCATTTAGTACACAATAGAGAACGGAGAGATCTCCCAATAGTCGACTACACTGAGACAGCATGGGAAAAATACACAGATTTCAATAAAGGTCTCTTTCCCTATATAGGTACAGTTACCAATAGTAAGCTGATACGTAGATTAACAAGAACCCTTGAAGCAGTAGTGAACGAAACTATTTCCGCCTTAGGCAATTTAACAGAAGAGCAGTCTGCTATGCGGATTGTTGTGCTTCAAAATCGTCTTGTCCTTGACGTCATCCTGGCCGATAGGGGCGGAGCTTGTAGGGTCATCGGATCAAGCTGTTGCATTTTCATACCAGAAAATTCGCCATCTGTATATAAAGCCATAACTCGCCTTCATAAGATTGTAAGCCAGATACACCAGAATCCAGGCACCTGGACTTGGTCCGGTTGGTTTTGGAGTGTATTGTCAACCTTTGGATGGAGGGTCCTATCCTTCCTAGGTATTGGCTTTCTCATATTATTCAGTTGCTGTTTATGCCTACAATGTGGACCAGCGATTTGTGGTCTGTGTGCCACATCGTGTATTCCACCATCAAGATTTCATTCATCCCGGAAGAAGAAAGAAGAACAAATGATGCTATATGAACAGATCAACGGATTGATGAAGATTGATATCTCTTAAGGGCAAGTAGGGGACAAGGAGGGAATGTGGAAATATGGATTTTTATGGTCAGTTATGTCCCCTATCTTGGACCCCAACGGTTTCATGTATAAATCACAAGTACATGTATGTTCCCTCCAGTTCCAGTTATGAAGACGCAAACACATGTGCGTCCACCGTCAACATGTCCTCTTTCAGATCCGCCATGAATGGGCCGGATATTCCATTCCTAAGTATGAAAGGCCACCGGCTTTATATGGTTCATTTATCCCATTTTACAGTCCAGGCGAGTAGGCCCTGATTCTGCCATTAAGCCTTTTCCTGCCTTCTGCCTCTGAAAGCTCCAGTCTGAGCTCGCATCTGTATCCATGAACTTTGTCCTACTCCCTGCGCGGCTAACGGTGCCTGACTCCAGCCTGTTGCCTGCCAAAAACTGTATTTCACCTTCGAGATTATCTGCTCCGCTCCCTATCCAATGCATTCCTGTCTAGTAGTTTAAGTAAACATTCTTCCAGCTACCGAGCAAAAAGCCCGACTTCTCTGTCTTTATGCAAGTAATTCATAGCCCTGTTACTATGGAAGATTTCTGCCCTCGCATCTAGTGTAGACACTTAGACGCTAGTACACGCACTCACAGTCAGTATAGAATAGATTTTGTTCGAAAGACCTTTCCTTTTGGATAACACAGTTCTTTAAACATAGGATGTTAGATATGATTTGGGATTAGGTTGACTTGACCCCCAGACTTCTGTCTCCACATGTAGAGCTAAATGTCAAGTCCCCTTCACCCCCTAGTTGTACGTCAATCACACGTCATGCTGCTGCGCGCGCATTTCTGCCAAGTATTTCTGCTGACATTGCGAAATTCTTTTATGAAACCACCCATTTATGACATCATACCTGATGACGTTCTTTAGTTACGCCCAGTTACACCCATTTTAGTTACGCATGTATGTTTTATCTTTGCTATCAATTGTTACGCCTCCTGCATCTGTTTCACTGTAATGCCTATTGTATAAAAATGATTACCTGTCAATAAAGTATGGTCCTTCACTTCCTGAACCTTCGTGGTGATGGAATATGGAGTCCATCAATTCGAATTGATTTTGGAATAAAGCCCGTTCCGAACCTCTAATACCACGGATTCTGCCTCTTATTTTTCTGAGCTATTATTATTAATTTTCCGCATCAAATTAAGTTCCGGTAATTAAATTATTTACCACACAGTGCTGGGGGTGGGTCCCAAAATACTTCCTCTAATAACAAGAAACCATATTGCCATGTGTGTAAGAAACCTAGCCACTGGAAAACAGACTCCAGCTGTCCAAAGAATGGCAATAAAGAGAATGTTCCTCCAAAACCTGCTCCAACACCTCCTGTTACTACTAGTAGTAATCCCCCAGGTGGTGGGAGTGCACCCAAAAACTTAGTTGGGTTCTCTTTGGGGACACCAGTGGACTATGGCCTAGCCAGGTCCCCTGCATTAGCAACAATGATCTGTGATGGTGGCATTGGGTTTGCCAACTTTACCATGAGCCCCAGTATTCTGGGCAGGTACAGACAAGAACCAATAATCAATGGTCAGAAGGCTGTGGCCTATAAGGACACAGGGGCCAGTGTCACCATGGTGACCAAGAGGCTAGTGCCCCTAGACCAGCTTTTACCTGGGTTTAGCTACCAGGTGACCAACATAGATGGAATCAGGACAGATCATCCCATGGCAGTGATAAATCTCAGCTGGGGAGGGGTCACTGGCCCCAAGAGAGTGGCAGTGTCCCCAAACTTGCCTGTAGATTGTCTACTGGGGAATGATCTAGAAATCTCAGCCTGGGCTGAGGTTGACCACAAGGCCCATTTGAAAATGGTAGGAATCCCTGAGAGAGTAGATGAGACCCTGGGGGCCTCACCTCCACCCCAGGAGAAAATAGAAAGAGTGAAGCCTGAAACTATGGATCACTCTACCCAAACAGAGAGCATAGGGGAAGAGGAACAGTCCTCCCCCCACCAGACTACAGGTAAGGGTCAAGTTTCTCAGGGAACTGATCCTGCCCCTTGTGAAGTAACTGCCCCAGAAGTGGACAGGCCTGACCTGCCCACCTCTCTGATGACAGGGGATCCTTCCAAGGTGGTACCCAGTCTGGAGCAGGTATCCTGCCCCTCTCTACCCTGCCTCAGTCAGCCCAGGGCTGCAGAGGTCAGGGAGGTCAGTGGACCCTTATTGGGCCCCTGCCCAGAGGAACCCCCTCATCAACAGATTAGGGACACCCAGCAGAGTAGTTTCAGCCAGGTGAATATTCCTCTACAAACTGAGGGATCCCCCTTACCCCTAGGTATAGGCACCCCTCAAATGGATGTTGTTGAGCACAGGGAAACCTGGGGCCTAGCTGCCCCAAACCTTCCAGTGCCCTCCACTATTCCAGCCAAAGGGATCCAACCCCCAGCTGTAGGCAGCCAGAGGTTGACCCTTAGGGCCAGATATGACACAGTCATGGGCAGAAAGGCTTCCATAGTGGCCAGTGATCTGAGGAGGTTGAGACCAACCCAAGTAGGGTCTCACTTCCAGACTCAGACACCCCACCAGCCCACCTCTGACCCAAAAACCAATACCGGTAATTTCCCTAGACTTTGGAGAAACTCTAGAACCCCTTGGGGTAGGATTTCCCAAGTGGACCATGACACAGGGAGCAACCATGTTAGTACAGGTTCTTCCTTATATGGCCACTCAGGAAATAAAGGCTTATCTGGACAAGGTTAGCCTTATCTCCTTTCGTTTG